>NC_044552.1:168583358-168930858 GCF_007565055.1 Rhinopithecus roxellana
ATGTGCAAAAATCACAAGCATTCTTATACACCAGGAACAGACAAACAGAGAGCCAAATCAGGAATGAACTTCCATTCACAATTGCTTCAAAGAGAATAAAATACCTAGGAATGCAACTTACAAGGGATGTAAAGGACCTCTTCAAGGAGAACTACAAACCACTGCTCAGTGAAATAAAAGAGGACACAAACTAATGGAAGAACATACCATGCTCATGGATAGGAAGAATCAATATTGTGAAAATGGCCATACTGCCCAAGGTTATTTATAGATTCAATGCCATCCCCATCAAGCTACCAATGAGTTTCTTCACAGAATTGGAAAAAACTGCTTTAAAGTTCATATGGAACCAAAAAAGAGCCCGCATTGCCAAGAGAATCCTAAGTCAAAAGAACAAAGCTGGAGGCATCACACTACCTGACTTCAAACTATACTACAAGGCTACAGTAACCAAAACAGCATGGTACTGGTACCAAAACAGAGATATAGACCAATGCAACAGAACAGAGTCTTCAGAAATAATACCACACATCTACAGCCATCTGATCTTTGACAAACCTGAGAGAAACAAGAAATGGGGAAAGGATTCCCTATTTAATAAATGGTGCTGGGAAAATTGGCTAGCCATAAGTAGAAAGCTGAAACTGGATCCTTTCCTTACTCCTTATATGAAAATTAATTCAAGATGGATTAGAGACTAAAATGTTAGACCTAATACCATAAAAACCCTAGAAGAAAACCGAGGTAGTACCATTCAGGACACAGGCATGGGCAAGGACTTCATGTCTAAAACACCAAAAGCAACGGCAGCAAAAGCCAAAATTGACAAATGGGATCTAATTAAACTAAAGAGCTTCTGCACAGCAAAAGAAACTACCATCAGAGTGAACAGGCAACCTACAGAATGGGAGAAAATTTTTGCAATCTACTCATCTGACAAAGGGCTAATATCCAGAACCTACAAAGAACTCAAACAAATTTACAAGAAAAAAACAAACAACCCCATCAAAAAGTGGGCAAAGGATATGAACAGACATTTCTCAAAAGAAGACATTCATACAGCCAACAGACACATGAAAAAATGCTCATCTTCACTCGCCATCAGAGAAATGCAAATCAAAACCATAATGAGATACCATCTAACACCAGTTAGAATGGCAATCATTAAAAAGTAAGGAACCAATAGGTGCTGGAGCGGATGTGGAGAAATAGGAACACTTTTACACTGTTGGTGGGATTGTAAACTAGTTCAACCATTATGGAAAACAGTATGGCGATTCCTCAAGGATCTAGAACTAGATGTACCATATGACCCAGCCATCCCATTACTAGGTATATACCCAAAGGATTATAAATCATGCTGCTATAAAGACACATGCACACGTATGTTTATTGTGGCACTTATTCACAATAGCAAAGACTTGGAATCAACCCAAATGTCCATCTGTGACAGACTGGATTAAGAAAATGTGGCACATATACACCATGGAATACTATGCAGCCATAAAAAAGGATGAGTTTGCGTCCTTTGTAGGGACATGGATGCAGCTGGAAACCATCATTCTTAGCAAACTATCAGAAGAACAGAAAACCAAACACCGCATGTTCTCACTCATAGGTGGGAACTGAACAATGAGATCACTTGGACTCGGGAAGGGGAATATCACACACCGGGGCCTATCATGGGGAGGAGGGAGGGGGGAGGGATTGCATTGGGAGTTATACCTGATGTAAATGACGAGTTGATGGGTGCTGACGAGTTGATGGGTGCAGCACACCAACATGGCACAAGTATACATATGTAACAAACCTGCACGTTATGCACATGTACCCTAGAACTTAAAGTATAATAATAATAATAAAAAAAATAAGCACACACAATACCTATCATCACGTTATAGTACACTTAATACAGTACCATATTATTTTTCAAAGAATTTTTACTTATGCCTAGGGGATTCTATTTTATTGGAGGAGAATTAGTAATCCTAAATTTTACATAATTCATCACACTTGCAAAGGCAATCCAGTCCAGTCATTCATTAAATAGGCAATTTTCATTATTTTATCAAAATGCAATTGTAATTACAGTCCATCTCATTCTCCCCTTTTCTCTCTTAAAAAGTTTATTTCCACATACTATGTAGGTAATATTCCAATTTTAAATCTTTACTATTAGAATTGGAGAATGGATTGTCATCAATTTGTAAATGAAATGGCAATAAATTCATCAGGGACATGAACAGAGACTTAATTTCTGAAAAGGCAGAAAGCATCAGCAAGAATCAACAGCAGTGAATAAGGATACATATCCAATAAGAACAAGAAAAATTGTTAAACGAAATCAGTATAGATTAATGAAAACTATCTTGTTAAGGATATTCTTCTAGTGAAAAAAATAGACATTTGTAGTTAAGAAGGCTACATTTCAAGATCTTTTAATGGGAAAAGAAACAATATCAGCAAAAGATGGTAAAATATGTAGGCATCCTAAGATTATAATTATAAAACCCAAGAGCTTTTTTACTCACTCACTGAACGCTGCATAGCTCCAGAGACACAGAATATGGTATTCTTGTTCTTTGGCCCCATCACTAATTTAGAAATGTTATCTATCATTAGTTTTGTTATTAACCAAAACACATTGCAATAATTTTCTAACTGTTCTATAAATGGTACTTTGTAACGATAATATATTCAAAATAAACTTTATAAATAGTAATACCTACAAAAGGAAAACTTTTTCCATTCCCAAAATATTAATGCATTAACATTGCCAGGGGTTTGTATTTTCACTTGCCTACTTTTATAAAGTGCCAAAACTATGCAAATAATATAGATGCAATATAGTGACTTAGCCTCATGGTCTTTACCTAAGAGCATAATATGATTTTCAAGGACATTGACTCATACATAGAACCCAATGATTCAAGACATATTTTATACTGAATTCACTCAGAGCTGAAAATTTACAAATGATGAAAAACAAGTTCTAACTAGAGTTTGCTTCTATTTTATATAATATAAACCTCCCCCCCACCCTGATTTCATTTAATTTGTAGTAAAAGAAAAAAAAAAGTTACTTTGGGTTGGGGCAAAGAAAAATATACTATAGAGGGATATTTATACCTTACATATTATTAACTTTAAAATGATCTGTTTTCTCATAGAGGAATAATATCATCTGAAACTATCTGTCTAAAAGTATTGGAATGATCTGACTATAAAGATTTTAATATTACTTAGTATATTACATTAAAAGGAATGATTATAACCATATAACTTACTCTTTTATATAGTATTTGAAAGAGAATGTTTTACCAGGCAGAAAATCAGTTTCCTATCAGATAAGCAGAAATGTGATGGAGGAAGCAGTCAAGTAAGACACTGAAGCTATAAAAGACTAAATTTGAAGTAATCACAGACTAAAAGGCTGGACATTTTTTATTTTTTTTTCAACTGTGAAAAAATAGGAAGTAATGCTAACAATGCACACCTTTTATGTGCCATAAAAGTACCACTTGCTAAGTGATGAAATAACTATAATAAAGGTGTCTACTTCACGAATAATATATACGCAAGTCTAATTCAAGAAGCTTTCTAACTGTAAACTTTTGCATACTCTAGAACATGAGTCAAATCAGAGGTTATTCCAAATATGAGTAAAATTTCCTAAATTTATTTAGATTAGCCTGAACAAAAGTTTTAATGTCCAGTGACAAAGTCAAAGAGACAGCTTGATAATGGAAAAAATACAGGAGGAAGAAGTCCAACATTGATTTACTCTTTCATTCAATAAATATTTATGTGCTGCCTACTACCTAAGGGAACAGCATCTTTGCTTCATAGAAATTACATTTTAGGGTAGTAGACAATAAATAAATATATAAGCTCACTGTAAGGTATAAATACTCTTAGAGAAATAAACAAAGGTCCAGAGAGATAAATAAGTAAGAGAAGAAATATATTTTAGGTAAGGTGGAGGTAATTTCTCTGAAGAAGTGACATTTAGACTAAGTTCAAAAGGTTTAAACAGGACTACCAATGGGAAGAGTAGGAATTAGTATTCCAGGAAAAGGGAGTATCAGGAGCAAAGGATCAGAGGCATAAGCCTAATGTCTATAAGAAACTTGTGTCTAGAATAAATAAAGTGCTCTTACAACACAATTATTAAAAGACAACTGAATTAAAAATGGCCAAAGTGATGGAACAGTCACTTCTCAAAGGAAGATACCAAATGGCCAATGAGCACATGAAAAGTCATCAGCAAAATACAAATCAAAATCACAATGAGATACCATTTCATAGCCACTGGAATAGTTAGATCAAAAGGCCAGATGAAGAGATATAGAAAATAATTTATGTCAGCTGTTCAAATGATTAAACATAGATTATCACATAATCCAGCAATTCCATTCTAGGTATACTGAAGAGAAATGAAATGCATGTTCACACAGAAACATAGGCTTGAATGTGTAGGAGTGTGGTCAGGGTGGTGGGAAAAGTTGTAAAAACAAAAGTTATAGGACAGACACAGATTTTCTTAAAAAGCCAGAGGTTTTGCAAAAGCTTTAGGAAAAGGTTATGGCTAAAGGCAGCCTAATCCTCTTACCTTTAGCTAATAACAAAAAGCAAATAACAAGGGAATGTAGAGGAGTTTATCTAGGCAGCGTGTTTACTTATATTGTCCTAAAACCGACCTTTGATCATTCATGCACAAGACTGCTCTCTACTCAAGGGGTCAACAATGTTTATTACCCACAGATTGTGTTTGCTCCAAGCCTTTGTCATTAAATCTGTACTAAATAAATGCGAGCATTGCCAGCTTTAGGGGGGCTGCAAACTCTTTTGACCCCTAGTGCTGACAGTCTCCTAGCCCGCTCTTTCACTGGATACCTGTGTCTAAGTACTCCTTTCATCTGTCACTCAGCCAGTGTCTGCAGGACAGACTCGACATGAATGTTTATGCATAAGATCAGAGAAAGGCAATCTAATGCCAAGTGGCATGACTGCCAGTAACCTTGTGAGTCAGCACCACACTTCAGATGCACTATTGGTCTCATTAGTAGCACTAGAAACATACAAAAAATGACCAGAAAAATTACTTTCTTCTTTAAAGTTTGCAGCCTCAACTGAATAAATATACATCCAAAAGTTTTCTTGATAAAGATAGAAATTCCACAGTAGTAAGACATATAGGATATAGATGTAATTTAGATTGCTGATTATTTTATAGGTCATCCTGAATAAACATTATAAAAGTATTTTTAAGTGATGAAATGCATACAGGAAGGTAGATGGGAAAATAAGAACAACAAACATCTCATCTTCTTGAGATGTGTCTCTGTGATGCTTTCAATGATTGGAGTATGCTATCCAACTCTTCAAGCGATTTTTAATTTTCTATATTGAAGTTCTGAATTTCCCATACTCCTCTGAGAAAGAAGTCCTCATTCTGAGCATGTTGAAATGCAACATAGTAAAGTGGACTGGCCAATGGAGTAATAACTCCTGGGAAATCTAATTTTAGCTCAGAAAAACAAAAACAAAAGAAATTAAATTACTATTTTACTACCTTCCTGTTCCATATGGAAGGGCATTATAAGGCAATCTCCAGTAGTTCACCTTAAAAGCTCCTAACATTCTAACTGGTACTTGCTTTTGACCATAGTACAACTCTTCTTTTCCATCCAATCTGTTTGCCTCTTTTTTGTCTTTTGCAGAAGCAGTACGTTATAACACTAGTACATATAACTGGTGCTTGTATTATAATACAACATTAGTACTATAAGTTATAACACTAGTACATATTATACTACCTATCTACACCCTCAGGTAACAGAGAAATGATATTCTAAGTAGAAATTATTTCTACCATATGGAAGTGAATGTTTTTGTGTGTGATGATCTATACATATACTCATATACATGTATTCAAGTGTACATATACACATGTATACATATATATACACAGAGAATGTATAGATCAATAGCTTTTAAATGATCACTTACATTTTAATATGGTCACCCTAAAAATGTTCATAAAGAAAAACAATTGAACCAAATGATGTCTCAAAATTCTCATTTATAGATGAAGAAGAATCATCTAACACTTAACCCTGATGCCAATGAGCTAACAAGAGGCAATTTTTAACAGATGAGATGCTAACTGTAGCAAACAGAATAAATCTAGAAGCTGGGAGACAAATGAAGAGGATGTCACCATGTGCACACAACTGAAGTGATTTTTTTTCCCACAACAATGAAATTATATCCCAAAATTGTGCAGTGCAAATGATGACTAAACTAACACCTTACAAAATCTGTGAATCATCACATGTGAATCACAAAACAAGAATGGAAAGTAGATGACTCTTGCTGTTAAAATAACTTTGGTGTCTTAAATATTACTACCTTAAGCATAGTATTCTTAAAAGTGCACTATTAATGTTTAGCTTTATTTAACAGTATTTAACCAGACACATACCTGTTAGAAACACATTTAGCACTATTTTTTTTTTCTTTCATTGAGTTCACAGAGAAAGCATCACTACACTCTCCTAGGTACAAAATGAAACTGGACATACTTCTGACTTTCCCATTTTCTGCTAAGAGTATATGGTGAGTGACACAGATATCAGCAATATCAGAATGAGATACAGTCATTATGAATTGACTAAATCTCTGTAAAAATCTCTTCCCAGGCTATCTATTGCTGCCTAGATCATACTCTTTTCCTTAACAAGAACCACAATAATATCAGGATCACTCTTATTACAAGGAAGTATCAGGTACTAGTTTTAAATTGGGAATGTCTTATTCAAACACTTCTGCTTTAGAAACAAACAGAAAGAAAGTAAGAGTTCCTGTCCAGTATGGTGGGAAAACAAGCAATTAAACAAGGCTTAAGATAGTACTACACTCCCTAAAACAGAGCATATGCCAGTAAAGATGTCACAAATGTGTTGGGCCTTGTAAGCTACAGGGAAGTCATTGAAGGATTTCGATTAGCAAAGTAACATGATCTAACCCATGTTTCAGCAGCATCCTCTGGCTGCTGTGTTGAGAATAGAGTAAACATTTGGCAGGACACTGCAACAGGTAAGAGATGAGAGTGGTAGTAGATGAGTGAGAGTGGTTTTATTTTAGGTATGTAGAGTCAAGATTTGCTGACAGATGCGATGTAGTGTATAAAGACAGAGACAAGTGCATGAATGCTGTTAGGTTTATTGTCTGAAGAACTGGAAGCAAACAGTTGCCATTTCTGAAAGGGGAGAAAATGCCAAAGGAACAAATTTTGGGGGAGTATTAAAAATTTATCTGAGACATATTAAGTTTGATATATATATACAACTTACTAGGAGAAATGTCAAGGAGACAATTTAATATATGAGATACGAGTTCAACGCAAAGATAGGTATTAGAGATAATAAATCTGAGAGCCATCAGCATATTGGATAGTATTTCAGTCATGAGATCCTCACAACAGTAATGTAGCTAGAAAAAAAAGAAGACCACTGAGAACTGAGTATGGAGCATTCCAAAGTTTAAACGTTAGAGAATTTGAAAGATCCAACAAATGAGACAAAAGAAGAATTCATCAGAGATGCAGGAGGAAAACCAAACAAGAGTATTTTCTGGAAGTCAAATGAAGAAATTGTTTCAAAAAAGAGGGCAGGTTTGAGTGATACTGCTACGTGATGAGGACTGAGATCCGATCAGTAGGCTGAATGCCAGTGGAGTATTAGGGTGAAAGTCTGATTAGCTTAAAGTGGGTCCAAGAGAGAATGGAAAGAGAGTAACGGGAATACTCAGATAACTCCTTCAAGGAATTCTGAAGTAAAAGGAAGGCCAGAAGTGAGATTTTAGTGAGGGGAAAGTATGTCCAAGAGAAGATATTTTAAATATAAGAGAATAAACACCATGCTTGTTGGCATATGGAAAAGATCAAGTAAAGATGCCCCAAGCCAAAAAATGATAACAAAGAGGGAGTTCAGGCTTTAAAAAGAGAGAAATCCTATCATTTGTGACAACACGGATGAACCTTGAGTACACTGTGTTTGGTAAAATAACCTAGGTACAGAAAGATAAACACTCTATAATCTCACTAATGTATAAACTGAAAAATTTAAACTCATAGAAACGGGGCATAGATTGGTTACCAGAAGCTGGAGGGTAGGGTGTTGGGGGAGATGGTCAAAGGATACAAAATTTCAGTTACAGGAAAGGAATATGTTTTAAGATGTCTATTGTACAACATGGTGACTATGTTATTAACAACGTATTATATATTTGAAAATTGCCAAGAAAGCAATTTGATATATTATCATCAGAAAAATAAGCATGTGAGACTATGCATATGTTAACTGGTTGAATTTAGCCATTCCACAATGTACACATATTTCAAAACATGTTGTACCTGATAAATATATAGAATACTTGTCAGTTAAAAAATAAAATAATTTTAAAAATTGCAGTGGTAAGAATCAGGTTCACTCAGGAGACTGATGATAATACAGTAGTCCCTGTTCAAGGAGATCTACCTGAATAGGATTCAATAACAACCAGAAAAGGGTTAATGGGTTAATGGTCTGTATAAAGTTGAATGAAGAGTGATACTAAATGACTGATTTGGAGAGGTTAAAGAGTAGACACAGGGCAAGTAGAACACAGACAGGTGTGGAGGCTCTAGCTGGAGAGAGAAAACAGTTTAAAGCCTTGAAAGTAAACAAAGCTGGGTAGGCAAGATCAAAAGTGAGGTAATGCTAGTTGAAGACTGATGTGAAGGATGGATGCCTTCCATCACACTATGCTATAGATGCTAAAAACCAACTGTATTACAGGGTTCTCCAAGAAACAGAACCAATAGAATTTGTATATATATAGAAGGAGATTTATTATAAGTCACTGGCTCATGTGATTATAGAGGCTGGTGTGTCCAGAATCTACAGTGCTGGCCAGTAGTCTGGAGATGCAGAAAAAGGGAGAAAAGAAAAAGGGAAAACTGTTAGAAGCAAAATCTTCCAGAAGAAACCAGATGGAATGTAATGCACAAATGGAGAAATTGGTTTTCACAAGTCACACTGGCAGTTCATTTATGATAATACTAGACAGCCTAAATTGGCACAGATGTAGTTAAGTGAGCTGATATGCCTCAGGAACACATGGAAGCTCTTTATTGGCTATTTCTACATCATTGATAAAATAGGAAACATGGCTACTAACTAAACAAAGCATGGGGAAGGAGAATAAGGTTTGAGAAGAGAGAAATTTTGAAAACAGTCATCTAGGAGACTAGAAAAGTAACCTGGAGACACACCATACTGGGTATACTGGCAGCAGTACATTCATGCCTAAGTCAGTCATCTGCAGTTATATTCTGAGTTACACAGAGAAACTATTATTACTCCTTTTCCTGAATCACTGATAAGGGTAGAGAGAGAGTAAAATTATACTTCTCTGAGCACTGATTCCTAAGAACTAATATGATATTTTTCTGCTCAAAAGTGTTCAATTAACCTAATTTTCTTATTTTTATTTTTTAAATTTTAGATTCAAGGGAAATATGTACAGGGTTGCTATATGGGTATATTGAGCAACAGTGAGGTTTGGAATATGGATGGTCCTGTCACTCAGGTGATGAGCACAGCAGCCAACGGTAGCTTTTCATCCCATGCTCCCCCTTCCTCCCTCCATCTCCCTATCTAGTAGTCCCTAGTGTATATTGTTTCCATCTTTATGTATATGTGTTTTCAATGTTTAGCTCCCACTTATGAGAATACGCAGTATTTGGTTTTCTGTTCTTGCATTAATTCACTTAGAATAATGGCCTCCAACTGTATCCATGTTGCTGCAAAGGACATGATTTTATTCCTTTTTATGGCTGTGTAGTATTCCATAGTGAATATGTACTATATTTTCTTTATCCAGTCCACAATTGTTGGGTGCCTATGTTGATTCCATGTCTTTGTTGTTGTGAACAGCTGCAATGCAAATGCGAGTGCATGTGTGTTTCTGATTGAACGAGTTATTTTCCTTTGGGTATATAGTCAGTAGTGGGATTGCTAGGTTGAAGGGCAGTTCTGTTTTAAGTTCTTTGAGAAATCTCCAGAATGCTTTCCACAGTGGCTGAAGCAATTTGCATTTGCACCAAAAGTGTGTAAATGTTCTCTTTTCTCTGAAGTCCCACCAACATCTGTTATTTTTTGACTTTTTTAGTAATTGCCATTCTGACTGGTGTGAGATAGTATCTGTTGATTTGATTGCATTTATCTGATGATTAGTGATGCTGAGCATTTTTCATGTTATTTTTGCCACTTGTATTTTTTTTTTTTTTTTTTTTGAGAAGTATCTGTCCATGTCCTTTGCCCATTTTTTAATTGCAATATTTGTTTGTTGGTTGGTTTTATTATACTTTAAGTTCTGGGATACATGTACAGAACGTGCAGGTTTGTTACATAGCTATAAATGTGCCATGGTGGTTTGATGCACCCATCAACCTGTCATCTACATTACGTATTTCTCCTAATGCTATCCCTCCCCTTGCATTCCATCCCCTGAAAGGCCTCAGTGTGTGATGTTTCCCTCCCTGTGCCCATATGTTCTCATTGTTCAACTCCCACTAACGAGTGGGAATATGCAGTGTTTGATTTTCTGTTCCCATGTTAGTTTGCTGAGAATAATGATTTCCAGCTTCATCCATGTCCCTGAAAAGGACATGAACTAATTCTTTTTTATGGCTGCATAGTATTCCATGGTGTACATGTGCCACATTTTCTTTATCCAGTCTATCATTGATGGGCATCTGGGTTGGTTTCAAGTCCTTGCTATTGGGAACAGTGCTGTAATAAACATATGTGTCTTTATAATAGACTGACTTAAAATCCTCTGGGTATATACCCACTAATGGGATTGCTGGGTCAAATGCTATTTCTAGTTCTAGATCCTTGAGGAATTGCCACACTGCCTTCCACAATGGTTGAAGTTTACACTCTGACCAACAGTGTAAAAGCATTCCTATTTCTTTCTTTTTTTTTTTTTTAGATGGGGGTCTCACTCTGTCACCCAGGCTGGAGTAAAGTGGCACTCTCTCGGCTCACTGCAGCCTCCGCCTGCCGGGTTCCAGCAATTATCCTCCCTCAGCCTCCCAGGTAGCTGGGATTACAGGCACGTGGCACCATGCCCAGCTAATGTTTGTATTTTTAGTAAAGACGTGGTTTCACCATGTTGGCCAGGCATCTTTGTGGTGTTCTCTGTATTTCCTGAATTTGAATGTTGGCCTGTCTTGCTAGTTTGGGGAAGTTCTCCTGGGTATATACTGAAGAATGTTTTCCAACTTGGTTCCATTCTCCCCACCACCTTCAGGCACACCGGTCAAATGTAGGTTTGGTCTTTTCTCATAGTCCCATATTTTTTGGAGGATTTGTTCATTCCTTTTCATTCTTTTTTCTCTAATCTTGTCTTCATGCTTTATTTCATGAAGCTCATCTTCAATCTTTCTTCTGCTTGATTGATTCGGCTACTGATACTTGTGTATGCTTCACAATTTTCTCGTGCTGTGTTTTTCAGCTCCATCAGGTCATTTACGTTCTTCTCTTAACTGGTTAGTCTAGTACCAATTCCTGTAACCTTTTATCAAGGTTCTTAGTTTCCTTGCATTGGGTTAAAAAGTGCTCCTTTAGCTTGGAGGAGTTCGTTATTACTCACCTTCTGAAGCCTACTTCTGTCAATCTGTCAAACTCATTCTCTGTCCAAAGTTGCTGGCGAGGAGTTGAAATCCTTTGCAGGAGAAAAGGCACTCTGGTTTTTGGACTTGTCAGCTGTTTTTACTGGTTATTCCTCATCTTTGTGGATTTATCTTTGGTCTTTGCTGTTGGTGATCTTGGGATGGAGTTTTTGCTTGGTCCTTCTTGTTGATGTTGATGCTATTGCTTTCTGTTTGTCAGTTTCCCTTCTAACAGACCCCTATTCTGAACATCTGCTGGAGTTTGCTGGGGATCTACTACAGGCCTTGTTTGCTTGGGTATCACCATTGGAGGCTGCAAACAGCAAAAATTGTTGCCTGTTCCTTCTTCTGGAATCTTCCTCCCAGAAGGGCACCCACCAGATGCCAGCTGGAGCTCTCCTGTATGAGGTGTCTGTTGAACCCTGCTGTGAGGTTTCTCCCCATCAGGAGGTATGGGGTCAGGGACCCACTTGAGGAGGCAGTCTGTCCCTTAGCAGAGCTCAAGCACTGTGCTGGGGGATCCACTGCTCTCTTCAGAGCCAGCAAGTAGGAATGTTTAAGTATGCTGTAGCTGCGCCCACAGCCACCCCTTTCTGCTGGGGCTCTGTCTCAGGGAGATGGGAGTTTTATCTACAAGCCCCTGACTGGGGCTGCTGCCTTTCTTTCAGAGATGCCCTGCCCAGAGAGGAGGAATCTAGAGAGGCAGTGTGGCTACAGGGACTTTGAGGCACTGAGGTGCGCTCTGCCCAGTCCAAACATCCAGGCAGTTTGGTTTATACTGTGAAGAGAAAACCACCACTCAAGCCTTAGTAAGGTGGACGCCCCTCCCTGCACCAAGCTCGAGTATACTAGATCGACTTCAGACTGCTGTACTGGTAGCAAGAATTCCAAGCCAGTGGATCTTAGCTTGTTGGGCTCCATGGAGGTAGGATCCACTGGGCAAGACCACTTGGATCCCTGGCTTGAGCCCTCTTTCCAGGGAAGTGAATGGTTCTGTCTCAATGGTGTTCCAGGAGACACTGGGGTACAAAAAAAAAAAAAAACCCTCCTGCAGCTAGTTCGGTATCTGCCCAAATGGTTGCCTTGTGGTATAGGCACTCGAGGGAATCTCCTAGTCTCTGGGTTGTGAAGCCGTGGGAAAAGCATAGTATCTGGACTGGATAGCACCATCCCTCATGGCACGGTCTCTAATGGCTTCCCTTGACTAGGGGAGGGAGTTCTCCAACTTCTTGAGCTTCCTGGGTGAGGCAACGCCCCACTCTGCTTCTGTTCACTCTCCGTGGGCTTCACCCACTGTCTAACCAGTCCCAGTGAGATGAACCGGGTACCTCAGTTGGAAATGCAGCAATCACCCACCTTCTGCATTGGTCTCACTGGGATCTGCAGACCGGAGCTGTTCCTATTTGGCCATCTTGTCATGGAACTGGATTATTTGTTTTTTACTCATTGATTTGTTCAAGGCCCTGTTAGATTATTGATATTAGACCTTTTTCAGATTAATAGTTTGTGAACATTTTCTCCTACTCTGCACGTTGCCTGTTTACTCTGTTGATAATTACTTTTGCTGTGCAGAAGCTTTTTAATTAGGTCACACTTTCAATTTTTGTTTTTGTTACAACGGCTTTTGGGAACTTAGCCATAAGTTCTTTGCCAAAGACTATGTCAAGAAGGGTGTTTTCCAGATTTTCTTCTAGGAATTTTATAGTTTGAGATCTTAAATGCAAATCATTAATCCATCTTGAGTTAATTTTTGTATATGGTAAGGTAGGGGTCTAATTTCATTCTTCTGCAAGTGGCTACCCAGCTATCCAAGCACCATTACTTGCATAGGAAGTCCTTTCTCCATTGCTTATTTTTGTCAATTTTGTTGAAGATCAGATGGTAGTAAGTGTGCAGGCTTGTTTCTCAGTTCTCTATTCTGTTTTATTGGTCTATGTGTCTGTTTCTGCACCAGTACCATGCCATGTTGGTTACTTTCACCTTATAGTATAGTTTGAAGTCAGGTAATTCTGTGAAAAATGATATTTGTATTTTAATAGGGATAACACTGAATCTATAAATTGCTTTGGGGAGTATGGCCATTTTAACAATATTGATTCCTACAATCCATGAGCAGGAAATATTTTTCCATTTATTCATGTCGTCTGATTTCTTTCAGCAATGTTTGTAGTTCTCCTTGTAGAACTCCTTCCCATCATTTCTTAGATGTATTCCTAGGCTTTATTTTGTGTGTGTGTGTGTGTGTGTGTGTGTGTGTGTGTATGGCTATTGCAAATGGGATTGTATTCTTGATTTGGCTTTCAATCTATACTGTTGTATAGAAAAGCTGACTTTTGTTCATTGATTTTGTATCTTGAAATTTTACTGAAATCATTTACCATTCCTAGGGGCCTTTTGTCACAATCCTTAGGGTTTTCTATGTATAGAATTGTATCATCAGCAAGGGGAGATAGTTTAACTTCTTCTTTTCCTATTTGGATGTTTTTCTTTCTTTCTCTTGCCTAATTGTTCTAGCAAGCACTTTCAGTACTATGTTGAACAAGTGTAGTGAGAGTAGGCATAGTTGTCTTTTTTCAGTTCTCAAAGGGAATGATTCCAGTTTTTTCCCATTCAGTATAATGCTGTGATGTTAGCTGTGGATTTGTCATAGATGGCTCTTAGATATGTTCCTTTATGCCTAGCCTATTGAGGGTTTTTATCATGAAGAGATGTTGGATTTTATTGAGGGTTTTTTCTGTGTCTATTGAAATGGTAATGTAGTTTTTGTTTTTGATTCTGTTTATGCGGTGAATCACATTCACTGATTTGCATATGATGAACCAACCTTGCATCTCAGGAATGAAGTCTAACTTGTGGTGAATTAACTTTTGCTGCTGGATAAAAATATGCTGCTGAATTTGGTTTGCTAGTATTTTGTTGAGATTTTTTTTGCCTATGTTCATCAAGAATATTTTGTCCAAAGTTTCTTTTTTGTTGTCTCTGTCAGAGTTTGGTATCAGGATAATATTGGCTTTGTAAAATAAGTTATAAAGAAACTCCTCCTCTTCGATTTTTTGGAATAGTTTCAGAAGGATTGCTATCAGTTTTTTATACATCTAGTAGAATTCTGTATGAATCCATCTGGTCCCAGGCTTTTTTTGGTTGGTAGGTTTTGTATTACTGATTCAGTTTTGAAACTTGTTATTGGTATGTTCAGGATTTTACATAGAATATGTTCCATGTGTAGATGACAAGAATGTATATTCTGTCATTATTAGGTGGAGTATTCTTTGGATACCTATTAGGTCTTATTCATCAAGTGTCAAGTTAATTCCATAATATCTTTGTGGAATTTTCTGCCTCAGTGATCTGCCTAATGTTGTCAATGGGGTGTTGAAGTCCATTACTATTATTTAGGGGCCATATAAGTATTTTCCTGTGTCAAGAAAAGCTTGTTTTGTGAATCCGAGTGCTCTTATGTTGAGTGCATATATATGTAGGATAGCTAAGTCTTCTTCTTTACTTGAACACTTTATCATTATGTTATGGCCTTATTTGTTCTTCCTAATTGTGGTTAGTTAAAAGTCTATTTTATCTGATACAAGAACTGCAAAACCTGCTCTTTTTCCTTTTCCATTTGTGTGGTTGTCTTTTCCATCCCTTTGAGCCTGTGAGTGCCATTACATGTGAGATGTGTCTCTTGAAGACAGCAGACAGTTTGGGTCTTATCTTTTTATCCAGCTTGCCACTCTATGCCTTTTAAGTGGGGTGTTTAGGCCATTTACATTCAGGGTATTAGTAATGATATGTGAGATTTTGATCCTGTCATTGTGTTGGCAGTTGGTTGTTTCATAGACTTGATGGTGTAATTGCTTTATACTGTATGTGGGTTATGTGTTTTAGTGTGTTTTTGTGGTAGCAGGTTTTGATCTTCCATTTCCATGTTTAGCACTCCTTTAATGACCTCTTGCAAGGCTGGTCTGGTAGTAATGAATTCCCTTAGTAGTTGCTTGTCTGAGAAGGATTTTATATTTCCTTTACCCTGAAGCTGAGTTTGGTGGGATATTACATTCTTGGATGACATTTCTTTACCTTAAAAATGCTGAAAATAGGCCTCTAATCTCTTCTGGCTTTAAGGTTTCTGCTGAAAAATCTGTTGCTAGCATGATGAGGTTCCCTTTGTAGGTGACCTGACCTTTCTCTCTGGCTGCCTTTAAGTTATTTCTTTTGCAATGACTTTGGTAAATCTGATGCCTATGTGCCTTGGGGATGGTCATCTTGTACAGTATCTTGCAAGTGATCTCCATATTTCCTAAATTCTTATGTCTACACCTCTAGCAAAATTGGGAAAATTCTGATGAACTTTGAATGTTTTCCAAGTTACTTACACTCTCTCCTTCCCTCTCAAGAATGCCAATGAGTCATAGATTTGGTCTCTTTACATAATCCCATATTTCTTGAAAGTTTTGTCATTTTTTAAAATTATTTTTTCTTTGTGTCTGACTAGTTGATTCAAGAACCAGTCTTCAAGCTTTGAGATTCTTTCCCTAGCTTGGTCTGTTCTGCTGTTAATACTTCTGACTACGCTTTATGACTAATTACGAAATTCTTAAAGTGAATTATTCAATTCCAGAGGTTCAGTTTAGTTCTTTCTTGAAATGGCTATTTTTACTTTTAGCTCTTGGATCACTGCACTGGATTCCTTGGATTTCTGGGACTGGATTTCAACTTTCTCTGGATCTCAATGATCTTCCTTACCAGTCAGATGCTGAATCCTAGGTCTGTCATTTCATTGCTTTCAATCTGGTTAAGAACCATTGCTGGGAGACTAGTGCATTTGGTTGGAGGTAAGAGGACACTCTGGCTTTTTGAACAGACATATGGAGGGCTGGTGTCCCTTTAACTGTGAGGTAAGTTGAGTATACTCAGTTGGCTTTGTTTCTGGGTGCTTTCAGAGAGCTATAACTCCATACAGAATCTTTATTTGTGGCTGAATTTTTGCCTTAAGTGTCACAGGTATTGTATACTGGCAAAATGTTTTTGGTGTTGTAATTTGGGCTTCTATCCAGTAGGTAGAGTTTGAGTGGTGGCCTGCAGACAGGCCATGTAGCTTCATCTTTCATCTTAGAATTCCCTAGCCTAAAAATTCTGTTTGAATTTTAGTGGCTCGTAAGATAATGTCTAAACACCTGAGTTTGATCTCCACTGGTCTTATGGCTGGGCTTACATGTTCAGTCTTACTTCCTGTCACTCTTGCTGTCACATTTCAAATCTTAGACATTGTTCAACTACCACAGTTCTCTGATTATAATTTGCTTCTTCCAGCCCCTCTGCTGTTTCCTCTGCCAAAAAGAAAAACTGCTATTCTATTATCCAGAAAATACATATTTAAACTACATGCCTCATTATATACATATTCTTCTTTGGAAGAGTATCCTACTTATGTACTATCCTAGCAGGCTACACATTTTCTATTTAGTTCCCATCACATTGTAGTGCTAGTCAATTATCTAATTACTTGAATGCATTCTGTAAAGATTTCATGACTCCACAAAGGTGGGAACCATAATCTTCACTAATTTCAGTTGTTGAGTATACAAGACCTGTGTATAGCACACAGGAATTACTTAAAAATACTACTCTGTTGATACATACCCAGAATTAATTCAACAAATCAAAAACCATTACTTTTTTTAAATCAAACAGCTGTTGCTACTGGACAGATCAGCTACACCTTAGCAACAAGAAATAAGAATTATTAGCCTCATACAAATAGTCATGCATTGCTTAACAATGAGAATATATTCTGAGAACTGTATCCTCAAGTGATTTTGTCACTTTGTGAACACTGTGGAGTGATCTTACACAAACCTAGAGGGTATAGTCTACGCTACACCTAGCCTACATGGTGTAGCCTATTGCTACTAGGCTAGAAGCCTATATAGCATTTACTGTACTGAATACTGTAGGCAATCGTAGCATAATGGTATTTGTGCATCTAAACATATTTGAAGATTTTAAAAAGTACAGTAAAAATGTGGTATAATAATCTTATAAGACCACATTCGTACACTTGGTCCATCATTAACCAAAATGTCATTATGCAGCACATGAGTGTACCAAGTTAGTAAGAAACATGAGGAAAAAAATACAAAGAAATAGGCATACATACACACATGTATACATGCTAAATGCAGTCAGTATTCATCTTCCTTAATATTTTTTTTTTCAAATTATAACAAAAACTTTAAAAATAACACAGCATTTGATGGTAAATATTTTACCTTGTTTTATGACAGCATTTCTCGTAATGTCTGACAGATAGCAGTTTGGCAAAGGATATGATGAAAACATTGGCCAAGGATATGGATTATCACTCTAAAAAAGAAGCAAGACAGATGACTTTAGGAAGTGGTCTAAAATAATATTGAATTTTAAAGCTATCTGAAATATCATTAACTTAAACTGGCTTTTCTTGCTCATAAATTCTACAATTGTTGTCCAATTAACCAAAAGCTATTTGATACTATACTTCAATATTCCAATGGGTAATCATTAAAACAAGCTGTAACAGAAACAACATTAAATTAGTACTGAGGACAAACATATGGTAACTTGTAGCAAGCAGAATTGATAATGATAAATTTACTGGTTTTTTTTTTTTTTTTTTTTCATAAAAAGAAAATGGTAATCTTCAAAAGAAACCTGTGGTTTTTTCCACAAAACTTTTTCTTGTACTGTTAATCATTTCTATCATATATTTCCCGGAGTAACAGTCAAAGCAAGAAGGTTCTTAACAACAATGAAAACAAATGAAAAACCTCCATGAGAAACCCATACTTGAATATTGACGGAAGGAGAGGTACTCAATGTTTCCAATAAAATAAAAAATAATATGTCATTTAATAATAAAAGTTAAGTATCATGAACAAGAAAGACATTGAAAGTAAAATATTCAAAGGCACACAAGAAAAATGACTTTTTAATAAAACAATACCTACTCTACTACACATGCAAACAATACTTACTCTACTTTAGCATTCATGACCCCTAGACATCAAAAATATTATTTTAGTTTGAAAGTATTTATTTGCATCCTAAATATTCTCAAGTAATAAGTTCAACTCTGTGATGCAAACATTTAAGAGGTAAAGTTTAGGGTGACTTTGAATTGGCTCTCTTGCTTCAAAATATATCAGAAAACCACACCCCACTTCTCTTTGCCCCACACTCACCTTTTCGAGTATCCTTGGAGGCAAAACCCGTTCCAATGGCCCACCAACAAGATTTATTCTAACAAGAACATGATTTCTCTCCACTGATAAGCCATCAATTATAAAGTCCCTGAAAAAAATAAATATATCACCTTTGTCATCCCTTTGATTGAATGTGTTAATTTTTAAATCAAGTCTCTGAATTGTAAAGAAAAAAGGCAAAAATATTTATCAATGTTTTTCTTTTTCTTTGCTTCATTTAACATTTATATAGTTTTTTAAGTTCGGGGTACATGTGCAGGATGTGCAGGTTTGTTACATAGGTAAACGTGTGCCGTGGTGGTTTGCTGCACAGATCATCCCATCACCCAGGTATTAAGCCCAGCATCCATGAGCTATTCTTCCTGATGCTCTCCCTCCTTCCCAGCTTCACTCTCTTAACAGGCCCCAGTGTGTGTTGTTCCCTACCATGTGTCCATATGTTCTCATCATTCAGCTCCCACTTATAAGTGAGAACCTGGAGTATTTGGTTTTCCATTCCTATGTTAGTTTACTGAAGATAATGGTCTCCAGCTCCATTCATGTCCCTGCAAAGGATATGATTCTTTCTATGGCTGCATAGTATTCCATGCTATATATGTATCACATTTTCTATCACTGATGGGCATTTGTGTTGATTCCGTGTCTTTGCTATTGTGAACAGTGCTGCAATGAACACAAGTGTGCCTGTATCTGTCTAATAGAAGGATTTATACTATTTTAGGTATATATCCAGTAATGAGATTGCTGGGTCAAATGCTATTTCTGTCTTTAGGTCCTTGAGGAATTGCCACACTGTCTTCCAGAATGGTTGAACTAATTTACACTCCCAACAGTGTAAAAGCATTCCTTGTTCTCCACAACCATGCCAGCATCTGTTGTTTTTTGACTTTTTAATAATAGCCATTCTGATTGGTGCGAGATGACATCTCATTGTGGTTTTGATTTGCATTTCTCTAATGATTAGTGATGTTGAACTTTTTCTCCTGTGTTTGTTGGCCACATGTATATCTTCTTTTGAGAAGCATCTGGTCATGCCCTTTGCCCACTTTTTAATGGGACTGCTTGCTTTTTTCTTGTAAATTTGTTTACGTTCCTTGTACATGCTGGATATTAGGCCTTGTTAGATCTTTGTCAGATAGCCAGATTGCAAAAAGTTTTCCCTATTCTGTAGGTTGTCTGTTCACTCTGATGATAGTTTCTTTTGCTGTGCAGAAGCTTTTTAGTTTAATTAGATCCCATTTGTCAGTTTTTGTGTTTGTTACCATCGCATTTGGCATCTTCCTCATGAAATCTCTGCCCATGACTACGCCCTGAATGGCATTGCCTAGA
Organism: Rhinopithecus roxellana; assembly: GCF_007565055.1. NCBI lineage: Eukaryota > Metazoa > Chordata > Mammalia > Primates > Cercopithecidae > Rhinopithecus > Rhinopithecus roxellana. Next base: position 168,603,648 of record NC_044552.1, read on the forward strand.
TTTTCTTCTAGGGTTTTCATAGTTTTGGATTTTACATTTAAGTGGGTTTTACATTTATGACAAACCCACAGACAGTATCATACTAAATGAGCAAAAGCTGAGCTGTAAGCGTTAGCCTTGAAATCTGGCACAAGACAAGGGTGCCTTCTCTCACCACTCCTATTAAACATAATATTGGAAGTTCTAGCCAGAGCAATCAGGTAAGAGAAAGAAATAAAGTACATTCAAATAGGAAGAGAGGAAGTCAAACTATATTTGTACATGATATGACCCTCCATCTAGAAAACCCCATCATCTCAGCCCCAAAGCTTCTTAAGCTGATAAGCAAAGTCTCAGGATACAAAATCAACATGCAAAAATTGCTTGCATTCCTATACACCACCAACAGGCAAGCCAAGAGCCAAATTATAAATGAACTCCTGTTCACAACTGTCACAAAAAGAATAAAATATCTAGAACTACAGCTAACAAGAGAAGTGAAGGACCTCTTCAAGGTGAACTACAAGCCACTGCTCAAAGACATCTGAGATGACACAAACAAATGGAAAAACATTCCATGCTCATGAATAGGAAGAATCAATATTGAGGAAATGACCATACCACCCAAAGCAATTTATAGATTCAATGCTATTCTTATTAAACTATACTGACATTCTTCCCAGGATGAGAAAAATTATTTTAAAATTCACGTGGAACCAAAAAAGAGCTTGAACAGCCAACACAATCCTAAGCAAAAAGAACAAAGCTGGAAGCATCACACTACCTGACTTCAAACTATACTACAAGGCTACAGTAACCAAAATAGCATGGTACTGCTACAAGAACAGACATATAGACCAATGGAACAGAACAGAGAACCCAGAAATAAGGTCAAACCTCTACAACAATCTGATCTTTTACAAACTTGACAAAAACAAGCAATGAGGAAAGGATTCCCTACTTAATAAATGGTGCTGGGAGAACTGGCTATCCATTTGCAGAAAATTGATACTGGACCCCCTCCTTATACCATATACAAAAATCAATGTATTTCTTAAAATATAAAAGCTAAATTCACTTTTCATTTTAAGTTCTCTTTGCTAGACAGCAAAAAATTGATGGAGACACAATGACATTAGTTAAAGAATACTTTCCTAGATCAATATTATTGCATTTAAATAAATGGAATTAGGACATGCATTATTTCTATAGTAACTTCAATAATCATATTTTCAGTCAAGGTTTTCTTAAGTTTTAAACTTGGTACCTTAAATTCAAAATCTAAATGTTACTTGTGAGCAGCTTCCATACTCTGCAGCTGTTAATCTTTTCCTTCTATATAAAACTTAGAGTATCAAGTAATATACTCCTTAATAATTTTCCAAGACCTCGCTAAGATGCAGACATACTCTTTTTTAAAATTAATTACAGACATAAAGGCAATGCCAGCTATTGAATGTGTATTTGACAACAGTCAGCCAAATTGAGGTAATGGCAAGTATGATTTATTAATGAAAAAAATTATCAGGATATTACCATAACCTCATTTTGGAAATAATCAGAATTTATGACTATGGACTAACATAATTAAGAGGACAGAGTAAAGAGTGCCTCTGCAAAGGACACAAAATCAAAAATTTTGTTCAATGGGTCATCTTACAATACTGAATTAAAAGGTGATACAGTTTTAAGGGAACCATTAATAAAGTTAGGTCTTACCTAAAATTTTATGTATCACATACACGCACACACACACATACACACACGCACGTGCGCACAACAAAAGCAACAGACTTTGAAAGCAGTACTCTGCAAGCACTCTCCAAACACTTCTATCATAATCCTTCTGTGACATTTACACTTAAGTTGCTTTGTATTCTGTTATTTAAATTGATTGAATTTAGAGAGCAGAAAAATATTAAACTATATCAAAAATTACTGTCTTAACGAAACATCATTAAAGAAAATTGCTATTACTGTGTTTTAATCACCCATTTTTACCTGTTGCTCTCTGAAGTCTCCAAGATATTTTCTTCTTGAGCATTTAATAACATTTCAGATACCTGATACTGAGCCTCTAACAGGAGAAGAGTGTCCAGATGACAGCATATCACACTTAATAACCTATGTAAAAAAGAAAAATAAAAGTAGATTGTGTAAAATAAGTCCCAAAAGCATAAGTACATCCTTGATGTCTCAAAGTAATACCTGTACATCAAAATATAAATCTTACAGGAAGTATCATTTAGTTATTTCAGATATATTTTTGATCAATTAGAATAGTAATCTCCTCTTCAAAAGTTGTTCTTACTGAGTATTTTTAAAAGACCATGGGTAATTTCTAATCCAGATTTTAAAAAATGTATCTAAATCTACATAACTAGTAAATTTTCCTCTCAACTGCCACTTAATTTAAAAATTCATCAGAGAACATTAGCAAATCCAGAAAAACTCCAAATTGCCATAACTTTTTATTCAGCAGTTAATTACCAAAGTTATGATAGAATCATCATTTTGCTGCCAATCTAGAAAATGTTCATTAGATAAAATGTCAATGGCTAATTTTATAATTGTCCGATCAAGCTGAGAACACCTAAGCCCACTTAGCTATCTTAATATTATCAAAAGATACAAGCAGAAATCATGTGTCTCCTATTATAATGCAAGAGGACACACACAGTGCACCATCTATGAAGTACTCTTGCCCAGGAAACTGAACCTCAATCTAATCAATCCTATACATCTTATTATCAGTTTATGGGAATCACAGGCATTAGAGAAACATATTTAAAAACACCGTAAGGAGAAAACAGTCAATGAAATTCAGAGTTTTGAGAATCCTACACATTATTTATATATTATTTGTTCAGAAAACAAAAAGTCTTAAAAAACAGAGGAGAAAATAAACTCTTACAAGTTAAAAAAAAAAAAAAAAAAAAAAAAAAAAGGACCAAATGTCAAGATTTTGTTTTGATCTTGATTCAAGCAAACTTTAAAAGTGCATTTTTAAATCACACAGGAAAATATGGGAGTATTATGAGATGAGATCAGGAAAACATTGTCAATTTTGTTAGATGTAACAATGGCACAGTGGTGAGGGCATTTTGGTTCATTTTTTAAAACATGTCCTTACTTATTAGAGATAGGCACTGAATGTTTTATATGTAAAACAGCATATCTGAAATTTGCTTTAAAGTACTTAAGAAAAAAATGTGTGTGGAGGGAGGGAGATGAAACAAGACTGGTGAAACACTGATAATAAAAATGAGTGATGGACACATGAAAGATTATACCCTTCACTACATTTTTTATATGTTTAAAAATTCTATGATTAAAAAGTGCTCAAACAAAGATAATATGATGAGAATGCTGGGAGGCTATGGTAGAGTGGGTGGTTAGGTAAGGTCTCTCTGAAAGGTGGTATTTGAGGAAATAGGTGATCCAAGAAGAAACCAACCTTCCAATAACACTTACTGATTTATCGTAGAGGTGTAGTGAAATATGAGCATAATGGCTTACATACAAGGATATTTATTGCAGAGTGGCCACATAGGAATCAATGAGGAATCAATGAGGAATCAATCACTCTCTATCCACAGAAAAAAGTTTAAATGCCAGAATATTTTTAAGTGGCATACTTTGCAAATATTAGAACACAGTAGCTTATGGTTTTTATAAAGAACTATCTCCAAGGAATATTAATTGAAAAAGGAGGGGCACAAAATATTGTGTCTAGTACCAGCATTTGAGTGAAAAACAGAAAACCATGAATATACATATAAATACATGTTTGTTTTTACATAAAATATCTATCACAGGAGAGAAAAGAAAGTAGGAAGAACTGTTAGCTCTGCAGTTGTGGTCTGAGAGACAACCAGGGAATTTACTTCTTACTGGTATTGATTTTTGAGTTTTGGTACAACTGCATGTTTTACCTATACAAAAGCACACGTAAGTAAAGAAAAAAAAGTTTTGTGGATGCCTTTAAGAGTCAAAAATAGCAATTCAATGTCACTCTCTAGAACGTGGCTAAAATATTCAAACAAATATAAAACTAAAGACAAATCTATCATTACTTTAGAGAGCTATTCTCTGCTCAATTTACAGAAATAAAAACATTTTTGTTAGGTAAAATATAGGTGAAGGCAAGATGAAAGATATGTTAGCCTTCCAGGGAAAAGATGATGGAGTATGCTGGCATTTCCCTTTCTCAGAAATAATCCAAAGCATAGAGGAGGGAGAAAAACAGCATATCACAGAAATGTTTAACCACAAAATGAAGGGCAGCCAAAGGCAGTAAAAATAGGATAAATGGTGCTGAAGAAGGGAAAGAATGAGACAGGATATTGTGGCTGTCATTCATATATATAAACCAGAACATTTCTAAAAAAAAAATTGATATGGTTTGGCTGTGCCCCCACCCAAATCTCATCCTGAATTGTAGCTCCCATAATTCCCACGTGTTGTAGAAGGCCCTGGTGGGAGATAACTGAATCAAGGGGGCGGTTTCACTCATACTGTTCTTCTGGTAGTGAATAAGTGCCATGAGAGCTGACGATTTTATAAGGGGAAACCCCTCTCACTTAGCTTTCATTCTCTCTTGAATGCCACCATGTAAGACGTGCCTTTCACCTTCCACCACGGTTACGAGGCCACGTGGAATTGTGAGTCCATTAAACCTCTTTTTCTTTATAAACTACCCAGTCCTGGGTATGTCTTTATCAGCAGTATGAAAATAGAATAATACAGTAAATTTTGGGCTACTCTTACCTTTAAGTCAACAGGCTAAGAAGGGAGTTACAAGGTTGGCTGGGGTGACTGACCTGGACTATCAGGATGAAATCAGTGTACTACTCCACAATGGAGGTAAGGAAGAGTATGCATGGAATACAGGAGATCCATTAGGGTGTCTCTTAGTATTACCAGGCCCTGTGATTAAGGTCAATGGGAAACTACAACAGCTAAATCTAGGCAGGACTACAAATGGCTCAGACCCTCCAAGAATGAAGGTTTGGGTCACTCCACCAGGTAAAAAACCATGAACTGCTGAGGTGCTTGCTGAAGGCAAAGAGAATACAGAATGGGTAGTAGAAGAAGGTAGTCATCAATACCAGCTATGACCATGTGACCAGCTGCAGAAATGAGAACTGTAATTGTCACATGCTTGTGCATATATACATTTGTACTAACAAAAATCTTCATTTTATTTCCTTTCTCCTTTATCATGTGATGTAGATTTCTTGACTTCATATCAGCATTTAAGTGTTGTTAACTTTATGTAGTAGCATTTGGGTTGGGGATTGGTGTCTTTCTGGTTGTACGAAGGATAGTTGTATTATGTTAGATGTAATTATAATCTTTTTATTGTCTTTATATGAAGATTATGTATGATTTCAGATGTTTATGAGTTCACATTGACAAAGAGTGGATTTGTGATGGTTAATATTGAGTGTCAACTTGATTGTATTGAAGGATGCAAATTATTGTTCCTGGGTGTGTCTGTGAGTGTGTTAACATTTGAGTCAGTGAACTGAAAAAGGCAGACCCACCCTCAATCTGGGTGGTGGACAATCTAATCAGCTACCAGCGCAGCCAGAACAAAAGCAGGCAGAAGAATGTGGAAAGACTAGACTGGTTTAGTCTCCCGAGCTACATCCTTCTCCCATGCTGGATGCTTTCAGCCTCCAACATCGAACTCCAAGTTCTTCAGCTTTGGGACTCAGACTGGCTTCCTTGCTCTTTGCAGGAGCAAGGCTTCCTTGCAGATGGCCTATTGTGGGACGTCACCTTGTGATTGCGTGAGTCAACACTCCTTAATAAACTCTCTTTTATATATACCTGTTATCCTATTGGTTCTGTCCCTCTAGAGAAACCTGAGTAATACAAAAATAAAAGCAAAATACATTTCTAAGAAGAAAAACAAAATAAAATTCTCAAAAATAAGGAATATAACCCAAGAGTCAATGCCTAATCCTCTGTTTTCAACAGTGGAAATGGAATACACAGGACCCCCGATATGACTCCAAGAAGCAGAAGGAGCACAGTGGAACCAGAAGTTACAAAAAACTCAATTAACAATTAATTACTAGTTAGATTATAGCGACAATTACTAACAAACAGAAAATTGTCTACCTCTATATCAAGATATATGAGGGGTACTAGGGGAGGGGAGAGGATGGCCTGAAAAAGGTACAAACACACACATACAAAATTTGGGCCTTTAGAAAAATTCCATCTAACCAGGAGCATTGCCCTAGCTTCTCTAGTTTCTCTTAAGCATAAGCCTCCTACAAACAGCTGCTGCTAAAAATCTCACATCTCTCCAAAAAGAAGTACCATACAAAGGTGCTATAAGAAAAACAAAATTTTGGCCGGGCGCGGTGGCTCAAGCCTGTAATCCCAGCACTTTGGGAGGCCGAGACGGGTGGATCACGAGGTCAGGAGATCGAGACCATCCTGGTCTACACGGTGAAACCCCGTCTCTACTAAAAAAAATACAAAAAACTAGCCGGGCGAGATGGCGGGCGCCTGTAGTCCCAGCTACTCGGGAGGCTGAGGCAGGAGAATAGCGTAAACCCGGGAGGCGGAGCTTGCAGTGAGCCAAGATCGCGCCAAAGCACCCCAGCCTGGGCGACAGAGCTAGACTCCGTCTCAAAAAAAAATAAAATAAAATAAAATAAAAAATAAAAAAAAAATTTTAAAAGATAAACAGATGGGAGATACATACTAAAAACAAGTTGTCTTTAAATACTTAAACTGTGAACACACAATTTTCTATGAATTAAACAGGTTTGATAAAGCAGTGGTCTCCATTAAGCTCCTTGTACAAAATAAAAATCTATGAACACAGGGAAGAAACAGCAACCAGAAAAAGTAAAACATGAGCTGGCAGAGCTAAGGAATGAAATAGAAGAAAAAAACTGTCATAGAAATGAAAGTATAATTGCAAACAGTAAAAAAGAAAACAGATACTGTTAAGAAGATAACAAATACAGGGAACAGAATGATAAAAGTGTGAAAAGTATAATGGAAATAAGGAGTTTAAATTATTGATTTCTTGAAGAGAAAACTGAAATAATCTAACATGATATATCTTTAAAGATATTAGCCAAGAAATTCTTCCCGGGAGAAAAAAAGCCATCAATCCAAGTTCGTAAACTGTACAATACGTCCCAGAGTAAATTGAATCAAAAGAATCAGCACAGAGACAGAACCTGGTCAAGTTAAGCTTAACAGGTAACAAAGAACCATTGGGGTGTCCAGGCAAAAAGATCAAGTTACTACAAGAGTGGGGTGAGGGATGCAGAAGGAGGGGAAATCAAATTGTTCCAGACATAGCTGCAGCAACATTCAATACCAGAACAGTAGGACAAAACTGGAAGTCTAACATGATTAGATATTAAAACATATTACAAACTGTAAGTATTCAGTTTTAATGACAAAGCAAAAGAAAATAAAGACATAGACTCTAATACATACAGAAATTTTAAATTATGTTAAGAGTAAAGGGACCAGGCATAGTGAATTCATGCCTATAATCCCAGCATTTTGGGAGGCTGAAGCAGACTGATCACTTGAGTCCAGGAGTTCGAGGCCAGCCTGGGTGACATGGTAAAACCTGTCTCTATTAAAAATATAAAAAATTAGCTGCTCATGGTGGCACGCACACATAGGTCCCAGCTACCAGAGAGGCTGAGGTGGGAGAATCACCTGAGCCCAGGGAGTCGAGTCTGCAGTGAGCTGTGATTGTACCTCTGTACTCTAGCCTGAGTGACAGACCTTGTGAAAAAAAAAAAGTGATAAGATTTCCTGGTGAACTAATTATGATGTAGAATAAAAGAAGAAAGAAATCAAGAACGACTCTTGGGTGTTTAGTTTTAACAATAGGGAGGATCATGTTATCATCAACCCAGATATAAAAGGCTATAGGTTAAGATGGTTTAGGGAAACTCTTTTCTTTCTTTAGGCTACTAAACCACTGAACAGATAATGAAAGTAACTGTCAGTGGATTTTTTAGTTAAGATTTGAAAAGAGAGATCTACAGTATCTGGATGTAAAATGAGGTGATCCAAGGTGAACTGGGGCAACTTTATGAGCAAATACATACCTGGACTGAATTCTGCTAATTAGGGAATGAGTACATCTAAAATAACAAATGATGTCAGACTTTTAAAATCTTACAAGTACTAGAAATAATGTAAAGCTTAGCAAATTTAATCCCGCAGTAAATTAAAATAGTACCATATTGTGACCAAGTACAGATCATTGCAGGGATAAAAAGAGAGTTTAATATTAAAGTATCTCCTGATGTAATTTATGACACCAATATGTAACAGAAGAGAGCCATATAACCATTGGACCAGATGCTTAAAAGCTCTTTGATTTAAGATTCAATATCTACTCTCCATTCCTTGTCCTCCAAAAAATTCTGAGTAAATTAAAGAAAGGTTACCACTGTAATTTGATTTTTAAAAAGACAAATCTATCTCAATACAAGACCTAAAAGCATAAACAGGAAAAGCATTCCCATTAAAGTCAACAGGAAGGCAAAACTGCCCATTATTTTTTAACATCATTCTAGAAATTCAAGATAATGCAAAAAGACAAGAATAAAATAAAGAGGCATGCTATGTGAAAGGAGATAGAATGTTCATTATTAGAAAACAAACTATTTGTGAATTCATCTCCTAATGACATAAATTTCAATTTACTTGGAAAAACATTGGTTGAATACATATTAAGTGCCTACTACCATTTTAAATGTTGGGAATTCACCAATAAATACACACACATACACACAGATTTCCCAGTCCTTACGGAACTCTAAATGGTAGAGGAAGGGAGCCGCCAATAAACAAAATTAAAAATTAAACAACAAAGTAATGGATACAACTAAAACAAGAAAGTGAAAAATGAGTTTTAACAAGGGAGTGAAAAAATGTATCACTCTGTGTAATTTTAAATAAGGTGGTCAGGAAAGAGCTCACTAAGAAGGTGATAACCTTCTTAGGAAAGACCTAAAAGTAATGAGGAAGTAAGCCATATAGCTACTGGGGGGAAAGGCGTTCCAGGTAGAGCAAATAGCTTCAGCCAAATACCTAAGGTGACAGAATTTCTGACCTGTTTGACAGTTTGAACAGTAAGGGGGCCAATATAGCTGAAATGGAATAAGAAAGGGAGAAGTACACATTGAGCATCCCCAAATCCAAAATCCAAAATGTTCTGAGCACCAACATGATGCCACAAGTGGGCAATTCCACACCATGTTATGGATCACGGTCACAACACAGTCAAAATGCACAACACACAGTTTACTTGGCATTCCTACTGTTCAATGTACATTACCTGTTCCCCCCGCCCCCCCACGCGGAGATGGAGTTTCGCTCTTGTCACCCAGGCTGGAGTGCAGTGGCACGATCTCCGCCACTGCAACCTCCACCTCCCTGGTTTAAGCGATTCTCCTGCCTCAGCCTCCGGAGTAGCTGGGATTACAGACACACGCCACAACACCCAGCTAATTTCTGTATTTTTAGTAGAGATGGGGTTTCACCATGTTGGTCAGGCTGGTCTTAAACTCCTGACCTCATGATCCACACACCCGCCTGGGCCTCCCAAAGTGCTGGGATTACAGGTGTGAGCCACCACACCCGGCCCAAGGTACAGCATCACAGGTGGAGACTGAAAGCCTGCAGTTTTATTGTTCAACAGCTAATACAGGTGTTCTGGTGATGCTACTATGCTGCCAGTTATCCTGAATATGTCATTTTTGTTTTTTTTTTTTTTACTGTATAAATGGTACGTCACATTTTTTAGTGTTAAATACTATGTGTGAATAAGTGTAAGGAAATGATTGCTTATCAGTAGTCGATATAGTTTGGATATATGTCCCTGCCCATATCTCATGTCAAATTGTGATCCACAATGTTGGAGGTGGGGCTTGGTGGGAGGTGACTGGGTCATACGGGTGAATTTCTCAATGGTTTAACACCATCCCCTTAGTGCTGTTCTCGTGATAGTGAGTGAGTTCTCGTGATAGTGAATGAGTTCTCATGAGCTTTGGTTGTTTAAAAGTCTGTAGCACCTTCCCTCTTGCTCCTGCTCCTGCTCCTGCCATGTAGGACGCTTCCTTCTCCTTTGCCTTCCACCATGATTGGACACTTCCTGAGGCCTCCCCAGAAGCAGAAGCTGCTATGCTTCTTGTATAGTCTGCAGAACCATGAGTCAATTGAACCTCTTTTCTTTATAAATTACTCAATCTCAGGTATTTCTTTATAGCAATGTAAGAATGGACTAATATAGTAGCATACAAATTTAGAGTCAGGAAAGATGGTGACAGCAGGCAACCACAGATTGCCCACACTGGTGGCTGAGATAGTGACACCTTTGCTTTCTAATGGTTCAATGTACACGAACTTTGTTTCATGTACAAAATTATTTTAAAGTATTGTATAAAATTACATTCAGGCTTTTTGTATAAGGTTTATATGGCACAAAAATGTATTTCACGTTTAGACTTGGGTCCTACCCCCAAGATATCAGACTATGTATATGCAAGTATTTCAAAATCTGCAATCTAAAACACTTCTGATCCCAAGCATTTCCGATAAGGGATACTCAACTTGTATTAGGAGATGAGGTCAAAACAATACTAGGTAAGTGTATTAATTCTTTTTCACACCACTGATAAAGACATATCCAAGACTGGGTAATTTATAAAGGAAAGAGGTTTAATGGACTCACAGTTCCACATGCCTGGGGAAACCTCACAATGATGGCAGAAGGTGGAAGGCACATCTTACATGGCAGCAGGCAAGGGAAGAAGTGCCAGCAGGGGAAATGCTAGATGCTTATAAAACCATCAGATCTCATGAGAACTCACTATCTTGAGAACAGTATGGGGAAAACTGCGCCCATGACTCAATTATCTCTGCCTGGCCCCGCCCCTGACATGTCGGTATTAATATAATTCAACTTGAGATTTGGGTGGGGACAGAGAGCCAAACCACATCAGTAGGGGGTCCTGATCCATTGTGATGACTCTGGATTTTTTTATGGTGACATGAGAAATCACTGGGGATGGTTTCATACTGATGATATGAAAAGCTTTGTGAGTACAGGACTGAGATTACCTGATTTGTGTTTTAATGGGATCACTCCAGCTGCTACGCATGTAATAGGCTAAAATTAGCCAGAAGCAGACGAAAAGAAACCAGTTAAAAAGCTATAGCAATAATTTAGATAAGTTAGTAGCTTAAAACAGGGTATTGTTAGGATTTCTGGACTGAAAAAATGGCTCTGCATTGTCCAGATTCTTAGGCTAGCCCCCAAGATGCCCACATCCTGGTGCTCATGTTCTTGTGTGATTCCCTTCTCCTTAGTGTAGACAGGTCCTATGATATGTCTCTAACCAATGGAGCATGGTATAGGTGATATGATGGATGTGATTATATGTATGTGATTACAAGATTACATTCCGTAAGACTGTAGTGCTCTTCTTGTTGGGGTGTCTCCTGTGCTCGGAGTTGAGGGCAACTTTCAATAGATAGCTGTAAGAAAGGACCTCCAGCCTTTAGCTAGCAAGAAAACAAAGGCTTCAGTCCTAAATCTGTAAAGAACTAAACTCGGTCAACAACCTATGTGAGTTAGGAAGCAGATCTTTCTTGAGTTTCACATGAGACCACGGCCACAGTCAACATCTTGACTTCAGCCTTGTGAGACTGTGAACAGAGGAACCAGCTAAGGTGTGTCTAGACAAAAACTGAGATAGTAAATACTCATGGCTTTAAGTCACAAAGTTTATAGTAATTTTTTAATAGAGCAATAAAAATAATATAAACTCCAACTTTAACAGCTAAGCAATTAAAAATATGATGCTGCTATTTGGTTGATAAGGAGAAAACAATTGGAAATGGCAGGGGGGATACATATACACACATATATACATACATACACACATACTATATGTATATTTTACAAATAAATATTTCTTTCTTTTATATATGGAGACAAAAACATATTTTATATATATACACACATATATATAGTATGCGTGTGTGTGTGTGTGTGAGTTTGTATGTGTGTGTGTGTGAAAATTATGTAGGTGGCCTGTAAAAAAAAATCACCAAAAATAAAACTCCAGTAAATTTACTTATAAAATACCAGCAATAACCAATGAAGCATTACCATGGAAGAAGAGACTCCATTAGCAATAGCAAAAAATATAACAGATGATAATAATAGATGATATAATATTACAGATGATAATATACAATATAAAAAGGACAGGATCTATATGAAGAAAGCTACGATGTATGACTGAAAAATGTGAAGAGTTCAATAAATAAAGACAAAGCACCTACCAGGATGAGAATGTTAAGTATTTTAAAGATGTGTATTCTTGACTAACTTTATTTATATATTTAAATAAACATTATGTAATAATTTAATCAAAACTGTACAAAATATTTGTGCAGAATTTAACAAAATACCTCCACTAATAATCTGAAAGAATCTAATAGACCCTTATCACTACTTATCAAGTGCTTACCATGTTCTAAATTTGGGAGAGTTGTAACATATTCAGTCTCATGAACTTGATAAGAAACATACAGCTTTGGTCTCCATATATAAAAAGAAACAGAGGCACAGAGAGGTTAAGGACCTTCCCTAACAACAGTGTTGCAATGCGGTTCCAGTGTCCACGTTCTTAACTGCTCACTGATACAGCCACACACTATAATATACACTGGGGAACATATTATCAAGCTAAACAAAATAAATTCATGAAAGATATATGAGACTTCTACATAGAAAACTATAAAACTTTAATAAGAGTAATTAAAGAAAGCCTAATTAAATAGAGATATAGGCCATGTTTACAGATTGGAAAACGGTATTATGCAGATGTCAATTCATCCACCATTGATCTATAGACTCAATACAATAATAATTAAAATCTTAGTGAGTTGCTTTATGTGATAAGCTGATTCTGGAATTTATATGGAAAGAAAAGGACTAAAAATAGCTTGAGATATTTTCAAAAAGACCAAAGCAAGAAGAATTGCTCTATCAGTTATTTTTACTTATTACAAAGCTACAGTAATTAAAATGAAGTTCAAAAAGTAACAAAATTAAAATATATTGTTTAGTCAGACACACAGACCAATGGAACAGAAAGAAGAACCCAGAGATAAATCTACACACTTACAGCCAAGTCCTTTTTGACAAAGTTTCCAAGAACATACAGTGGGGAAGAAACACTCTCTTTAATAAAAGGTGCTGGGAAAACTGAATATTCATATGCAGAAGATTGAAACTAGATCTTTCACCACATGCAAAAGGATTAAAGATCTAACTGTAATACCTGAAACTATGAAATTACTAGGAGAAAACATTGGGGAAACACTATAGGACACTGGTCCAGGGAAAGATTTTTTGGGTAAGCCCTCAAAACCAAAGGTGACAAAGCAAACACAGACAAATGAGATTACATCAAGCTAAAAAGCTTCTGTACAGCAAAGAAAACAATGAACAAACTGAAGAGACAACCTGCCGAACGTGAGAAGATATTTGTAAAGTGTCCATCCAACAAAAGTTTAATAAGCAGAATATACAAGGAATTCAAACAACTCAGTAGCAAATAATAATAATAATAATAACCCAATTTAAAAATGGGCAAAAGGTATAAACAGATATTTCTCAAAAGAAGATATACAAATGGCCATGAGGTATATGAAAAAACGCTTAACATCACTAATTACCAAGGAAATGCACATCAAAGCCCAAACAAGATAACACTTCACTTCAGTTAGAATGGCTATTATCAAAAAGACAAAAAAAATAACAAGTGTTGGTGAGGATGCAGAGAAAGGGGAACACTCATACACTATTGGTGGGAATGCAAAGTAGAACAGCCATTAGGGAAAAGAGCATGGAGGTTCCTCAAAACATTAAAAATATAACTACCATATTGACATGGTTTGAATCTGTGTCCCTACCCAAATCTCCTGTCAAATTGTAATCCCCATTTTTGGAGGAGAGCCTGGTGGGAGGTAATTGGATCACAGAGGCAGATTCCTCCCCCTCTTCTTCCCATGATAGCGAGTTCTCATGAGATCTAGTTCTTTAAAAGTGTGTGGCACCTCCCACTTCTCTCTCTCTTTCTCCTGTCCAGCCATGTAAGATGTACCTGCTTCCCCTTTGCCTTCCGCCATGATTGTAAATTTCCTGAGGCCTCTTCAGCCGTCCTTCCTGTACAGCCTGCAGAACCGTAGGTCAATGAAATCTCTTTTCTTTATGAATTATCCAGTCTCAGGTATTTCTTTATAGCAGTGTGAGAACAGACTAATAAACATATGATTTAGCAACCCCACTGCTGGGTGTATATCCAAAGAAAAGGATATCAGTATATCAAAGAGGTGTCTGCACTTCCATGTTTACCGCAGCATTATTCACAATGGCCAAGGTATGGAATCAGCCTAAGTGTCCATCAACAAATAAACAAAGAAAATGTAATACATACACAAAATGGAATATTATCCAGCCATCAAAAAGAATGCAATCCTCTCATTTGCAACAACATGGATGGAACTGGACATCATTATGTTAAGTGAAATAAACCAGGCATAAAAAGCAACTATCACACATTCTTACTCACGTGTGAGTTTAAAAAGTAGATTTCATGGAAGTAGGGAGTAAAATGGTGGTTCACAATTACCCTGATTGGATTACTACACATTGTATATATGGATCAAAATATCACACATACCCCCAAAATATGGACAACTATGACATATAAATGTAAAAACCCAAAAATATATATATTGTCTAGGAATATATGACTAGGTAATAAAATACATATAAGGAAACCAAAGAAGTAAACATCATAAAAGTCAAAATGTTACCATTAGAGGGAAAGGACGGAGTCATGACCAAAAATGCAAATAGTACTTGCAAATTCTGTTTACTTGATTGACATTTCATGAGTATTTATTTTACAACAATTTGTTAAGCTGTATGTTTATATTTTATCAAATATTTATATTTGTAATATTTCATTAAAAACTGAAGTGTTATGCTAGGGTAGGTAATGAGAAAAAATATATATTATATCGACAAGAAGTCTAAATGGGTATGCAACAAATGAACAAATTCAGAATGCTAATAAAAGAATGCATACTTTCATGATTATGTATAAAGATTCCTGCAAGACTTGATATCAGCTAAATGCCATTTGGTACTCAATTATGTAATCATCTAATAAACAGACTTAATGGCTCATTAATTATACCAGCATATTTGTATAAGTTAGCAGTTAGACTAAACATAGAAGGAAACAACACTTGAGTAACAGAATTTATTTTTTTGCCTAACCATAATATTAAGGCTAGGTTTATAAAGTGAATAGAAGTATACGGGTTATTTTATATCCACCAATCTAGCAAAATGACCAGAAAAATATGTCTGAAAACACTCTTATTATTAGAATTATAAGCAACAAATTGTCAGGTTTTATTTTTGTTGGCCCCAATCCAAAGTTCCCAATTATTAAAAAAAAAATCAGGTATGTATTTCACATATAAACTGGCTGGAAAAAAAAGTCAACAATTATCCATGTTAAATCCAAATTAACAGGTAATACAAGTTTTAATAGTATATTTTTAGATTTTTTTAATGAAAAAGATAAAAGTATTAAAAATCCTTTAAAGTAAATTTATGTAAAGATATCAACAGTATATTAACAGGGAAATTTCAGAAAACAGAGAGAAAGAGAAAGATTCTGTGTGTGTGTGTGTGTGTGTGTGTGTGTGTGTGTGTGTGTGTGTAAATACACCAGAGCATCTCTGTGTATGTGTCTCTTAGGACACAGTTAGAAAAACAGACTAATTCCATCTATCCCACACAAAAACCTGCTTAGATTAGGCCTTATTAAGTTACTTTTATCAAGATAGAGAAGTTTCTGTACACCAAAGGAAAGACAGCAAAATTCCTAGCTGTTCCTTTATTCCCCATTTCATACAATGCTAAGCAATGTGCAACTATTATTCTACTATCATAATTTTAAGGCTCTCAGAGGCTCCAAAAGTCTAGTACCCTTGAGGATATGGGATGCTCTTTGAAGATGATAAAGACATAACAGTTTGTTTGCTTGCAGCAAAGCTTTAGAGGCACGGCAGGTGGCTAAAGGTGGGAGGTATCTAGACTTTTAGTAAATCTAGGAAAGCATTTGTACACTTGAGGTGATATTCAGTCAAGTGTCTTGCCTTCCTTGAGTCAGGTTTATCAACTTTCTCACTTCACCTCAGGCACTGAAGGCCAAGTCCTTATTTCTATTAGGAATCTTGTGCTACACATAAGTATGATCCTAGACAAATAATTTTCACAGAAACCTATCATCATTACATCTTCTCTTCCCCTTGAATTAAACCTTTTGTGAAGAAATACAGAAATTCCTAAACCATAGTATATAAATAAAATGGCCACAATTTATGAACTGTATGTATGCCCACTGGAAAGAAAAAACACAGTACAAGATGTCAATGGAGAGCTGCAGAATTTCTCCAACAGTCTTCTCACAGCAATAAAAAACTACCCAGATGTTTTTATGGCTGCTATCAAAACCCTCTGAAATACTAAACACAGACAATATGCACTATATGCTTCAGGGAACAAACTTCTCATATACACCAGAGAAGCTGGAAGTACTGGTCAATCTGCCCAATGTTCTTAGGTTTTCTTAAGCTTTACAATAGTGTATCTGTTCATTGTATGTAACAAGACATCATCAAGATAAAAATTTCTTTTTTTTTTTTTTTTTTTGAATTTTTTTATTATACTTTAAGTTCTAGGGTACATGTGCATAACGTGCAGGTTTGTTACATATGTATACTTATGCCATGTTGGTGTGCTGCACCCATCAACTCGTCAGCACCCATCAATTCATCATTTATATCATGTATAACTCCCCAGTGCAATCCCTCCCTCCTCCCCCCTCCCCATGATAGGCCCCAGTGTGTGATGTTCCCCTTCCCGAGTCCAAGTGATCTCATTGTTCAGTTCCCACCTATGAGTGAGAACATGCGGTGTTTGGTTTTCTCTTCTTGTGATAGTTTGCTAAGAATGATGGTTTCCAGCTGCATCCATGTCCCTACAAAGGACGCAAACTCATCCTTTTTTATGGCTGCATAGTATTCCATGGTGTATATGTGCCACATTTTCTTAATCCAGTCTGTCACAGATGGACATCTGGGTTGATTCCAAGTCTTTGCTATTGTGAATAGTGCCGCAATAAACATACGTGTGCAATGAGATACCATCTCACACCAGTTAGAATGGCAATCATTAAGAAGTCAGGAAACAACAGGTGTTGGAGAGGATGTGGAGAAATAGGAACACTTTTACACTGTTGGTGGGATTGTAAACTAGTTCAACCATTATGGAAAACAGTATGGCAATTCCTCAAGGATCTAGAACTAAATGTACCATATGACCCAGCCATCCCACTACTGGGTATATACCCAAAGGATTATAAATTATTCTACTACAAAGATAAAAATTTCTTCACAAGAGTGAATCAACACAGTCTCTATGACTGGGAAGATACTGCTGACTTGGCCAAATGTGAATGTCAGAAACAGGGTACTTTCACCTGGCATGGACAACAACGTATCATTATCATTTTACCAAAAATTTGGTCTAGGGTAGCCTTGATTGTCCTACCAAACCAGAGGTCATCATGAAAAACTACTTCATTGATGATATAACATTAACTGGACTTAGGTGGGCAGAAAGTAGCTGGTACTCTATATGCTTTAGTAAAACAAGAATTCCAGAGGGTAAGTAATCCATAAAAATTGAGAGGCTTGCCATCTCAGTAAAGTTTCTGAGTTCTAGAATCACCTGTAAAATGCATGACAAATTGTTACATCTCACATTAATTACCACCAAGAAAATGGCACAATGCATGATTTTAGCCTCTTCCAATTTTGGAAGCAACTTCTATAATATTTGGGTGTACTGCTCAGAACTACTTATGACATCACCTATAATTCTGTCAACTTTATGACCTACAGCAAAAACAAACAAACAAACAAAACTCACGCAGCCTCCAAGTTCAGATAGTCTATCACTTGGGCCTTTACTCCAGCAGGTTCAATGCTGGTCATGGTTTCAATGACAGATTGGATAGTACAGGAACTTCTGACAAGGTGCAATACGAGATCACACACAGATTTCTAGGATTTGGGAGTGAATCTATGTTCCCTTTGTTAAATAACTATTCTTACTTTGTGATCCTCAATTTGATAAACATAATTTTGAGCTCCCACCATCATGGCCACTTTGCACATAATTCCATTCGAGCAAGCACTAGGGCAGCTGAGGAAAGAGGCTGACCTATCAATGCAAGGGATTATTTTGCCTGCTTTGCAGGAAGAGGAAGCCCTTAAAGAACATTCCAAATCAAAATTATTCCCTCAACCTGTATGTATTCTCAGAGGACCATCTACATACTTTTTTCCACCAATCTTCTCATACTATTCCGCAAGTTTTTTTTATTCTGAGCCCCAACCATCTAGCCCAACCATTAGCAATGGTCTATAAATCTACACAAATCAGTACCTGAAGTCTCAACCATCTCCAAAGTAAATGAGTAGATATGCTACTTCAAAATTTTCCCTCTTTGAAACGCAGTCCAATTCTAGCAGGTACTAATATATTATATGATACAACCTATAAATCAGATTTAGTAACCGTTTTTCTTCCCTGGTCACCTAGTGAGAGAAAATTTCCCATGAGCCAGAGGTGTACGTTGTGAATGTGAGTCATATGCTCATACAATTCACTTGTGTTATCAGGGCTACTGTAAACTTATCTTACAAATGTCACTTTCACTTGATGGTGGAGTGCTATCGTGCACATATAAACTATATTTTAGAAAGTCATGTAATGCACAATGCCAGACTGGTTGCCAAATTTCTATAGGAAATATCTGTGAGTTGAACAATATGGATTCCCTCATCAGAGATGATCTGACTACAGTTGTTACTGAACATTCAGATTGCTACAGGCAGAGACCAACCCTGGACTCAGAAGATAGTAAACAACCCTGGGGAGACCAACAAGCTACCTAGTGGCAGGGTGATTACATTAAACATGCCTTCTTACACCATACACAAAACTTCACATCCTTGGCTACTATGTTTTTCTATCAAGCATTATCTTACTACGGACTTTCTAGGGGTGATGGCATCCATAAAACACTGTTTCTGGTCAAGAAACTAGTTTAACAATAAAAAAAAATGTAAGGCACTGAGCAAATATTCACTGGTCTTATGATGTACCCTAGCTCCCAGAAGCAGATGATCATAGATATTGATGGAATGGCATACTGAAAACTCAGTATGATATCATGTAGGACACAACACCTTGGAAAACTGAGGTGCTATCCCACAAAATGGTCTGAACTAGAAACCAATATATGATGTTATTTCTCTTATACCTGTAATATATGAGTCTATGAACTAAAGTGTAGAAGGGAAAATGATTTTCTTTGGTTTTCTAACCCTTTAACTTTGTGAAGGGTGGTAAGAAAGTTGATGGTTTTGAGATCTTATCCAAACTAGCGTACTTCTACTAGAACTGAAAATTCAAACTTTGCTCTAACCTTTGAAGCTTCTCATAACCCTGAACCAATAGCAGAAAAAGCTAACCACATTGGCTAGAGGAATTGATCACTATGATCAGTGAAAGGAAGACTGCTCGTATGCAATGGAGGTAGAGGTAAATAAAGCCTGGTGCCCCAGGGATCCTCTGCAGCACCTACTAGTACTGCCATATCTAGTGGTAAAAACTGATGGAAGACTAATGCAAACCAATACAGACAAGATGACAAAGGGCTCAAGAACCTCAATAACAAAGCTTTAGATATTAAAAAAACAAAACTTAGATATGGACAATATATAGCATCCTAACCAGCTAGAGTTGTTTGAATTACAAGAGAAACAGATTGGGTAGAAGGGGAAAAGTTATAAATACCCACTAAAGCCACATGTCCACTTATAGAGACAAAGACTGTACTAACTAACCATATTTTAAACTTTGCTCTGTTAAGTAAGCATTTATCTATTAAAAAGGAAATTTATAATTTCCTTTTTCGCCATCTCTCCCCTGCCTTATGTAGGGTGTTAATTCTGTAATTTAGTCTATAGGTTAAAGGATATGAAGATACGACTAGAACTAAAGTAACAAAGAAGAAAAATCACCAAATAAATACTGATGGGATTCTAGATTTCCCTGTTAGGGAAGAGGGTAAGGCCATTTTTGTTGTGGAAGAAAAATTATATACTGTATTACCTGAAAGAATGTTACTGCTATTACTGTTGACTGAAACTTTAATGCTCTGAGGTTTAAATGACTCAAAATATTCAAAGAGCTTAGACTGGTCCTGCCAACAGTAAGCACTCTTATAACTATTGGACATTAGTACTGAATTATTATATTTTGTAATAACAATCTTGGGATAAATAACTGCGTGATATATAGAAAAATTAAGCAAATGAAAAATAGGAATAAACGATTCCTTACTAATTCTAGAAGAAACAAATTGGGTAAGGAAATAAAATATAATCACAATATATCTTTGAATTGGCAGTGAATAACATTTAACCATTTTCAGCATAGTATCCCTTCTCTCAGGGGCACTTAGTATCTCTGATTCATTTATTTTCCAGAAGGCAAAACCCTCCAATGTTCTGCTTAGGCAGGAGAAAAACAGTCCCTCTGCTAGATGGTGTAGGAATGCAGGAAATCTGAAAGCATAACTGAGTCTTATAATTGGAACTAGTCTTATTATTGACAAGGTTAGACTTTCACCTAATCTTCTACTTTCATCTGCATTCTCAGTAGTGCCCTTAATTCCTAGTAATTCTAGAATGTCGTAATATGCAAATAAGTAGCTAGCTTGGGTTTTAGCTTTCTTGTCCTAATAAATCAGTTACAACTCGTCCATTGGTTTTTCAGCTCCTGAAATTACATTGTGGAAGCCTCCATCCCATTCCCACCTTGAAAAACTTCCTCCCATACATCCCTTCCTACTGAGAAAGTGGTTCCATGAAAACAAGGGAGTAAACCAGGATAGGTAATTGGATCCCAGGTAACACGGGATCTAACTCAGAAGAGAGAAAAGAAATTTCCAGGATGATGATGAAGGAAAATCCCATGAAGGCTGATGCTCAGGGCCAAAAAAAAAAAAAAAAAAAAAAAAAAAAAAAAAAAAAAAAAAAAAAAAAAAATCCTTCAGTACAAAGCGGAACAGAAGAATGTCATAAAAGAAAAAAAATAGATTATCTGATTCCTTTTAGCTGGTTGAGAGTTTATGTTTTCACAAATACGAATAGGATATTGTCCCTGCCCTCAGGAATGTGAAAGCCTCGTAGTTATAAAACATAATTGGAAAGAATGATTGTAGGGCCCCTTGACATATATTTTGTGAAGCAGTACAATATATGGGTTAGGCATTACATTCTTTGGAACCGGTCTATCTGGATTTAAATACTAACAATCCCAATTACCAGTTGTGTCACTTTAATTGAATGGCTTAACTTCTCTGTGTCCCAGTTGAAGCATTTGTTTTAAAAAACAAAACAAAGGAGATATTAAGAGTATCTACTTCAAAAGTTTGTTCTGAAATTGAGTGACTTCAATATAAAACCAATACAAATACCTGAGACATAATGAGCACTATATTAGTATTATGCAGTAGCAGAGGTTAGCAATATATTTTTAGGATATAAATATCCTAGGGATATATTACTAGTATGTACACTGAACATAAAGTAAATGTAAAATATCATGCAATTATTAACTCCAAGAAAAGTAAAGTTTTAAGAAAAAGGATACATAGTCATATTACTTAAGCTACCAATAAATAATATTTATAGACATTATAATAGAAGCTTTTAATAGAGATTTAATCAAGAATATGATAAAACTATAGCAGAGAGAGAGAAAGAGAGCCAATGAAATCTAAGTCCTAAGCTTCTAAATCCCTAAAGATAAGAGATGAAAGCTGAAAGTTAAAAAAATCAAGATAGTGTAAGTGTGTTATTTTTAAACCTGGAAATGAATCCTCCCCTGACAAAACACAACAAAACAAGGAATTAAAAGTGGCAGCCTCTGAGGAGTGGAACTTGGGAGTGCAGTAGAATGGGTAGAGGATTACTCCTCATTCTTAAAAACCTTCCCATACTTGTTGACTTTTTAAACTATGTATACTTATTACTTCAATAAAAATAAAAAGTAGTGATCAGTAGATATCACACAGACCATGAACTATTATCTTCTCTAGCTGCTCTGCCAAAAAGATAAATACGGGCTCTGGGCTGGAAGTGGAAAGGAAACTGAAGTCACACAGAATCTGGACCTTTATTTGGCCTTTGCTTTTGCTCCAACAGATAAAACGAAAACAAACATATTTGTTTTCTAAGCTCTAAATTGTCTTTTTTAAAAACGTATGTTCACCTTATTAAATTTTATCTCTAATGTAACAAAACTGAATTAGTATGATTTAATTGTTGTCATAAAGAAAAATATTTGAGGTAAATAAGTTTTTTTTTTTAAAGAAACAAATGCCAATTTGACATCCCAAAGGAATTTATCTTGCTTACATTAAAAACCTGAAATAAAATTCCTTCTGGGTAACATATTTCAGCTTAACCATAGGAAACTGGCATTTTTGACATCCAAAAATGGAAAGGTACTCAGGAACAAATCACAGCATACTCAATCAGAACTTCAGGGCAAAGAATTATCACCAGAGTCAGTTCAGAGCCCTAAGACTCACAGGATTTCCATGCTGAACATTAAGACTGACACAGTGACTTTAACTGAGCATTTCCAACAGATAATATATTGTTACATGATATTAATATTGTATTTAATATAATTTTATATTTAAATATTAAATATTATTATATTTAATATTAATGTTCATTATATTGACCCTATAAACGTTTATATGTTTATATGTTATGTCTATATATTATAAAATGTAAATACACTAATTAAGGGCTTCTTATGCACTAGAAAAAAAGGCTTGTAACATGTTTGATTCTAGAGCCCCAAGTAGTTTACAGACATCTAATTTATCATTGTAACACTGTACACAGCTGCATAGCATGTCAGCATTACCCAGGAGACATCAATATATCTTTGAATATGCACCAAAAAAAAGCACAACTAGCATAACGTAGTTATAATCAAAAGAGCAGTCTAAGGACAAGATATGCATATACCAGCTCACACTAACCATATTGTGAGCCCTCCCTGGGGTTTTCTCATCAGTCCTGAAGAGACTGCTAGGCCCAGAACATATGCCCTAAGTAAGCCAGGACACTAAGAATTATGTCCAATTATGGACAAGATACATTGTTTTGCTTCAGTTACAAAGGGACATTCCCAACTAAATGCCCATTTTTGCGTGAAAATGGGCATTTAGCATCACTGCAAAGAGGTAGATTTTAAAATACCACACACTATATAATTTCTTTCTCCTAGCCCAGTACACACACACACACACACACACACACACCTCTCCTTCCCCTGCCACCCTCCTTCCCTCTCCTTCCCAATTTCCCCGCAAGCCTCCCGCTCTTTTTCTCACCTGACCTCCCTCCTTGCCTTCCCACCAGTTCCAACCTCCCTCCTCCCCCCTCCACCTCATCCTTTCCTCATTCTCTCTCCACCTCATCCTTTCTTCCTACTCTCCCATGCTCCCTCCTCCTCCCTCTCCCTGCCCCCCACCATTCTTCCCTCTGTCTTCCTTCCCACCTCTCCTCCAAACACATGCCCTTCCCCCAACACACATCCACTCTCTCTACCCTGACACATACCCACTCTCTCTACCCCCACCCCACATCTACCTACTCTCCCTTCCCTCTTCACTATCCTCCTCCCCACTCTAATTTTATTTCTGGAAATGAAAATCAGTGTCTCCTTTATGTGAAATGTTTATTTGAACTATCTGGAGGAATAAAATAATCTGTGAGATGAGGGACTAGCCTTTTCATCTGGTTTGGGACATATTTTGGATATGGTGAATCCCCTAGGAGTTTACGTAAAACCCAAATCAAATCTCACCAGAAATATAACTCTCTTCTTAATTACTATAAACTTTCTACGTTGCTGTTAAAATATTATCACATCATTAATGTATGCAGGCGGGCATTTGTCTGGGGTAACTGGAATGATTCTATGAAGTTTAGTCTTAGCTGTCTATCATTTCCACTTGAAAGAATTCCAAACATATTTTTGGTTTATCTCACAACTACAGTCATAAGCTCCTTCTCTTTATCCTGCCACTTTATTCTAGTACTAATTTAGTATATACAGGGAAGAAAAACATTTCTTTTCTATTAACAGTCTAAATAATTCCATGTGTACATCACCATAAATTATACTTTTACAAACTCTAAGCAAATACAATATGTGTATGCATATATATATATATATATATGCACATATATGTATGTGTTTGGTTAAGATACATATGCATGTGTGGATATGTAATATACATTTATATATATACATATATTTGGATATATACACATATCTACACATATGGAAATTTTTGTTCTATACATGCACACACACACACACACACCTCATCCTTTCTTCCCCTGCCACCCTCCTTCCCTCTCCTTCCCAATTTCCCCGCAAGCCTCCCGCTCTTTTTCTCACCTGACCTCCCTCCTTGCCTTCCCACCAGTTCCAACCTCCCTCCTTCCCCCTCCACCTCATCCTTTCCTCATTCTCTCTCCACCTCATCCTTTCTTCCCCTGCCACCATGTGCACATCCATGTGCACACATATGTATCTTACTTAACCAAACACATTTCATTCCCCTAACATAAAATTTTTCCTTCTGATTGGCACACACAAAAGTAGCAGAAATGTAAATCCCAATTCCCTTTCTGTCTGCTATCAAAATCAAGAGAAGAACATAAATTACATACAGTAACCACATCCTCAAATCTGAAACTTTCAATTTTTAATACACATACAACCATAACTGGAGAAGGGAAATAGGGAGCAGGGTCAGCTTGCCAATAAATTCTGTAAGAGCTGCAAAGAATGAGCGGAGTCTATAGGAGGACTGCTCACTTACTCTATGTAACAAATTCAGATCTGTGTTTTACAAAATGTTCTGGATCGCCTGCAATTGGATATTAGTTGGAGCTTTTGTAAACACACAGAGTATGGTTTGTGGGCATGTGTTGATTAATACTGAGTGTTAACTTGATTGGATTGAAGGATGCAAAGTATTGATACTGGTGTGTCTGTGAGGGTGTTGCCGATGGAGATGAACATTTGAGTCAGTGGGCTGGAGAAGGCAGACCCACCTTCAATCTGGTGGGCACCATCTAATCAGCTGCCAGCAAACATAAAGCAGGCAGAAAAACGTGAAAAGGCAAGACTGGCCTAGGCTCCCAAGCCACACCTTTCTCCCATGCTGGATGTTTCCTGCCCTCAAACATTGGACTCCAAGTTCTTCGGTTTTCAGACTTGGACTGGCTCTCCTTGTTCTTCAAGCTCACAGACAGTCTATTGTGAGACTTGTGATCATGTAAGTTAATACTTCATAAACTACCATATATATATATATATATATGGTATATATATATATGGTATATATATGTGTGTGTGTACACACACACACACACATACACACACACACACATCCTATTAGTTC
The DNA here is from genome assembly GCF_007565055.1 of Rhinopithecus roxellana. Classification (NCBI taxonomy): domain Eukaryota; kingdom Metazoa; phylum Chordata; class Mammalia; order Primates; family Cercopithecidae; genus Rhinopithecus; species Rhinopithecus roxellana. The sequence goes on from NC_044552.1 coordinate 168,629,375, forward strand.
TATCCCTCTGGGGAACCCTGACTAATACAGATTTTGGTACCAGGGATGGTTCTAGAGGAATAGAATATTAAGGATGTTTTTTCATTGGTTTTGGGGTTTCTGGAGTTGGCTGCTTAACATGATTAGATCCAAAATGCTAAGGACTCTACTTGTAATAGTATGGAGAACACTGATATTAGTATGGAGAACACTGTAATAGTATGGAGAACACTAATAGTATGGCGAACACTGGTATGAACTCTTTAGAGAGTTACACAAAATAAATACATTTGACACTCCTGATTCACCGCTCATGAGAGACAAAGACTTTAGTGACGCTACACAATACCTTTGATCATATGTGGAGAACCAAGGAACATAATGAAGCTGGTTGGTTGCTCCTAAGTTCAGTGGACAAACTGATGAAAGAAAATGATGAACTCAGGGATTCTGTCGCCTGGTTTCAGAAGCTGAGGCTCAAATCTGCTAAGATTACCCAAAGTGAATGGCTAATTTCCTGTAGAGAAAGAGCTGAAATTGTAGAAAAAACACACTCAAGCTCTTATGCAAGTGGCTGACCTGCAACAAAAGGTGCATGCACAGCCTTACCAGGTGTCTACTGTTAAAGTGAGGGCATTGATTGGAAAACAATGGGACCCTGCAACTGGGAATGGGGATGTGTGGGGGGACCACGATGAAGCTGAGGACACTGAGTTTGAAAACTCAGATGAAACTTTTGCCAGAAGAAACAGCTTCCCCATCCCCAGTAGTGGCAACATCCCCTCCCCGACCCATGCTGCCATCAGCCTTTCCACCTTTGTCTGAGGAGACAAACCCTGTGCTGCCTGAGGTAACAGTGATGGCCTCCCCTGAAATAGTTGCCCAGAAAATAATGTTGATTCTCCTCAGGAGCCACCTCCAACACCCCTGTTTACTTCTAGACATATAACTAAAGTCCTGGCAGGCCTCTAGAGGTGAGGTTGAGACTGTGACCCAAGAGGCGGTGCGCTACACTAGAAAAGAACTGCTTGAGTTCTCTAATCCATATACACAGAAATCTGGAGAACAGGCATGGGAATGGATATTAAGGGTATGGGAAAATGGTGGGAGGAACATAGAGCTGGCTCAGGCTGAATTTATTGATTTAGGTCCACTAAGTACGGACTCTGCTTTTAATGTTGCAGCTCTGGGAGTTAAAAAAAAAAAAGTCTAATAGTCTATTTGCTTGATTAGCTGAAATATGGATTAAATGATGGCCCACTGTGAGAAAGCTGAATATGTCTGAACTCCCTTGGTTTAATGTAGAGGAAGGGATTCAAAGTCTTAAGGAGACTGAGATGGTGGAGTGGGTTAGTAACTAGACCTACTCACCCCAGCTGGGAGGGTGCAAAAGATACACCCTTGACCAATGCCTTCTGAAACAGATTTGTGAGGGCTGCACCTGCATCTCTGAAGAGCTCTGTAATTGCTCTTCTCTGTATGTCAGATCTAACAGTGGGAACTGAAGTCATTCAACTACAAAATCTAAATACAATAAGAATAATTGGATCCCGATGTGGCAAGGGCCAAGTGGTGGCACTCAACCATCAAAGGCAAGGTGGGCCTACCTTAATGGACAACAGAGACAAAGCAGCAAACAGAATAGTCTGACTCATGCAGAGCTCTGACATTAACTAATTAATCACAGTGTTTCTAGAAGTGAAATTGACAGGAAGCCTAATGCGTTCTTGCTTAATTTATGTTAGCAGAAAACTTTTAGGTCAAATGGACAAAAGACTAATTTGAATTATAAAAACAGAGAATCATGGCATCTCAATTTCCAGACTGGAGCCAGTTTACAGACCCAGAACCCTTTGAGTGAAGGAGAGACTGGGTCCCCCTGAGGAAGCACCCCACTTCAGTACCGACAATCTATGCTGTGAATATTCCTCCCATGCTTCCCTAAGGAGACCTCTGGCTTTGTACCAGGGTAACTGTGCATTGAGGAAAGGGAAATGATCAGACATTTTGGGGACTACTGGACACTGGCTCTGAGCGACGTTGATTCCAGGGATAAAAGCATCATTGTGGTCCCCCAGTTAAAGTAGTGGCTTAGGGAGGTCAGATAATTAATGGAGTTTTAGCTCACGTTGACTTACAGTATGTCCAGTTGGTCCCCAGAATCATCTGTGGTCATTTCCTCAGTGCCAGAATGCATAATTGGCATAGACATACTTAGAAGCTGGCAGAACTCCCACACTGACTCTCTGACTGGTAGGATGAGGACTACTATGGTGGGAAAGGCCAAGTGGAAGCCATAAGAGCTGCCTCTACCTAGAAAAATACTAAATCAAAAACAATATCACATCCCTGCAGAAACTGCAGAGATTAGTGCCACCACGAAGGACTTGAAGGATGCATAGGTGGTGATTCCCACCACATCCCCATTCAACTCTGCCATTTGGCCTGTGCAGAAGACAGATGGATCTTGGAGAATGACACTGGATTATCCTAAGCTTAACCAAGAGGTGACTCCAACTGCAGTTGCTGTACCAGATGTGGTTTCATTGCTTGAGTAAATTAACACATCTCCTGGTACCTGGTATGCAGCCATTGACTTGGCTAATGCCTTTTTCTCCATTCCTGCCCATAAGGCCCACCAGAAGCAATTTGCCTTCAGCTGGCAAGGCCAGAAATATACCTTTAATGTCCTACCTCTGAGGTATATCTCTCCTGCTTTGTATCATAATCTTATCCAGAGAGAACTTGATTGCTTTTTGTTTCTGCAAGATATCACACTGGTCCATTACACTGATGACATTATGCTTATTGGATCCAGTGAGCAAGAAGTAGCAAACACGCTGGACTTATTGCTGAGACATATGCCTGCAAGAGGATGGGAAATAGATCCAACGAAAATTCAGGGGCCTTCCACCTCAGTAAAATGTCTAGGGGTGCAGTGGTGTGGGGCCTGTTGAAATATTCCTTCTAAAGTGAAGAATAAGCTCTTCCTACAAACCAGAAAGAGGCACAACGCCTAGTAGACCTATTTGGATTTTGGAGACAACACATTCCTCATTTGGGTGTTACTCCGGCCCATTTATTAAGTGACCTGAAAGTCTGCCAGTTTTGAGTGGGGTCCAGAACAGGAGAAGGCTCTGCAACAGATTCAGGCTGCTGTGCAAGCTGCTCTGCCAGTTGGGCCATATGATCCAGCAGATCCAACGAGGCTTGAGATATCTGTTACAGACAGGGATGCTGTTTGGAGCCTTTGGCTGGCCCTTATAAGTGAATCACAGCAGAGGCCTCTAGGATTTTGGAAAGGCCCTACCATCTTCTGTAGATAACTACTCTACTTTTGAGAGACACCTCTTGGGATGTTACTGGGCTTTGGTGGAAAATGAACGTTTGACTATGGGTCAAGTCACCAGACGACCTGAACTGCCTATCATGAACTGGGTGCTTTTTGACCTACCTAGCCATAAAGTGGGTCATGCACAGCAGCATTTCTTCATCAAGTGGAAGTTGTATATACATGATCGGGCTTCAGCAGGTCATGAAGGCACAAGAAAGTTACATGAGGAAGTGACTCAAATGCCCTTAGTCTCCACTCCTGCCACCCTGTCTTCTCTCCCCCAGCTTTCACCGATGGTCTCATGGTGAGTTCCCTATGATCAGCTGACAGAGGAAGAAAAGACTAGGGCCTGGTTCACAGATGATTCTGCGCAATATGCAGGCACCGCCTGAAAGTGGACAGTTGTAGCACTATAGCCCCTTTCTAGCAATCCCTGAAGGACAGCGGTGAAGGGAAATCTTCCCAGTGGGCAGAACTTCGAGCAGTGCACCAGCTTGTGCACTCTGCATGGAAGGAGAAATGGCTAGATGTGTGATTATATACTGACTCATGGGCTGTAGCCAATGGTTTGGCTGGATGGTCAGGGACTTGGAAGAAGCATGATTGGAAAACTGGTGAGAAAGAAATTTGGGGAAGAGGTATGTAGATGGACCTGAGTGGTCAAAAACCGTGAAGATATTTGTATCCCATGTGAGTGCTCACCAACGGGTGACCTCAGCAGAGAAGGATTTTAATAATCAAGTGGATAGGATGACCCGTTCTGTGGACACCATTCAGCCTCTTTCTCCAGCCACCCCTGTCATCACCCAATGGGCCCATGAACAAACTGGCCATGGTGGAAGGGATGCCATGGTAGCAGGGATGGAGGTTACTCATGGGATCACCAACATGAACTTCCACTCACCAAGGCTGACCTGGCTATGGCCACTGCTGAGTGCCCAATTTGCCAGCAGCAGAGACCAACACCAACACTTGATATGGTACGATTCCTTGGAGTGATCAGCCAGCTGCCTGGTGGCAGGCTGATTACACTGGTCCTCTTCCATTATGGAAAGGGCAGAGGTTTGTCCTCACTGGAATAGACACTTACTCCGGATATGGGTTTGCCTATCTTGCACACAATGCTTCTGCCATGACTACTATCGGTGGACTCATGGAATGCCTTGTCCACTATCATGGTATTCCACACAGCATTGCCTCTGACCAAGGCACTCACCTTATGGCTAAAGAAGCAGGGCAGTGGTTTATGCTCATGAAATTCACTGGTCTTACAATGTTCTCCATCATCTTGAAGCAGCTGGATTGACAGAAGAATGGAATGTCCTTTTGAAGTCACAATTACAATGGCAACTAGGTAACAATACTTTGAGGGCTGGGGAAATTCTACAGAAGGCCATGTATGCTCTGAATCAGCGTCCAATATATGATACTGTTTCTGCCATAGCCAGGATTCATGATTCCAGGAATTAAGGAGTGGAAGTGGAGGTAGCACCACTCACCATCACTGCTAGTGACTTACTAGCAAAATGTTTGCCTCCTTTTCCCACAACATTACATTCTCTTGACTTAGAGGTCTTAGTTCCAGAGGGAGGAACACTGCCATGAGGAGATAAAACAACAATTCCATTAAACTGGAAGTTAAGATTGCCACCTGGACACTTTGGGTTCCTCCTATCTTTAAGTCAACAGACTAAGAAGGGAGTTACAGCGTTGGCTGGGGTGACTGACCCGGACTATCAAGATGAAATCAGTCTACTACTCCATAATGGAGGTAAGGAAGAGTATGTTTGGAATACAGGAGATCCATACACATGGTTGGGGATTGAGGCATTTCCAACTGTAATGATACACACACACACACACACACACACACACACACACACACACGTGTGTGTATCCTATAAGTTCTGTCCCTCTAGGGAACTCTGACTAATACAGGGCATATTGAGTTTGTGGAGCTTGCATGATACACAGATCCAAATGCCACATAAAACTTGCAAATATGCTCAGGACAGGCTTAGGGCTGGACATAGAGACATAGGGGTAGTCAGTAAAGAAGTGGTCGGCCTGGCACAGTGGCTCATGCCTGTAATCCCAGTACTTTGGGAGGCCGGGGTGGGCAGATAACGAGCTCAGGAGATCAAGACCATCCTGGTTAACAGGGCGAAACCCCACCTCTACTAAAAATACAAAAAATTAGCTGGGCGTGGCAGCCCGCGCCTGTAGCCCCCCAGCTACTTAGGAGGCTGAGGTAGGAGAATGGTGTGAACCTGGGAAGAGGAGCTTGCAGTGAGCCGAGATCGTGCCACTGCACTCCAGCTTGGGCGACAGAGCCATACTCTGTCTCCAAAAAACGAAAAAAAACAAGTGATCATTGAAGCCACTGTAGATAAAATGGAGGGTGAACTAAAGATATAACTCTAGAAGACAATTCTAATTGAAAGTTAAATAAAGGAGGAGAATAAAGAATTAGCAAAAATGAAAGACACAAAGGAATCCAAAAACAAAGAAGAACACAGTCACTGAGGGTGCCAAAAAGACTGTATCTAAGAAAGTAAGGGCCGGGCACGGTGGCTCCAGCCTGTAATCCCAGCACTTTGGGAGGCCGAGACGGGCAGATCACGAGGTCAGGAGTTCGAGACCATCCTGGCTAACACGGTGAAACCCCGTCTCTACTAAAAAATACAAAAAACTAGCCGGGCGAGGTGGCGGCGCCTGTAGTCCCAGCTACTCGGGAGGCTGAGGCAGGAGAATGGTGTGAACCCGGGAGGCGGAGCTTGCAGTGAGCTGAGATCCGGCCACTGCATTCCAGCCCGGGCGACAGAGCGAGACTCCGTCTCAAAAAAAAAAAAAAAAGTATGGCACTTAGCAAAGACTCAATAAACACTTTCTGAATGAATGAACAAAAATGAAAGGAATACATTACGTTAAGTAGGCAGAATATAAAACGCTACAGAGAGGTCAAGAAAATTAAATCATAATAAGAGTATAGATAAAAATACATAAGGTTGGAAAATGTGCCCATCCTTTGACTCAGCAAGTGTACTTCTACGGATTTGTTGCGGAGCAACAACTATAAACATCAAGATATTTATCCATAGACATTTATAACAAAAACAGAAACCTACATGTGTAAAAACAGAAAACTGGGATTCAATCATGTGCTGGAACATTATTTAATCCTTTAAAATTATGACACAGATTAATATTTATAGGTGTGAATAGATAATTTTAAATACTTAAGTAAAAAAAGGAAGTCTCAAACAATAACACTCCTATTTTTCCAAAAAAAAAAAAAATCTGTAGCTAAAAGTCAAAATATGAGCATAATAGGGTTAACAGTGGTTACCATGAAGAGGTAGGGTAATGAGTGTTGCTTTCTCCTTTTGTTTTCAGCATTCTTGAATTTTTCTATGTAAACAAGAATTGTTTGATTAAATTAGAATTTTGAATTAGTTCCTGATGTTTCCAATTAGTAATCGATCATTTTTATTAACTTGAAAAAATAAATTCTAGATATGCATGTATATGTATGTATGTATACATGTGTATATAAAATCCAAAATGTGGATGGTTTTGTCATCACATTATATCCTAATTTCTGATATTAAAAAAAGATTACACGAGGTAATTGTGAGGTTATTTCTTCTTACTAAGGTTAATCACATTTAAGTCTAGTTAGCAACTGGGTCACTAGAAATAAATAATTTGGCGACTTGCTGTGATGAAATACTAACATTTGGCTATGTTTGCTACTTGTTAAAATAACCAAACTGCTTTTAATTACACTAAAACAAATATGAATTTTTTTAAAACAAATATGAATTTTTAACTTTTTGTAATAAAGTCATCATCTCAGAGGTCAGACTTTTTTTTACAAAGAAGTTAATGATGTATAAAACTGTTCATTGTACTGTATATAAAATTTACTGTTGGTAGGTAAATATAAAATAATAACAAACAGCAAATGATTAATTTTAAAGGCTATTCTGTAAGTATAGACTCCCGAGTTTTGTTTTTAAGAAAATTAACAATAAATGGGCCACATTATAGTTTCAAATGAGCAAAGAAGAAATAGGTTTTAGGAGAACTATATTAACAATTTTAAACCACGCTAAATTTTAATATATATTTAACTAAGAGTTACTATATAAGATTTAAGTTGTGTAAACTAAGTACATCTTTAGCACTGAAGACCATTCAAAGTAAAAAAAAAAAAAAAAAAAAAAAGCTGCAATTCTACAGCCTATAATAAAACTTAATGTGGTCAGTTTGATATAAAGAAAACTATTAATATTAAATGATGATATAAATGTTTCCCCACGAAATTTACAGTTTTTGTATTGAAATAAAATGTACAAGAAGGAATATAACGTTCCTCTAAACCTACTAAAAATGGTGAAGAAAAGTTCAAGCTTCTAAGCCTTGGGCAGTATCAAAAGTTTCCAGGCAACTGTTTTAACCAGTCAGCAGATTGAACAAATAAATGCTAATCAAAGAACTCAAAACGATCTGTCAATGTGGTAGACATGAAAGTAGAAGAAAATAATACTCCCTTAGGAAACTGAAGTTGTATTCAGAGAGAAATAAATAAAATATTAAATCTGTGGGAAGGACCAAAAAGGCAAGAGACATGCAAAGAGAAGACAAGCTCAGAATGGGCTATAAGTAATTCATGGAGCAAGCTTTGTGTTGAAGGATGGGTTGAATTTGTATAAGTAGACAGAAGCAAAGACAGTAGTCAAGAGATAAAAAACAAGTATAGAAGCAGGAATAAATGCTGTTTTGTCCTTGAGGGAGATAAGGAGTCTAACCTCCTCGGAGCATTAGTTCAGGCTAAGGAAGGGTAGGAACTATTGTACACAGGAAAGGTAGAGATTTATTAAGGTAAGCCACACAATGGTGTCCAGAATTGCCAGTAACTTAAATGATAAAAGATGGGTAAGAGCTTTATAAGAACGTGTTTCTTTTCTGCCTTAATCACCTCAGATTCTTTGATTAACTTAATATCTTACTCCTCACTAGATAACAAGGTTAAAGAGAATGAGCACCACATCTGATTCACTCATCATTGCAACCCCCATACTGGCACAGTCCATAGCTCAGAATGCGTGTTCAATAAATACTGGTTGAGTAAATACAGAAGAGTAAATTTTAAAACTGTAAATCTTACTGTATAGTCATCATAAAAGGCACTTCATATATTAGGTCACTACACTGAAAAATGCAGATTAGTTTATTATTTAATCACCCTCCTGGGGAGGGAGGAAGATAGGGTCTCTGACCCATGACAGTAGGTTAGGAAATGGGCAAAGGAACTACTTTTTAACACAGGTGAGGACAGGGGAAGTGGGCAGTTGACAAGAGCATGAATATCTTCATCTATCATAGTAGAGTTGATCAATACTGTCCAAAAGTGAAAAATCACGCTCAAACCTCTTGAAATGTTTTATGTCATCTTTTCTCTTGACCTTAGAGGAATCGCTTAGAAAATAAAGACCCCCGGAGTGAAAAAACAGTTATCTGAAATTCAGCAATTCCTTCAGTCTCACGCTGGGGCTTCTCTTTCTTCCCCCCTCTATAAAATTCAGTTCAAATTTAAAGTGGCAACTGTACTATAATTCTATTTTTATAAAAGAATTTATTTTTATACATCTGGATATCTTTGTATCTGTATATGTATAGAAAGAGGTCTAGAATGATTTACTACAGTGTTAATAATGACAGTTTTAGAATTATAAGGAATTTCACTTCATTATATTTAATTTTCTGCATTGGTTAATTTACTTATAATAAAGATAAATTGTTTTAAAAAACAGAAAAAAGTTACGATGACTTTCAAGATTAAGCAATTAAAGAGATGGCTGGGTCACTTAATGAGATAGAAATGAAAGATTTATTTTGTTTGTTTTCATAGAAGGAGGTTTGGGAGACCCAAGAGTTCAATTATGAACATGTTTAAATGAGAAATGTATAAATTGAGATGTCAGAAGGCAGGTGTATATATAGGTCTGGTAGCTGAAAAGAGAGGTTTGGGCTAGAGATATAAATGGGGACATCTACTAGCATATAAACGATATTTAAAGGCAAACGTTTAAGTGGAATAAATTAGGAGTAGAGTATACAGAAAGCTAGGATCCTTGGACCTGGGCCAAAGACTAAATCCTGAGCATTCCAACATTCAGAGTTTGCCTAGAGAATGAAAAAAAAAAAAAAAAAAAAAAAAAAAAAAAAAAAAAAAAAAAACTACAGCAATAAGAGTGTGTGATAGCACAGAAATGAAGAGAATTTTTCACACAGGAAAAAAAAATGGTCCACTATATCTAATGCTACTGGCAGTTATAGTAAGATAAGAAAAGAGAAGAATGCACTAGAATCATCAGCATGGAAGTTACAAGTGATCTAGCAATGAGCAGGATGAATAGTTCTGACAAAATTATAAAGTCAATGTCAAATCAAAGTGAGTTGAGTAAATACAGGTTAGGAACTGAGGATAGTTCGTATAGACATATTTTGCTATATAGATCAGTGGCTGCAAGGAGACACAAGGTCAAGGGTATTTCTCTGTGTGGTTTGTTGTATTTCATTGTAAGATGGGACATATGAAGGCATGTCTTCACACTAATAGGAATGATGTAGAATAAAAGGATAGGTTGGAAGAGGGAGAAAAGGGGTAGGGGTGAAGAGGGGAGGTTAATCAAAGGAGCACCCTTCTTGAATATTAGCCATTTACAATGTAAGATTTGTAAGATCTTGGCAAATTAAAATTCAGACCTTTAAACAGAATGTGATGCTGTTCATGCCACATTTCACTAAGCCTCATATTAGCTTCATCTGAGTGTTGTGATAAATAAGTTGTATCAAGCATTACACTTAATGCTACTGCTACAGTTTTGAGGCAGAAGAAAATATAAAGTAAATGGAACAAGCAGTGATAAACATAGATTCAGACACATTAATGGATAATCCACTGAAAAGAAAGGTACAAGGAAGGCTTAACTAGAAACAAACAAAAATACTGTGGGAATAGGAAAGAAACATATGGGTAAAAATCCCAAACACACAGAAACACAAGATTTATGAATAATGCAAACCTATGATCTAGATTTATCACCATTAGATATCAATGACCAATAACAGACAGAAATTAGTAGAAAAATGAAAGTAAATTATTAGTTTAAAATATATGACTTACAAATACACCTGAATTAAAGATTATTATGAATAGGAATCTCAAAATCTAAATTTATGAAAGAAAAACTTGTTAAAAAGCAAATAAAGTTAAAATACAAACTTTTTCTCAGAAAGCAATTTTGTCATTTTCTCTTTTTGAATGCTGATATAAAACAAGCAAATTACTAGGTAGCATGTTTATGACTACTGAGATACTGAAAAAATGAGGACAAAAATTATTTCATAGTAAAACACAAAAATAGCATAGGTCAAGCAGATATAAAGAAAGACACAAAGAATTGCTATTAGAACTATTACTACTACTGTTTTTACAGTGCTTTCTGTGTGCCAGGTACTATTTTAAGCCTTTTAAATTTTTCATATCAATTATGACAATAACTCTATATGGAAAATAATGTAATTATCCTCCACTTTACAGATGAGTAACTGAGACCCCATCTCACACAACCAGTAAAGAAAGAGCAGGCAGTTTGACCACAAGTCCATGTTGCTAACCACCATATTGCACTATTCTATTGTATCTATCAACAATGGGATAGTAAATTCTTTACAGTAGGATAGAATGATAACATTTGGATATTGTGAGAAAGCACATATTATGAAAATTAATGTATGTTATTCCCAGGAGCATTTCACTTCTTGGATTGCTTTTCATATAACTTAATAAAGTCCTATTGTTAAATCTTCTTCCAAAGAACACCACAGAAAATACTATTCCACACAAGCGAGAAAATATACAGGAAACAAAGAAAAGAAATTTACTCAGTATATCAACAACAAGAGGCCAAAATCTATGTTCTATAACTGCAAAACTCAGAAACATACTTGCTATGCAAAAGGAAATTCTACTGAATGAAGTTTTTCCTAGTTTAACTCATCAAAACTTGCTATCTGATGTATCTGAGACTATAGACTAAAAATTAAAATTTAATGTGAAAACACATTTGGAGATAAAGGGCACACCACCCAAAGAACCATAATAGCAGCACCTTTGTTATACTTCCAATGAACTATAAAGTCCAAACACGAAGTTCATCTATTAATATACAGTTTTTAAAAAGTTAAAAATACACTATCATCACAGAATTCTAACTTTAGAAAAATAATTGCTTCCTTTCTTAGGTGGTGAATTATCATTGATCTCCCTCAAGTCTAAAAAAGTTACTTTGCTAATAGAAAAGAAAGAAAAATAATGAACCTATGGAAATGGAAAATTTCCTTAATTCAGCTGCTTTTAAAGGTAGTAATTTACAGGTAGGGAAGCAAATTATAAGTTTACATATGAGCAAAAGACTGCGAATTTCACGAGTCCCTATAGCCCTACCAACTATGCCTTATTTCCCATTTGAATATGGGAAATAAAATATCAAGGAACATGAACTCAACTAGAAAGATTTAAACTTCAGGCAAAGTTGAAAAGTAATGATTAATACCAAAGAGCAAAACTTGGGCCTCAGGATAAATCATCCATTTCTAAGCCTCTTTTAAGGGTATATTGTGACAAGAATGTAGCCAAATACCAACCCAGGGAAGGTCAAGTTGACTCCTGAGTAAACTAAATGAAATAGTCCCCAAAAGTGCCACTGCACTCTATTAAATTAAGGAATGGGAGACACTATAATAATACAGAATCCAAATTCAGACAAAAGCCATGGTACAAATATCTAATTGCCATAATTTACTGTGTCTATAACGTTACAGGAAGACAAATTACCTTTAAGCATGCTTTTAAATATTAGCTAATTTTAAATACTTTTTAAAAGTAGATAGGACAAATGCTTATTTTTTGTGGAGCATAAAATATAATATCAAAAGTAAAATGTAGCATTTTACCTTAGACCAAAGATATGTGATTGTTCATAGTTGAATAAAGAACGAATCTTAGCTTCAGAATTCAAAATTATAAGTCTATCAATAATATCCTGAAAAAAAGGGACAAAGTGAGGCTGTACTTAACTGAAATCATTTAAAGAAAATTAAGTCAACAACAATTTATTTAGAATTGTGGCTCTCAAATTTGGCTTTATAAATAAATCACCTGAGGAGCTGTAAATAATAATAATAATAATAATAATAATAATAATAATAATTTAATGTCTGGGTCCTAACCCTCAAAGTTTCTGAATCAACTGGTCTGAGTGTGGCCTAGATTTACATTAGGACTGTAAAAGTTTCCGAAGTGAATCTAGTGTGCAGCCAAAGTGGAAAACACTGATTTTGACCCTACTCTGGCACTAGTGAGCACCTTATACCATCAGTTAAATATTGATAAAATTGCCAAAAATGTAAACTACTTTGAAAAACAAACATAAAATCCACAAATTAGAAGAATGAATAATGGATCCAAATATTGTACCTAGTAACTATTTGAGATTTTCTTAATAGAGATTATCTGGCTCATGTAAATCAGCAGTTTCCAACCCCGGTTGAACATTAGAATCACATAGGGAACTTAAAAAAGATACAGAGGTGCCCAGGTTCAACCCCGGGTCGATTAAATCACTATGTCTAGGGGTGGGATTCTGGCATTAATACTCTTTTAAAAGCTCCCTGTGATGTTCCAGTGTGTTGCCAAGGCTTCAAAACCACTAATGCAAATACACATAGAATCTGATGATCTAAGTGCCAGCAGTTGTCCTAGCACTGACAATTTTAGCCAATCACACAATTTTGAACATGTTTTAAAAGGCTTTCTTGGCCGGTTGCAGTGGCTCATGCCTGAAATCCCAGCACTCTGGGAGGCCAAGGCTGGCGGACCACGAGGTCAGGAGCTCAAGACCAGCCTGGCCAACATGGTGAAACACCGTCTCTAGTAAAAAAAAAAAAAAAAAAAAAAAAATTAGCCAGGTGTGATGATGGGTGCCTGTAATCCTAGCTACTCGGGAGGCTAAGGCAGGAGAATTGTTTGAACCCGGGAGGTGGAGGTTGCAGTGAGCCAAGATCGTGCCACTGCACTCTAGCTTGGGTGACAAAGTAAAACTCTGTCTCGGAAAAGAAAAAAAAAAAAGAAGAAGTCTTTCTTTCTATAATCCCCTGCTTTTACATATATCTTTGGGTTCAGGCCTAAGAAATTTATTCATGGACAAATATCTATCTCTCTCATTGCTCATTTTCCTGACCAAGAAACTTGCTACTCTCCAATGAGTTTAAATTCAGGATATTTCTGTTACCAATAGGGCAAAAGACGAAAGGTTTTGCTAGGGAGTAAAGTCACGTAATATTTATTGACGAATTTGTGGTTTATGATACAAAGACTATTTCATCAAATTAAAAAAAGAGGCAAGGGAATGAATTTGTAAAAAGGAGGAAATAATAGACATTTCAAAATCACATTTGAAAACTACTAATCAAATACTGATCAATACTAATACAACAACTGGATTGTGGGTAAAGCTACCTAGTAGAAATTTGTACCCAACATATAAGAATGTATTTACCATTCTATAGGTTATGTTGTAGAAGTGTGTAAATGATACTAGCATGAGAGTTTAAATTGGTAAATATTAACTACTTAGCAATGATGAATAAAAAGACTATTATTTTTAAATGATCTGTTACTGTTATCTACTACTTTGCTGTGCACTACTTGCTTCAAACATTACAATAGAACATGACCTAAACAAGTCATATTCGTATTTCCAGCTGCACACTCTCATTAATTGCATCACGACTCTTTCCATCTCCTTTAACCTCTCTACTTTTTCCTGAATTAGCTACATGACAGAGCCACAGAGATTGCCACGACTTGCTCAAGCATCTGAATACTATTAAATAAATAGTCTTTGCCCTGGACATAGTGATGAAACTTGTTTACTATCTACCTATTCTACAAATAGGTAAATGTTTTATTACTTAATAATTATTATAATTTTAAAGAAAGGACCTATTATCACTATTTTTAACCACTGTTAATCTTCATAAAACAACCTAGAATTGATTAGGAATCATTAACCTTCTCGTACCTGAGGTGAGAGAGGTTGCCAATTAGTTCTATGCACAGAAGTTTCTAAATGTATTATAATAAATATTTATTTATTAGTAGGGAATTCGTATAGCTGAAATTGGCGCAGCTATCTGAATATAATGCAGAGCTCAAACTATTTGATAGACAGTGACATCTTGTAACTGAGATTCTAGTTCTGAATCTAAGTACTAGGTACTGTTAGAATAAAAATGATAGACTGTATTACCAACAAGCTAATGGAAGAGTAGATTACAGTAATCTATCCATGAGAATGCATTTTCAAAGAACAAATGTTATGGTAAATAATTTTTCAAAGAAGAAGATTACATTGATGTATCACCACTTAGGGAAGAAAACAAAACTCCTGGGAAGCCTTACAGAGAGCTTCAGTTTCTAAGCACCGTAACATGTGTCAATAAGGGAATCAGCTTCCTAAAATCAAGAAGCAGCTTCCCAGCAACAAACTAATGCAAGAAGACCTGGGACTTACAAAAAGTAGACAGAAATTCTGTATCTTTTTAAAAGATACTGTCCAGTTTGAGAATATTTTCAATAACCTACTAGGTCAGACTGAGGCCACACTGGAAAAACAAAAAGGAATATCAATTCTATATAAAGATATGTTTGAGTGCCTACTGTTTACAACTGCCCCAACAGCCAGGTTTGGGCTATGTGACTGACTCGTTTTATTGAAGAAATAGGCAAGAGAAGGGTGAGGATAGGTCACATGTAACACCTCAACAGTTCTGCACTTCCACCTCTAGAAGTGGCTTATGATTGGTTAGCCTATGAATAAAGCTAAGCTAATCAAATTCCTTCCTTGGGATTTTTCAACATGGAAAAGTAGAGGAAAAGGCTGCTCTCCTACTTGGGGTTATAGGGAATTAAATGGTGACCCTCACACACACACCAAAAAAAAAAAAAGATATGTCCAGGGCCTCATCCCCAGAACCTGTAAATGTCACCCTATTCAGAAAAAGAGTCATTGCAGAGGTTAAGACTCTTGAGGTATGTGTTAGTCCATTCTCACGCTGTTAATAAAGATATACCTGAGACTGACTAATTTATTTAAAAAAAAAAAAGGTTTAATTAACTCACAGTTCAACATGGCTGGAGAGGCCTCGGGAAACTTACAATCATGGTAGAGGGGAAAGCAAACACATCCTTCTTCACATGGCAGCAGGAAGGAGAAGTGGGGAGCAAAGTGGGGTAAAGCTCCTTATAAAATCATCAGATCTCGTGAGAACTCAGTTGCTATCATGAGAACAGCATGGGGGAAATTACCCCCATAATTCAGTTACCTCCTGTCAAGCCCCTCCCATGACACATGGGGATTATGGAAACTATAATTCAAGATGAGATCTGGGTGGGGACACAGCCAAACCATATCCTCCTGGATTATCAAAGTAGACATTTAATCTAAGACAAGTGTCCTGAGAGAAAAACAGAGGGAGCTTTAAGACAGAGAAGAGGAAACAGACATGTAAAGATAGAGGCAGAAATTGGATTTATGTAACAACAAGACATGAAACAGCTGGAAAAAAAACAGAAACGAAACAAAAGGATTCTTCCCTGGAGCCTTGGGAGGAAGCATGGATCTGCTGGCACTTTGTTTTCAAACTTCTGGCCTTCAGAATTGGGAAAGAATAAATTTGTATGATTTAAAGCTACCCAGTTTGTGGTAATGTGCTATGACAGCCCTAGGAAATTAATAAAAGGGGAGAGGGTAAAGATATCACTATAGAATAACAGGTAGCCCCTCTTATGGGGAATGGAGGACTACAGAGTCCTCTCCTATGGAGAATACCATCTAGAGAAGAAGAAAATAATTATAGCAAACATTTATATATCACTTATTATCTGCCAGGTGGTGATCTAAATGCATGTAGTCTTCACAACAACCCTGAGATGAAAATATTACAGCTCTTCTTAAAAAAAAAAAAAAAAAAAAAAAAAAAAAAAAAAAAAAACTCACTTCATTGAGGTTTAATTGACATAAATAAGCTGTACTAATAATGTATAAATGTGATGAGTTTGGAGATATGTATACACCTGTGAAACCACAACCACAATCTATGCCATAAGCCCATCCATCACCACCCAAAGTTTCCTCCTGCCTCATTGATTAGTGTGTGTGAGAGATAAAAACATTTAGCAAGAGATCTGCCCCCTTAGCAAGTTATTAAGTATATAATATAGTATTGCTAACTATAGGCGCTATGCTGTACAGTAGATCTTTAGGATTTAATCATCTTGTATAACCAAAACTTCGTATATTTGACTAATACTTGCCTGTTTTCCCCCATTCTCACCCCAGCCACCACCAATCCACTCTCTACTTCTACGAGTTTAATTATTTTCGATTCATCATACAAGTGGTATGTTGTAGTATTTGTCCTTCCTGTGTCTGGCTTATTTCATTTAGCATAAGGCACTCTTTTATCAAGAAAAAACTGAGGTCTAACTTGTTCAGGGTCACACAGCTAGTAAGAGACAGAACCAGGAAACTAATGCAGGTAGTCTGGCTTCAGAATTCAAACTCTTGACCATTATTACACTGTGCTTGCCATTCAACAAAGCCAACACGAAATGCAATATTAAGCAAAGGTGGAGGACGGAGGAGGACAGACACAGAGAGACAGACGTAGACCCGACAGCACTTTCAGTCCTGTTTCCAGTAGTCTCTGCTTTTCCTGAAAGTTAGTTATGTAAATCAAAAAATGTCCTATTTTGCATTTGTCTACCTAATACAATACCATGTTTACACACCATTATCATAGAGCTGGATCGTAAGCATAGAAACTGAAAGCAATTTAAAAATTGTGTATATTAAAGGAAAAGGGTATTTTGTATTATTTACCTTTAATTTACTAAAGTACAACTTGAAAGTTGTTCACAGGCGTTAGAATTTTGGTAGATACCTGACATGAAGCCATGAAAAGTGAAGACCTAATATCCTTAAAAGCTAAAGAATCTCTTAAAATTTACAAGAAAAAGAACTACACAAATGGAAAAATAGGCAAAAATGAATGAAAAGAAATTTAAGGGATAAGTAAATGTCAATGGCCATTAAGCATAGAAAAGGATGTTCTGTTCAGAATGAAAAAAAATACATAAATTAACATTTTTCACTTGTCAGACAAATATCTAAACTTTTGACCACATAATCTTCTTAATCAGCCTACCAGGAAAGAGGCACTATAATATCTTACTGAGAGGAAAGCAAAAGGATTATTCTCTGCGAATGAAAATCTAGCAATAAGAACCGTACATTGGAATATATTACATGTGAATTAACCTTTCAACCCAGTAATCATGCTTCTACAAATCTAGCCTGAAGATACTGTGGTAGGCAGAATTCGAAAACGGCCCTCAAGATTCTCAGCCCTCAAACACAAATGCAAGCACTGCTGTGAAGGAATTTTTGCAGATGCAACTAAAATCTTTAATCAGTTGACTTTAAAATAGGAGATTATAGGGGTGGGCTTGACCTAATCAAAAAGCAATTTAAAAGTGGAATTTTCTCTAACTGGTCACAAAAGGTCAGAGAGATTCAAAGAATGAGAGGAATACAGTATAACGGAAGTTCTCCATTGATGAAATGCAAAAGAACACATAACACCCGAGAGTAGCCTCCAGAAACCACAAGGAAGTCCCTAGCTAACAGCCACAGAAAATTCAGGCACACCATACTAGACTTCTGACCTACAAAACTGTGAGTTAATAGAGGGGTGTTGTTTTAATCCACCGGATTTGTAAGAATTTGTTATATGACACTATATATATATATATATACACATATAGACACACTGGCAAGTACAATATAAGCCAAGGCTATTAATTTTGGCATCATTTATAAAACTAAAAGACTTGAAAGAACCCAAGTGCCCACCAGTAAGACTGGATAAACTCTAGCACATCCACATAATGGACTATTATGCAACTGTGGGGGGAAAAAAGGATAAGAAAGAGCTCTCTATACTGCTACAGAGTCATCTCCAAGATAAGCAATAGAAAAATGCAAAGGGCAGGTGAGTATCTCAGACTATATTTTACTTACATCTAGAGGGAAAGAAAATACATTTTTTTTTTTTATTTCTAAACAGTTGTGTTTATTCCAACAAAAATAAATGTCGCTTTCAGTTACCAGGGATAACTTAACTAATAGAGTTAGAAGAATTTTTCTTAAATGATTGTTATTTAATTCTAAGAACACTTTTATTATCACTATAGTATTGTTATATTTTGATTTCACGGTACTAGTGATGGATAAACTGGTTTGTATAATCTTTTTTTAATTCATTTTTTATTTCAATAGGCTTTGGGGGACCAGATGGTGTTTGGATATATGAATAAATTATTTAGTGGCAATTTCTGAGATACTAGTGAACCCAACACCCAAGCAGTGTACACTGTACACAACGTGTAGTCTTTTATCCCTCACCCCTCTCCTACCCTTTCCCCCCAAGTCTCCAAAGTCCACTGTATCATTCTTATGCCTTTGTGTCCTCACAGCTAAGATCCCATATCTGGGTGAGAACATATAATGTTTGGTTTTCCATTCCAGTGTTACTTAACTTAGAATAATAGTCTCCAATTCCATCCAGGTTGCTGCAAATGCCATTATTTCATTCCTTTACTATGGCTGAGTAGTATTACATGGTACATATTACCACATTCTCTTTATCCACTCAGTGATTACCCAGCCCCATACAAGTAAAATGCTGTGGAAGATCCACTGGAGAGATTAAACCCCTCACTGGTATGGGGAACACCACTGTCCCAGTGGAACCTTGACCACACCCTGGAGCCCTCTTCTTCCTCCCTGGACCTGAGCCAAACTGTGAGTGTCACAGAGCAGGCAGGGATAGTATGTGCTCCGCTCAACACTGCACACACAGTTCCTTGACCACAGTGCCGAGCAAACGGCAGGCACTCCCTGTGTATCTGCTGAATAAATAAATAAATGAATGAACAAACCCAACACACACACACACACACACACATGACAAAAGGGATGTAATTACTGACATGAAAGAAATACAAATAACAAAGACTACTATGAACACCTCTATGCAAACAACCTAGAAAACCGAGAAGAAATGGATAAATTCCTGGACACATATGCTCCCCCAAGACTGAACTAGGAACAAAGTGATTCTCAGAAAAGGCCAGTAACAAACTCCAAAATTGAATCAGCAATAAATAGTCTACCAACCAAAAAAAGCCCAGGACCAGGTGGATTCACAGCTGAATTCTACCAGATGTATAGATAAGAGCTGGTATCATTCCTAATAAAATTATTTCAAAAAATTGCAGAGAAGGACTTCTACCTAACTCATTCTATGAGGCCAGCATCATTCTGATAACAAAACCCAGCAGAGACACAACAACAACAACAAAAAAAAACTTCAGGTCAATATCTTTTTTATCTATTTATATTTATAGATATATATATTTTTTTGAGATGGAGTTTCAGTCTTGTTGCCCAGGCTGGAGTGTAGTGGCACAATCTCAGCTCACTGCAATCTCTGCCTTTTGGGTTCAAGCAATTCTCCTGCCTCAGCCTCCTGGGTAGCTGGGATTACAGGCATGTGCCACCACGCCTGGCTAGATTTATATTTTTAGAAGAGACGGGGTTTCACCACACTGGTCAGGCTGGTCTCGAACTCCTGACCTCAGGTGATCCACCTTCCTGGGGCCTCTAAATTACCTGTGAGCCACCATGCCAAGCCCAGGCCAATATCTTTGATGAACTTGATGCAAAAATCCTCAACAAAATACTTGCAAACGAAATACAGCAGCACATCAAAAAACTAATCCACCACCATCAAGTAGGCTTTACCCCATGGATGCAAGGTTGGTTTAACATATGCAAATCAATAACATAATTCATCACATAAACAGGACTAAAGACAAAAACCAAATGATCATCTCAATAGATGCAGAAAAGCCTTTCAGTAAACTTCAACATCCTTCGTGTTAAAAACTCTCAATAAACTAGATATTGAAGGAACATAGCTCAAAATAATAAAAACCTTCTATGACAAACTCACAGCCAACATCATACCATTTACGCAAAAGCAGGAAACATTCTCCTTGAAAACTGGCACAAGACAAGGATGTCCTCTCTCACCATCCCTATTCAACATAGTATTGCAAGTCTTGGCCAGAGCAATCAGGTAAGAGAAAGAAATTAAGGTCATCCAAATAGGAAGACAGGAAGCCAAACTTTCCCTATTTGCAGACGGCATGATTCTATATTTAGAGAGCCCAAGAGTCTTGGTCCAAAAGCTCCTTCAGCTGATAAACAATTTCAGAAAAGATTCAGGATACAAAATCAATGCACAAAAATCACTAGCATTCCTATACTCCAACAATAGCCAAGTCAAGAGACAAATCAGGAATTCAATCCTATTCACAACTGCCACAAAAATGAAATGAAATGAAATGAAATAAATACCATACCATACCATACCATACCATACCATACCATACCATACCATACCATACCTAGGAGTACAGAAAACCAGGAAGAAGAACTCTACAATGAGAATAACAAAACATGGCTTAAAGAACTCAGAGATGATACAAACAGATGGAAAAACATTCGATGTTTATGGATAGAATCAATATTATAATGGGCATACTGCCCAAAGCAATTTATAGATTCAATGATATTCCTATCAAACTAACAATGACATCCTTCACAGAACTAGAAAAAAATATTTGAAAATTCATACGAAACCAAAAAAGAGCCTGAATAGCCAAGGCAATCCTAAGCAAAAAGAACAAAGCTGGAGGCATCATGTTACCTGACTTGGAAGGACTATAGTTATCAAAATAGTATAATATTGGTACCAAAATAGACAATCAATGGAATAGAATAGAAAGCCCAGAAATAAGGCTGCATGCTTACAACTATCTGATCATCAACAAAGCTGACAAAAACAAGCAATGAGGAAAGAACTCCCTGTTTGATAAATGTGCTGAGACAACTGGCTAGCCATAAGCAGAAAGTTGAAACTGGACCCCCTTTCCTTATATCAATACAAAAATTAGCTCAAGATGGATTAAGGACTTAAAAGTAAAACCCAAAACTATAAAAACCCTGGAAGACAATATAGGCAATACCATTCCGACATACAAACAGGCAAACATTTTGCCTTTGGATGCTTGGAGTGTTGATTCACCAGCTGGAAACCTGTGTGGCCTGTGGCACCTTTGCCTGAATTTTGCTCAGGCCCACTGGGTTCATTCCACCCACTTGCCACTCGGCCTGGCAAGCTGTGCTCAGCTCATGCTACCAACGCAGATCCCATGCCTGCCCAGGATGAGCCAGACATGAAGGGGTGAGGGTTACGTGTGTGAGTGAATGAGCATGGGGTCCAGCCACTGCTCAAAACCAGGTGTGCCAGCTGCAGCAGGGTGGGCAGGTCCAAGCACTGGCATGAGTGCCAGCTCCCTGTTAAGCTGCAGCTGGACCAGGCATAAAGCAAGCAGCTTCTACTATGGGCACCAGGAAACACAGCAGTGTCCAAAATCCTGGAGATGCCAGGAACCACAGAGTCCCAAAGAGGGTGTCACAGCCATGGATCAAGGATCTCCTAGGTCTGGGCTACGTGAAGGGCTAAAGTTCTTCTTTCTTTCTCTCTTCTCTCTTTCTCATTGCCCGCAACAGGGTGAGCATGAGTGGGAGGCGTGTTTCAGCCCTGTTTGTGTTATTGCTCTTTCAGTCCTCCCATTTGGTGGGTCCCAAGTTCTTGTCCCACATCCAAGAATAATGAAGTATGTAGACAACCGGAGGGTGAGCAAAGCAAAGAGGTGCTTTATTGAGCAACAATACAGCTCTCAGGAGACCAGAAGTAAAGACTTTCTGCAGGTTGGTCGTCTTGATGTCTGCTCAGCACTCAGCTGAGAGGAGACCCACAATGTATATCTCCTCTCCACAGGTAGGTCGTCCTGATGTCTGCTCAGCTCTCAGCTGAGAAGAGACGCACGGTGTGTAGCTCCTCTCCACAGGCAGGGCATCCCAACATCTGCCCATGTCTGGCTGAGTCTGGGGCTTTTATGGACTTCAGAGGGAACAAAGTGCATGCTGATTGGTCCATGGGCAACCACAGTCAGGCTCGGAAAAAGCACCATTAAGTCCTCACTCCGGTCTGCAGAACTGGTAGCCTGGTCCTCATACTTCAGGCCAACCCTGACTCAAAGGTGTGGCTTCTTCACCAGGGACCCACCACTGTCTACCCACAGGCAGCTGAGTGGTTGCAGCTGTGCCTGGGAGGGTGGGACTACCACCAGCTCCATGGGGCATGCAGCCCCAGTCTTGCCTTCCACAATGAAGCTGGCATCATGGCAGCCACTGCTCCAGATGGGCCACCACTGCCATCAATTTCATGACAAAGACACCAAAGCCAATTGCGACAAGAGCAAAAATTCACAAATGGGATCTAATTAACTTTCAGTGCTTCCTCACAGCATAAGTATCAACACACTAAACAACCTACAGTATGAGAGAAAGTATTTATGAACTATGCATCTGACAAGTATCTAATATCCAGCATCTATAAGAAAATTAAAGAAATTTGCAAAAAGAAAATCCCATTAAAAGATGGGCAAAGGACATGAACAGGCACTTTTCAAAAGAAGACATATATGCAGCCAAGAAGCATATGAAAAAAGCACAATATTACTGATCATTAGAGACATGCAAATCAAAACCAAATTAAGACGCCATCTCACACCAGTCAGAATGGCTATTACCAAAAAAGTAAAAGAGTAACAGATGATGTTGAAATTGTGGAGAAAAGAGAACACTTACACACTGTTGCTGAGAGTATAAATTAGTTCAACCATTGTGGAAAGCATTGTGGCAATTGTCCCCAAAGACCGACAAATAGAACTACCATTCAACCCAGCAAATCCCATTACTGGGTGTAATGGTTAATACTGAGTGTCAACTTGTTGAATTGAAGGATGCAAAGTACTGACCCTGGGTATGTCTGTGAGGGTGTTGCCAAAAGAAATTAACATCTGAGTCAGTGGGCTAGGGAAGGCAGACCCACCCTTAATCTGATGGGCACCATCTAATCAGCTGCCAGCGAACATAAAGCAGGCAGAAAAACATGAAAAGACAAGACTGGCATAGCTTCCAAGCCTACATCTTTCTCCTGTGATGGATGCTTCCTTCCCTCAGACATCAGACTCCAAGTTCTTTAGCTTTGAGACTCAGACTGGCTCTCCTTGCTCCTCAAGCTTGCAGGCAGCCTATTGTGGAACCTTCTGATTGTGTAAATTAATACTTAATACACTCCCCTTTATATGTATATTTATATCTATCCTATTAGTTCTGCTCTCTAGGGAACCCTGACTAATACAGATTTTGGTACCAGGAGTAGTTCTAGAGGAAGAGAATATTAAGGTTGGAATTCTTTCATTAGTTTTGGGGTTTCTAGAGGACTCTCCTTCTAAAAGTATGGAGAACACTGATAGTCACTGGCATGAACTGTTTAGAGAGTTATGCAAAATAAACGTATTTGACACTTCTAATTCACCACTTATGAGAGGCAAGGAATTCAGTGACTCTATATGTAATACGGTTTGACCGTATGTGGAAATCCAAGGAACATAATGAAGTTGGTTGGCTGCTCCTAAGTTCAGTGAACAAAGTGATGAAAGAAAATGATGAACTCAGAGATTCTGTCTCCTGGCTTCAGAAGCAGATACTGAGCCTCAAATCTGCTAAGATTGCCCTGAGTGAGAGTTTTATCTCCTGCAGAGAAAGAGCAGAAATTGTGGAAAAACAGGCATAAGTTCTTATCATGTGAGTGGCTGACCTGCAACCAAAGCTGCATGCACAGCCTCGCCAGCTGTCTACTGTTAAAGTGAGGGCATTGATTGGAACAGAATGGGACCCTACAACTTTGAATGGGTACATGTGTGAGGACCCTGTAGAACTGGGGACACCAAGTTTGTACACTCTGATGAACCTTTTTTTGCCAGAAGAAACAGCTTCCCCATCCCCAGTAGTGACAACATCCCCTCCCCAACCCATGGTGCCATCAGCCTTTCCACTTTTGTGGGAGGAGATAAACCCTGAACTGCCTGAGGCAAAAGTGATGGCCTCCCCTGAGGCAGTTGTCAGGCAAAAGAATGTTGATTCTCCTCAGGAGCTAGCCCCAACACCCTGTTTCCTTCTAGACCTATAACTGCACTAAAGTCGTGCAGGCCCTAAAGGTGAGGTTGAGAGCATGATCTATGAGGAAACGCACTACACTCAAAAAGAGCTGCTTGAGTTCTCCAATTTATATAAACAGAAATCTGGAGAACAGGCATGGGAATGGATATTAAGGTTATGGGATAATGGTGGGAGGAACATAGAGCTGAATCAGGCTGAATGTATTGATTTGGCCCGACTAAGTAGGGCCTCTGCATTTAATGTTGCAGCTCGAGGAGTTGAAAAATGTTCTAATCATTTAGTTGCTCAGTTAGTTGAAATACGGATTAAAAGATGGCCCAATTTGAGCATGCTGGAAACTCCTGATGTCCCTTGGTTTAATGCAGAGGAAGGGATCTCAAGTCTTAGGGAGATTAAGATGGTGAAGTTGATTAGTAGCTTTAGATCTACTCATTCCAGCTGGGAGGTTCCAGAAGATATATCCTTGACCAATGCCTTGCAAAATAGATTTGTGAGAGTCTCACCTACATCTTTGAAGAGCCCTGTAATTGCTCTTCTCTGCATGTCAGATCTAAATGTGGGAACCGAATTCACTCAAGTACAAAATTTAAATAAAATAAGAATAACTGGATCCCGAGGTAGCGACAGCCAAAGAGTGGCACTCAACTGTCAAAGGCCAGGTGGATGTAGCTACTGTAATGGACACCAGAGACAAAACAGCAATCAGAATAGTCTGACTCCTGTTTAGCTCTGGCATTGGCTAATCACGGTGTTCCTAGAAGTGAAACTGATAGGAAGCCTACTGCATTCCTACTTCATTAATATAAGCAGAAAACTTCTAGGTTGAACGGACAAAAGACTACTTCGAACTATAAAAACAGAGAATCACGGCCCCTCAATCCATTTCCAGACAAGCCAGTTTATAGATTCAGAATCCCTTGCATGAAGGGGAGGCTGGGTCCCCTCAAGGAAGGATCCCACTACATTACTGACAATTTACGCAGTGAATTTTTCTCCCATCTTTCCCCAAGATGACCTCTGGCCTTTTACTCAGGGCAACTGTGCACTGGGGAAAGGGAAATGATCAGACATTTTGGGGACTGATGGACACTGGCTCTGAGCTGATGTTGATTCCAGGGGATCCAAAATGTCACTGTTATCCTCCAGGTAAAACAGTGTCTTATGGTCATCAGGTAATTAATGGAGTTTTACCTCAGTTCCAACTTACAGTGTGTACAGTGGATCTCTGGACTCACCCTGTAGTCTTTTCCCCAGTGCCAGAATGCATAATTGTCATAGACATACTTAGCAGCTGGCAGGACCCCCACCTACGTTCTCTGACTGGTAGGGTGAGGGCTATTACGGTGGGAAAGGCCAAATAGAAGCCATTACACCTGCCTCTACCTAGAAAAATACTAAATCAAAAATAATATCATATCCCTGGAGAAACTGCAAAGATTAGTGCCACCATCAAGGACTTGAAAGACACGGGGGTGGGGATTCCTAACACAGCCCCATTCAACTCTCCTATTTGGCCTGTGCAGAAGACAGATGGATCTTGAAGAATGCTACCGGATTATCCTAAGCTTAACGAAGTGGTGACTCCAACTGCAGCTGCTGTACCAGATGTGGTTTCATTGCTTGAGTAAATTAACACATCTCCTGGTACCTGGTATGCGGCCACTGACTTGGCAAATGCCTTTATCTCCATTCCTATCCATGAGGCCCACCAGAAGCAATTTGCCTTCACCTGGCAAGTCCAGCAATAAACCTTTACTGTTCTACCTCAGAGGTATATCAACTCTCCGGCTTTGTATCATAATCTTATCCAGAAAGAAGTTGACCACTTTTTGCTTCTGCAAGATATCACACTGGTCCATTACATTGATAACTAAGCTGATTGGATCAAGTGAGCAGGAAGTAGCAAACACACTGGACTTATTGCTGAGACATTTGCATGCCAGAGGATGAAAAATAAATCCAACTAAAATTCAGGGACCTTCCACCTCAGTAAAATGTCTAGGGGTCCAGTGGTGTGGGGTCTGTCAAGATATTCCTTCTAACACGAAAAGTAAGTTGTTGCATTTGGCCCCTCCTACAAACAAGAAAGAGGCACAATGCCTAGTAAGCCTATTTAGATTTTGGAGGCAACACATTCCTCACTTGGGTGTGTTACTCTGTCCCATTTACTGAATGACCTGAAAGGCTGCTAGTTTTCAGTGGGGTCCAGAACAGGAGAAGGCTCTGCAACAGACCCAGGCTGCTGTGCAAGCTGCTGTGCCACTTGGGCCATATGACCCAGCAGATCCAATGGTGCTTGAGGCATCAGTGGCAGATAGAGATGCTGTCTGGAGCCTTTGGCAGACCCCCATAGGTGAATCACAGCAGAGGTCGCTAAGATTTTGGAGCAAGGCCCTGCCTTCTTCAGATAACTGCTCTCCTTCTGAGAGGCAGCACTTGGCCTGTTGCTGAGCTTTTGTGGAAACTGAACGTATGACTATGGCTTCAAGTTGACAAGAGGTGAACTTGTGATGGTTAATAGTGAGTGTCAACTTGATTGGATTGAAGGATGCAAAGTACTGATCCTAGGTGTGTCTGTGTGGGTGTTGCCAAAGGAAATTAACATTTGAATCAGTGGGATGGGGAAGGCAGACCTTTAATCTGGTGGACACAATCTAATCAACTGCCCTTGAATATAAAGCAGGCAGAAAAACATGAAAAGGTGAGACTGGCTTAACCTCCCAGCCTACATATTTCTTCCATGCTGGATGCTTTCCTGCACTCAAACATTGGAATCCAAGTTCTTGAGTTTGAGACTTGGACTGACTCTCCTCACTCCTCGAACTTGTAGATAGCCTGTTTTGGGACCTTGTGATCTTGTAAGTTAATACTTAATAAACTCCTCTTTTTATATATATAGTATCCTATTAGTTCTATGCCTCTAGGGAACCCTGACGAATACACTAGGTATATAATCAAAGGAATATAAATCATTCAACCAAAAAGACATGCATACAAATGTTCACTGCAGCACTATTTACAACAGCAAACACATGGATCTTGAAAAATGCTAGTTGCTGTACCAGATGCAGTTTCATTGCTTGAGTAAATTAACACATCTCCTGGTACCTGGTATGCAGCCATTGACTTGGCAAATGCCTTTATCTCTGTTCCTGTCCATAAGGCCCACCAGAAGCAATTTGCTTTCAGCTGGAAAGGCCAGCAATATACCTTTAGTGTCCTACCTCAGAGGTACATCAACTCTCCAGCTTTGTGTCATAATCTTACCCAGAGAGAACTTGGGTAAGGTGAGACATGGAATCAACCTAAATGCCCATCAATGGCAAATTGAATAAAGAAAATGTGGACATATATACCATAGAATACTATGCAGCATTAAAAAAGAACAAGATCATGTCTTTCATGGGAACATAAATGGAGTTGGTGACAATCTAATGCACGAACAGAAAATCAAATACCACATGTTCTCAGGTGTAAGTGGGAGTTAAATGATAAGAACTCATGGACACAAAGAGGGGAACAACAGACACTAGGGGCCTATTAGAGGGTAGGGGTGGAGGAGGGAGAGGAACAAAAAAGATTACTATTAGGTACTAGGCTTAGTACCTGGGTGATGAAATAATCTGTACAACAAATCTCTGTAATATGAGTTTACCTATATAAGAATCCTACACATGTACCACTGAAGCTAAAATAAGAATTTTTAGAAAATGAATACAGAAAGAAAACAAGATCAAGGTGTTAGGGAGGCAAAGTCTATCAGAGAGGGAAGAATCAATAATGATTTCCAGGTTTCCAGTTCACTAAATTGTGTGACTAATAGTACCATACACTGAGAAAAACAGGAAACAGAATTGATTTGGGAAAGAGAAAACATTACATTCAGCTGTAGACACAGTAAGACTAAGACGCCTGTGACTGTTCCAGATGTCCATTGTCTGGTAGGGTTCTAATTATAAAATTGGCAGTCAAGTCATATAGGTCAAAGAGTTGTCAGTGCATAACTGAAGCCATGGAATTGGATGAGAACACTCTGGAGGCCATAGGACAAACAAAGGAAAAGAAGTCTACAATGACAACTATGCAGGAGAGACCAGAAAAGAAGGAAGAGAACAAGAAGTAAGTAATGCCACAGTCACAGAAGGAGAGAATTACACTAAGGAGTAAACAAACCATGTCAAATATTCCAAAGTGGTAAATTAAGTTAAAGGGTGTAGGGATGTGACATGATTTGGTTGTGTTCCCACCCAAATCTCATCTTGAACTGTAGTTCCCATAATCTCCACATGTGATGGTTAATACTGAGTGTCAACTTGATTGGATTGAAGGATGCAAAGTTTTGATCCTGGGTTTGTCTGTGAAGGTGTTGCCAAGCGAGATTAATATTTGAGTCAGTGGGCTGGGAAAGGCAGACCCACCTTTAATCTGGGTAGGCACCCTCTAATCAGCTGCCTGTGTGCCTAGAATATAAAGCAAGCAGAAAAATGTGAAAAGACTAGACTGGCCTAGCCTCTCAGCCTACATCTTTCTCCCTTTGATATACAGATATAGATAGATAGAGAGAGAGAGAGAGAGAGAGAGAGAGAGAGAGAGAGAGAGAGAGACATATCCTATTAGTTCTGTTCCTCTAAAGAACCCTGACTAACACACAATATGTCATGGAAGAAACATGGTGGTAACTGAATCATGGGGGCAGTTACCCCCATGCTGTTTTCATGATAGTGAGTTATCACCAGATATGATGGTTTTATAAGGGACTTTTCCCCCTTTGCTCAGCACTTCTCTTGCCTATTGCCACGTGATGAAGGATGTGTTTGCTTCCCCTTCCACCATGATTGTAAGTCTCCTGAGGTCTCCCCAGCCATGCTGAACTGTGAGTCAACTAAACCTCTTTCCTCTATAAATAACCCAGTCTCAAGTATGTCTTTATTAGCGCATGACAAACTAATACAGGGAGGTTCCATTAGATTAGGAATTATATATTTATTGGGTTTTGGCAGAACAATTTAAGTTAGGTAGTTGGGCAAAGATGCCAGATTATGGTGGCTTCCACAGTTTACAGAAGAGAAAAAAATGTAGAGACTTAAAGCACAGGCAAAATTTTCAGGAAGCTTAGGGTGGAGGGAAAGAAAGAAAACTACAGTGTGGTAAATAAAAGAAGGCATAGATCAAAAGAGTTGTTTGTTTTAAAAGGAACCCATATACATGTTTAAATCATGACAGAAAGCAGTGATCTTTCTACAGGGTTAAAACATAATGTCTTTGGGAGAAACAGAGTAATATAACTGCAGTCAACTGTCTTAAGACCAAACAGAAAACAAATTTTTCCATAAGTGGAAAGATATAGTTGAATATACCCCACAGAGACACATGAAAACTTAAGAGAACAAACATTGAAGCCATCATTTTGGACTATATCATAAAACTAATTTGTACTTGTTTCCCATAATCAATCTAATAAAACCAATCATATTAGAATAATTATTTTCACTGGTTCCATATAATGTGCTAGATTTATATACATTGAAGACAGCCTACTTTCTTTAAGGTACTCCCATTGTAGTGGGAAATCTAGACACATAAATGACTAACGATGAAACTACAGGCATACCTTATTTTATTGCATGTCACTTATTGTGCTTTGCAGATAATATGCTTTTTTGCATATTTAAGATGTGTAGCAATGCTACGTCAAACAAGTTTACTGGTGTCATTTTTCTAACAGCATGTGTTCACTCTGTGTCTCTGAATCACATTTTGGTAATTCTCACAACATTACAAACTTTTTATAATTATTCTGTTATGATGACCCGTGATTAGTAAACTTTGATGTTACTATTGTAATTATTTTGGGGCACCATGAACCGTACCCAGATAAGACAACAAACTTAATGGATAAATGTTGTTCTTATTGTTCCACCAACTGGTCATTCACTTATCTTTCTCTTTCTCCTGGGGCCTCCTTATTACCTGAGACACAACAATATCAAGATGATGGCAATTAGTAACCTTAAAAAACCTCTAAGGGTTCAAATAAAAGGAAAAGTTGAGTGTATCTCACTGTACATCAAAAGCTAAAAGTGACTAAGCTTGGTGAAGACAGCATGTCAAAAGCTAAGACAAGACAAAAGCTGGGCCCCTTTTGCCAATTAGCCAAGTTGTACATGCAAAGAAGAAGTTCTTTAAGGATATTAACAGTGTTACTCCAGGAAACACATGAACGATAACAAAATGAAACAACCTTATTGCTGATATGAAGAAAGTTTGAGTGATTTGAACAGAAAATCAAACCAACCACAGCATTCTCTTAAGCCAAACACTAACCCACAGAAGGCTCTAACTCTATTTAACTTTAATAAGGCTGAGAGAAATGAGGGAGCTACAGAAGGAAAGTTTGAAGTTAACAGGTTGGTTCATGGGATTCAAGGAAAGAAGCTGTCTGAGTAAATGGAAGTACAAGGTGAAGTAGCAAGTGCTGATGTAGAAGTTGCAAGTTATCCAGAAGATCTAGCTAAGATAATTGATGAAGTTAGCTACATTAAAGAGATTTTTCTTTTTCTCTTTTTCTTTTTTCTTTTTTTTTTTTTTTTTTTTTTTTTTTTTTGAGATTGAGTCTCACTCTGTCGCCCAGGCTGGAGTGCAGTGGCTCAATCTAGGCTCACTGCAACCTCCACCTCCCAGGTTCAAGTGATTCTCCTGCCTCAGCCTCCCATGTAGCTGGGATTACAGACACGTGCCACCACGTCCAGTTAATTTTTGTATTTTTAGTAGACACGGGGTTTCAACATGTTGGCCAGGCTGCTCTCGAACTCCTGACCTTAGGTGATCTCCCCACCTCGGCCTCCCAAAGTGCTGGGATTACAAGCATGGACCACGACACCCGGCCAAGAGATTTTCAATGCAAACAAAACAGCCTTATATTGGAAGAAGATATCATCTAGGACTTTCATAGCTCGAAAGGAGAAGTCAATGCCTGGATCCAAAGCATCAAAAGATAGGCTAACTCTCTTCTTAAGAGCTAATGCAGATGGTGACTTTAAGCAGAAGCCAATGCTCATTTACCATTCCAAAAATACTGGAGCACTGGAAAATCTACTCTGCCTATGCTATATAAATGGAAAAATAAAGTAAATGACAGTACATATGTGACTGTATGGGTTTACTGCGTATTTTAAGCCTACCATTGAAAATTACTGCTCAGTAAAAAGATTCCTTTCAAAATACTACTGCTCATTGACAATGCAACAGGTCACCCAAGAGCTCTGATGGAGATGTTTAAGGAGATTAGTATTGTTTTTGTGCCTGCTAACATAACATTCATTCTGTAGCCCATAAATCAAGGAGTAATTTTGACTTTCAAATATTTAAGAAATATATTTTGTAAGGCTATAGCTGCCATAAATAGCGATTCCTCTGACAGATCTGGACAAAGTAAATTGAAAACCTTCTGGAAAGAATTCACCATTAAGATGCCACATCTGTGATTCATGAAAAGAGGTCAAAATATCAACATTAAAAGGAGTTTGGAAGAAGCTGATTCTAACCCTAATGGATGACTTAAAGAAGTTCAGTACTTCAGTAGAACAAGTAACTACAGACGTGGTGGAAATAGCAGGAAAACTAGAATTAAAAGTGGAGCCTGAAGATGTGACTGAATCACTGCAATCCTAAGACCAAAATCAAACAGATGAGGAGTTGAGTTGTTTCTTATGGATGAGCAAAGATGGAATCCACTCCTGTAGAACATGCTGTGAACATTGTTGAAATAACAACAAAGGACTTAAAATATTGCATAAACTTATTTGATAAAGCAGTGAGTGGGATGAGAGGATTGGCTTCAATTCTAAAAGAAGTTCTACGGTGGGTAAAATGCTATCAAAAAGCATCAAATACTTCAGAGAAATCTTTCATGAAAGGAGTCAACTGATGCAGTGAACTTCACTGATCTCTTATTTTCAGAAATTGCCAGAGCCACCCCAGCCCATAACAAACAACACACTGATCAGTCAGCTGCCATCGACAGTGAGGTAAGATTCTCCACCAGCAAAACAACTCACTGAAGGCTCAGATGTTCATTAGCATTTTTAGCAATAAAGTACTTTTAATTAAGCAATAAACATTTTTTAGACATATTTCTACTGTACACTTTAGACTACAGTGTAAACATAACTTTCACATGGGAAAACAAAAAATTTGTGTGACTTCCTTTATTGCAATATTCATGTTATTGTTGTGGTATGGAACTGAACCCACAATAATTCTGAAGTCTACCTGTACTCAACAGGTAGACTTGTATGTTGAAGTGCCAACATACAAGTAAGCACAAAATACAACTGAAAAAACTTCAAGGAAAAGAAGATAAGAGAATCTAAGTTAATGTTAAATGACAGAAGTACCTATCTTTGTATTTCACATCATATAAGCTATTAAAAGTTTCCCAAAGTAGACGAAATTTTTAAAAATCTAAGTATTTAGGGTTAATAGGTTTAAATGTATTCCAAAGGGCAAAACTATGTTTATAAAAACAGTATCACATAGGATGAAGTGACCAGAAAATGAAAAAGAGTGACCAATAATAAAATTTCAATATCAAGTAAGTCTTTACTAATGCTTATATGCATATACACGTATGTTTCTGGGTTAATTCATAAATGTACCCAAAGATAAGGAACTAGGCCGGGCGCGGTGGCTCAAGCCTGTAATCCCAGCACTTTGGGAGGCCGAGACGGGCGGATCACGAGGTCAGGAGATCGAGACCATCCTGGCTAACATGGTGAAACCCCGTCTCTACTAAAAAATACAAAAAACTAGCCGGGCGAGGTGGCGGGCGCCTGTAGTCCCAGCTACTTGGGAGGCTGAGGCAGGAGAATGGCGTAAACCCGGGAGGCGGAGCTTGCAGTGAGCTGAGATCCGGCCACTGCACTCCAGCCCGGGCGACAGAGCGAGACTCCGTCTCAAAAAAAAAAAAAAAAAAAAAAAAGATAAGGAACTAAATATCCCTTAATGATTCAAACAAGTTACTTAACTGTGAATATTAGTACAACCTAGGTCTCAAATTAAAAAAATTTGTATATACTGCCCTCATGGGGCAATAATATGTAGTTCATTAAAATATAAGCAGGAAATGTAGTGGACTCCGTGGATACAATTTATTCCTACTAATCCTAGCCAATGAAGGAGCATCACTGGTTTGACTAATAATGTAATGAGCCATCTAAAAATCACTCACAAGTATACTTCTATTTATGCCAAGTCTCTTTCCTGGTTGGAGTTAGCCTCGTATTCTGATAGGTGTTGGGAATGTTAGGTGACTTGGATCAAAGAATCCATGCACAGAAAATTCAAAAGTTGATATAATTCATGCATGATTAATCAAATCAGCCCATAAATGCCATTACATAATGCTTCTTTTTTCTCTTTTTGGTCAAATTGCATTTTTACTACCAATCGCAAACAGTAGCATTTATAACAGAGAAAGAGTTAAAGAAAATGACTTACAATAACACATGTTGGGACTTCACGAAGAGAATATTCTGTTTTATTAGGAAGATCTTGATTCCTTATCAGCTCATAAATAGTAGGATAGGATAACAAGTTCACCAGTGCTAAAAAAGACTAGAGGGAAAGAAAACAATCATTTAAATGATTCATTTTTGTCAACCACATCCACGGAGAGTCATTAATGTAGTTTCGTATCTGTATGACTTTGAGAGCTAATTTTTAAATATACCTAATTCCCGTAAGTTTGAAATATGTTACATATATGATAAGTACAAAACAGTTAACATGAACAGCAATACTCTATAAGCTGACAACGCATGATGTAACAACCATTACATACATATATGAAATTTGGAATATGCTTTAAAATATCATGTATCTCTTAAAAGTTTGGTTCTGACAAAAATTCAATAATCCATCTTTCTCATTCTTTGCACTGCCATATCCAATACGTAAGAAAATGCAAGAGAATAATACTTAGGGACTCTGGGGCAAGATAATAAATTCTATATATTTTTGCCCTCAGATCATGAGGCTATCTTTTAACTACATTCACTGAAAATCCAACTAACCTAAATATGATAGCTAATTTTTAAAAGCCATGGCTTTTCCCATCAAAGCTAACTCATTTGCTGGTGCAATTTTACCAATCTCTCCATGAAATATTTAAGCTCTTCACTCTCATTGCATCTTATTAAACACAACTAGAATATTTTTCTCAGCCACATTCATTCTTGGGCTCCCTAGTTCAAAAGCATGCTGTGGTTGCTCATCACTAACCATCAAATCTAAACTCATTAGCATGGCTTTCAAGGCACTTCTCTAATTGACACGATTCTACTCTTCACAGTCTCAAAAGCCTCATTTCCTAGTATTCCTCAGCATGAAGTCACCACTTCAGTCAATCAAATATGCCTGTGGTCTCCTTCAACTGACTGCCACCTATACGTACTTTTGTATCCTAGTAACACACTTCTCCTGCCCTCCACTTACTCATTAGCCCATTTGACATGTCTTCAAAATATGTCACGTCTTTTCTAAAGACTTTCCAATTAACTCCATCCACATCCAGAAGCCCTATATTCTGCCAATACTTATATCTTTTGCTTGCATTATATTAATTGTACTTACTTATAACTGTAAAGTTTTCTGCTTTACATTTTCACTATAGTACGCACTATAGAAAAGGAAGAAAAAAATTGCCAAGGAAAGAATGTTTGAGAAATATGTCTATTCATTATACATACAATAAACTGCAGAAAAACTGGAGGGTTCACCTAGGAAACTACTGTATGAACTTCTCTAATCACCGGGTATTAACTAGAAAGATGATTAATAGAACAGATTTCATTACAGATTTATTTTTAATCCAATCTAGTTTATCCTGAGAATACAGATGAACCAAAAAATACAAGGTAATAATGCTTTGTAATTTAAATCTGCAAACATGTTTTAATGTCCTTAATATTAATCCAGCAATATTTGGATACGATCATGAATAAATCCTTTATGTTTACAGAATCTTTTCTACCATAATCACAAAAGTTTACAAAAAAGCCTTTAAAAATGTCTATTTGGGTAGAAAAAGAAATATAATCTTTATAAATCACATATAGCAATAGTATATTGAGCATTTTTATATTATTTATACATGAAGAATTCAGTTCACAATTATGGAACCTCTCTTCACGTAAGAAATAAAATGATGTGGACCACATACAATCAAGGTAAGGTGTGACATGCTACTCTAAGCAAATCAAGTAAAACTTTAGGTAAAAATAATTCAACAACTGTATTCAAACTAAAACAACCTGAACAGAATTTTAAAGAAGGTTGAGAAGATTTCAGCAGCTTGCTTCTAGAAGAAATACATTCATTTCTCACACATTGGGCATTTTAAAAGATGTTAGCTTACTGCAAAATTGTGATGTATTAAGCATTTCTGGAATAAAAATATATACAATGTAATTATTGGCTCCCACAAACACACATTATAAGATGTCGCTAATATCAGACATTATCTTAAAATTTATAGTAGCACAAAACATAAATCTATGTCATCAATGCTTTGAATAGAAGAATGAGACTTTATGCAATAATGATAAGGAAACTAATGAAAAGTCAAAGTTTGATATATTTTTAAGACTAAAGTATAAAATTAATTCTCCAAGTCAAGAAGTGTTCTTTTAAATTAAAATCTTTCAGGTTGATAATGATCTTCTATTCACTTATTTATTCACTAAAAATATTTTAGTGCTAGCTGCTTATCAGTAATTGTGCCAAATGCTAACAATGAAAATATGAATAAAGGCATGGTCCCTGCCCTCAAGGACTCATAGTGCAGTGCAGGACAAAATACACTATTAAATCACTTAAAATAGTGCCTAAATGTTCTGACATTAGTACAATATGGAGAGCAATGGGGTGATATAAGGATGACACTCTTCAGCAATGTAGGCAGAGGTGAGAGGTAAGACTGTATACGTAGCAGGCAGACAGTCAGACAGAGAAGTGCTATGTTAATGAGCTCTATCTTTACCCTCTAGGGAAAAAAAAGGGGGCAAAGTATTTTCAGAAAAGTAGTGGTTTTGAGGGTAGACAATATAAAGGAATAAAGAAACAAATTAGAATTTGGAAGTTGTAAGACTGTCAGAGATACATTACACCTATTAGAACACAGATGTATTGAAAACATGTCCAATAGACAGAATGATCAAATAGTTACTCAAAAGGTTAGTGTTCGGGGAATACATGCCTTAGGAGTAAAGGAAAGGTCAGTGAAGACTATGTGTATAAAATATTCTATTCTTTAAAGTAGTATGGACAAGAAGGGGAGGAGGAAGACTGAATAGTGATAAAAATTTAACTGCTATCATTATATGAGCACTTATTTTTGGCCAAATGCTATAGTATCAATATTTATATACATTATCTATTTTAAACCTTAATATGTACAACTGTAAGACCATTGTAAGGAACACCTGTCTTCTGAAGCAGAGTCTCACTACTCTAAAGGAGGGGTGTCCAATTATTTTGGCTTCCCTGGGCCACATTGGAAGAAGAAGAATTGTCTTGGGCCACACGTAAAATACAGTAACGATAGCTGATGAGCTAAGAAAATAAAAATAAAAACTGCAAACAAAAATCTCATAATGTTTTAAGCAAGGCTATGAATTTGTGCTGCGCCACATTCAAAGCTGTCCTGGGCCGAATGCAGCCCATGGGCCGCAGGTTCTACAAGCTTGCTCTAAAGTCTGCTATGATGTAAACCACTAAAAGACACTAGGAAAGCACTTAGATTCAGGGAGAGGATCTTTTGTTTGGGCTGGTGGAGTGAAAGGGGTGATACTTGTTTTTGGAGGAGAGAATCAAGCCATCTTCAAATAATTTTACATCTTTTTTTCCAATCTGTATGCCTTCTATTTTTTCTTGCCTTATTATACTTATATAATATAACGTAAATAAAAGTGGTAAGAGTCAACC
Source organism: Rhinopithecus roxellana (assembly GCF_007565055.1). Taxonomy (NCBI): domain Eukaryota; kingdom Metazoa; phylum Chordata; class Mammalia; order Primates; family Cercopithecidae; genus Rhinopithecus; species Rhinopithecus roxellana. The sequence continues at coordinate 168,667,031 of NC_044552.1, forward strand.
AAATTTAGAGTCAATATTTTACCATTAAAGATGATGCTAACTGTATGCTTTCCAAACACAGCATTTATCAGATTATGGATTAAATCATTTGAATTTTTATCATAAATGTGTATGAAATTTAGTAAAATGTTTCTACATATGTTGAAATAATATTAAGAGTTTTCTTTTTATTCTTTAACATGGTAAGTTGTATTTTCGTACTGAAACGTTTAACCAACTTTATGTTCCTGAAATAAACCCCACTTGATCATAATAAACGGTCCTTTTATACACTGCTGAATTACAATTCATAGTATAGTATTTTAAAAAGCATTCTGTCTATATTCATCAGGCTACAGATCTATAACTTTCTTCTTTTTTGGTGATGTTTTTATATCAGTGTTACACTGGCCTCATAAATTAGCGTTTCCTCTATCTGTTTTCTGAAAAACCTTGTGTGAGATTGGTGTTCTTTCTCCTACAAATGTTTCATAGAATCCACTGGTGAAACCATCTGTTTTTCTCTGTGTAAGAAGGTTCTTAATGACAAATTCAATTTCTTTAACAAATGCATACCTATTTTTTTTTTTTTTTTATTGAGTCAGTTTTGGTAACCCTACTTTTAAAGAAACTTTGCCAATTAGATCTTAGTGGTTGAGATAATGACATAAAGCAAATCATAATATTCACTTATTAACCTTTAATATCTGTGGACTCATTAGTCTTACCCCTCTTTCATTCTTGATATTGGTAATTTTGGATCTCTCTTATTTTTGTCATCAATCTAGTGAGAGGTTTATCACTTTTAATAATCATTTCCAAAAATCACATTTGGATTTGTTACTTCTCTTTAGTTTGTTCTGTTTCACTGATTTCTGCTCTAATGTTTATTATTTCCCTTGTTGCAATGGTTTTGGGTGTAATTTGCCCTTCTTTTTCTACTCCCTTTGAGTGGAAACTTGAGTCAATAATTTTAGATCTTTCTTATTTTCTAATATAAATATTACAGTTAAAAATATCCCTCTTAGGACTGCTTCAACTATGACACAAATTCTGATGTATTTTTATTTGCATCCAATTTGAAATACTTCCTAATTTCCCTTGTGACCTCTTTGAGCTACAAGTTATTTATAAGTATGTGGCTTAATTTCCAAATATCTTTTTTTCTAGTTTCTAGTTCTTGATTTTTAATTAATTTCATTGTGGTTATAGAATATGCTTCATATTATTCCAATTGTCTTAAATTTATTTAGACTTGCATTTAGCCCAACATGGTCTATCTTTGAGGACATGCCATGTGTTCTTGAAAAGAATGTGTATTCTGCAGTCACCGAGTATAATATTGTATAAAACCAAGTGGTTAATAGTGGTATTCATATCACATAATTCTTAACAGAGAGCTCTTGATCTGTTCTATCAATTGCTAAGAGAAATGTTAAAATCTTCAACTCTGATTGTAGATTTGCCTATTTCTTCCTTAAATTCTATTTCAATACTACACATATTTTAAATATTTTGTTAGGATCATACTGATTTATGATTATGTCTTTCTGGTGTTTTGACCATATTCATATTATCATTATAAAATGTGTCTCTTAATCTGATAGTTTTTCCTTTTCTTTATCTCTGACACTAAATGTAGCCATGTCAGTTTTCTAATGTATGTTGCTTCTCTATATATATTTTTTCCATCCAACTTATCTTTATCTTTCAAGTGAATTTCTTCTAGAACTCTGCCACCTGCCCCAGAGAGCCTTCTCTGTGCCTACAATTACCTCCCCTGCCATCCCTCCACAACACCCAATATCCTGACCTTTACAATAATCATTTTCAAAGATTCTCTTGTGGTTTTACTTCTCAGGTGTACATATCTAGACAGTATAATTTTGTCTTTACAATTTTCAAGACTTGATATGTCATTTAAAACTTCTTTTAATCTACAGGCATTCATCTTCTCCCTCGCCTTTCTTTTCATTTCGTCTGTTGACAAGCTCAGGCCATTTGACCCGTAAAGTTTTAACCAGTCTGGATTTTAGGAAGCACACAGTCAGGCAGCAGTTCACCCTGTTCTTCCATCCTTTGGATATATGCAGTTTCCATATTCTGCAAACTGGTAGCGAATCCAAAGGCTTGATCAAGTTAGATACCTTGGTAAGACTAGAGATGGTGGTTTATTCTTTCATTAGAGGGCATATTAATAATGTTTAGCCATTTCTGTTTTAGTGATGTTAAGGTGGCTCAATTAATTCTTGCAGACTGCAAATGGTGACATTCTAATTCCATCATTTAAAAAGAATTATTAGTTGGGATAATTCATGAAAAAGAGGCACTACTTTCACCTACTATTTGGTTACCCAGTGGTGGAATTCTGATATGGTTTGGCTCTTTGTCCCCACCCAAATCTCACCTCAAATTGTAATCCCTACATGCCAAAGGAAGGACCTGGTGGGAGCTGACTGGATCATGGGTGCAGTTCCCCCATGCTGTTCCCATGATAGTGAGTTCTCCCGAGATCTCATGGGTTAAATGTGTTTGGCAGTTCCCCTTCACTCTCTGTCTCTCCAGCAGCCATGTATGATGTGTGCTTTGCTTCCCCTTCACCTTCCTCCCTGAATGTAAGTTTCCTGAGGCCTCCCTAGACAAGTGGAACTATGAGTCAATTAAACCTCTTTCTTTATAAATTACCCAGTCTCAGGTAGTTCTTCATAGTAGTGTGAAAATGGGCTAAAACAAGTTCATACAGGAATGGCATAATAAATGCTGTTATTTTAGTAAACAAGTTTCAAGATAATAAATTGATTCTCAATCATCCTCTGAGCATAACCAATTTTAAAAAATATTATTTAATAGTTTTGCTTTCATATCCACACTATGCATCATGACTAATTAAACATACCAACACTGATAATACTTTCTACCATTTATTGAGTGCCTACTATATGCCAAACATTCTGCCATATACTTTTATAAATTATCACAGTTTGACATGTGAAAAATTATGATAAATACATTATCATCTTTAACACTGGTTAACTACATTTTCTACCACCTAAAATGTAATTTCATTTTGTTTCTAATTATAGTTCAGTAGAGATCGTTATCAACAACCTGCAACTTAGGTGATGTTAAGCTACCTGTAATTAAAATGAATCAGAATATATTTATTTTATTATCTAAGTATCCACAGAAAAAATAAAGTTAATTTCTTTTTTACTGGTAAATGTTATTGAAATCTGATATATATATATATATATATATACACACACGCATACACACATATATATACACACACGTGTGTATATATATTTGCCACTTGTGTGCTGTTTTTAGTTATTTAATTTATTTTTATTTCAATAGGTTTTAGGGGAACAGATTGTATGGTATTTTTAGTTATTTAATTTATTTTTATTTCAATAGGTTTTTGGGGAACAGATAGTGTCTGGTTACATGAATAAGTTCTCTTAGTGGTGATTGCTGAGACTATGGTGAACTATCACCTGAGTAGTGTACACTGTACCCAGTGTGTAGTCTCTTATCCCTCACCACCCCCAACCCTTTCCCGTGAGTCACCAAAGACTGATGTACCATTCTTATGCCTTTGTGCCCTCATAGCTTAGCTCACACATAGGAGTGAGAACATACAATGTTTGGTTTTCCATTCCTAAATATTTCACTTAGAATAATAGCGGAGACTATTCCATCCAGGTTGCTGGATGTTTCTGGAGTTGATTTTTGCATAAGGTGAAAGATGAGGATCCAGTTTCATTCTTCTACATGTGGCTTGCTAATTATCCCAGCACCATTTTTTGAATAGGGTGTGCTTTCCCCACCTTATGCTTTTGTTTGCTTTATCAAAGATCAGCTGGCTGATCTTTTTATGGCTGAGTAGTATCCCATAGTGTGTGTGTGTGTACATATACACCATATTTTCTTTATCTACTCATTGACTGATGTGCATGTGGGCAGCTCCATATTTTTGCAATTGCAAATTGTGCTGCTATGAACATGTATTTGCAAGTATCTTTTTTGTATAACGACTTCTTTTCCTCTGGGTAGATACCTAGCACTGGGATCGCAGGATGAAATGGTAGATCTACTTTTAGTTCCTTAAAGAATCTCCACGCTGTTTTCCATAGTGGTTATACTAGTTTACATTCTCACTGACAGTGTAAAGTGTTCCCTTTTCACTGCATCTACACCAACATCTATTTTTTTTTTTTTTTTAATGGCCATTCTTGCAGGAATAAGGTGGTATCACATTGTGGTTTTGATTTGCATTTTCCTAATAACTAGTGATATTGCACATTTTTCCATATGCTTGTTGCCCACTTGTATATCTTCTTTTGAGAATTGTCTATTCACATCCTTAGCACACTTTTTGATAGGGTTGTTTGTGTTTTTCTTGCTGATTTGTTTGAGTTCTTTGTAGATTCTGGATACTAGTCTTTTGTCAGATGTAAAAATTGTGAAGATTTTCCCCCACTCTGTGGGTTGTGTGTTTACTCTGCCGATTATTTCTTTTGCTGGGCAGAAGCTTTTTAATTTAATTAAGTCCCATCTATTTATCTTTGTTTCTGTTGCATTTGCTTTCGAATTCCTAGTCATAAAGTCTTTACCTAAGCTAATGTCTAGAGGGGTTTGGTTTTTCTGATGTTATCTTCTAGAATCTTTATGGTTTCAGATCTTAGATTTAAGTCTTTGATTGATCTTGAGTTGATTTTTCTATAAGGTGAGAGATGAGGATCCAGTTTTATTCTTCTACATATGGCTTGCTAATTAACCCAGCACTATTTTTTGAATAGGGTATACTTTCCCCACTTTGTTTTTGTTTGCTTTGTTGAAGACCAGTTGGTTGTATTTGGCTTTATTTCTGAGTTCTTTATTTTTGTTACATTGGTCTATGTGCCTATTTTTATACCAGTACCATGCTGTAGCCTTGTAGAATAATTTGAAGTTGGGTAATGTGATGCCTCCAAATTTGTTCTTTTTGCTTAGTCTTGCTTTGGCTATTTGGGCTCTTTGTTGGCTCCATATACATTTCAGGATTGTTTGTTCTAGTTCTGTGAAGAATTATGGTGGTATTTTGATGGGAATTGCATCGAATCTGTAAATTGCTTTGGGCAGTATAGTCATTTTCACAATATTAATTCTACCCATCCATGAACATGAAATGTCTTTCCATTCGTTTGTGTTATCTGATTTCTTTCAGCAGTGTTTTGTAGTTTTCCCTGTAGAGGTCTTTCATGTCTTTGGTTAGGTATATTCCTAAGTATTTTATTTATTTATTTATTTATTTATTTATTTATTTATTTATTTATTTATTTTTGCAGCTATTGTAAAACAGGTTGAGTTCTTTGATTCTCAGCTTGGTGTTCATTAGTTCTTTTTTCCTCCTGGGTTTGGTTTTGGATTATTCTTGTTTCTCTAGTTCCATCAGGTGTGACATTGGATTGTATATTTGTGCTCTTTCAGGCATTTTGACGTAGGCATTTAATGCTATAAACTTTCCTCGTAGCCCTGCTTTTGCTGTATCCCAGAGGTTTTGATAGGTTGTGTCACTACTATCATTTGGTTCAAAAATTTTTTAATTTCCATCTTGATATCATTGTTGGTCCAATGATCATTCAGGAGCAGGTTATTGTTCTTACTTTGTGCTATTTCACTGAAAAATTTTCCTTTCATATCCTGTATCATGTATTTAATTTCTTTAAGTTGGACTTCATTTTTCTCTGGTGCTCCTTGATTAGCTTAGGAATCAACCTTCTGAATTATTTTTCTGGCAATTCAGAGGTTTTGTCTTGGTTTGGATCCATTGTTGATGAGCTGGTATGACCATCTGGGGTGTTAAAGAAACGTGTTTTGTCACATTACCAGAATCGTTTTCCGGTTCCTTCTCATTTGAGTAGACTATGTCAAAGGGAAGATGTGGGACTCAAGGGCTGCTGTTCAGATCCTTTTATCCCGACACTACTTGATGTAGTATTTTCTCCTTCCCCTAGGAATGGGCTTCCTGAGAGCTGAACTATGGTAATTGTTTTTGCTCTTCTGGGTCTAGTCACCTGGCAGAGCTACCAGGCTCTGGGCTGGTAGTGGGGAATGTCTGCAAAGGGTCTTGTGATGTGATCTGTCTTCGGGTCTTGCAACTATGGATATCAGTACCCGCTCTGGTGGAGGTGACAGGGGAGCAAACTCTGTGAGGCTCCTTGGTTGTGTTTTTGTTCAGTGCGCTGGTTTTGTGTTGCTTGGCCTCCAGCCAGGAGGTGGCAATTTCAAGAGGGCATCAGCTGTGATCCTATAGGGAGGATGCAAACTTGCCCTAGAGACACCTGGTTAAGTATTCAGGATTCTCAGGCAGTGGGCAGGGCCATAGAGTTCCCAAGAGATTATGACCTTTGTCTTCCGCTACCAGGGAGGGTAAAAAAAGACCACCAGGAGGGGGCAGAGAGAGGTGTGTCTGAGTTCAGTCTCTCCTTGGGCAAGGTTTGCAGTGGTTGCTGTGGGAGATGGGTGAGTGGTTCCCAGTCCAGTGGAGTTATATTTCCAGGGTGATTGTGGCTGCCTCTCCTGAGTCATACAAATCGCCAGGGAAGTGGGGAAAACTGGCAGTCACCAGCCTCACCATGCTCTCATGCAGCTGGCAGTCCTAAAGACCGGTCTCATTCCTACTTGCCCCTCGACATCACCAAGTCTATTTCCAGGCAGCCAGTGATCAGGGCTGAGAACTTGACCCAGACCACAAGCTTCTCTGTCGAGAAAGCAAGCAGACTCACAGTTTTTCCATCTCTCAGTGAGCCTGCAGCAGTGATCCCGTTCCTTCAAAGGGTCTGTGGATTCTGTCATCTTTCCTAGTATGTTCCTGCGGTAGTTCTTGAAGCAATAGTTCACGATGTAAGTCTCCACACAATGTTTTGTCTGTCTGAGCAGGAGCTGCAAGCTAGTCCTACCTCTCATCCACCATCTTAATGCTAAAGTTAATTTCTTAAAGACGGCACACAGTTGTATCTTCCTTTTTTATTCACTCTGAAAATCTGTATTTTAATTAGAATATTTAGTTCATTTGCATTTAGTGCAATTATTGATATGGACGCATTTAGAACTACTATTTTCCTATTTGTTTTCTTTTTTTCCCCATCCATTTCCTGTTCTTTTATTCTTTCCTCTCCACCTTACTCTGGCTTTTTAATTGTAAAATTTATGTATGAGCTATACCTCTTTGCACTAATTTTTAGTGCTTTCCTAAGGAAGTACTGTGTAATAGAACTTTCTGTAATGATAGAAATATTATATAATCTGAATTTTACAATATGGTAACCACTAGCTACACGTGCTATTGACCACTTAAGATAGGACTAATATAATTAAGGAACTGAATTTTTAATTTTAATTAATACAAGTTTACATAGCTATGCAGGGCAATTGTCTACCATGTTTAACAGCACAGCCGTAGAGGAAGCTAGGGAGGGAAGATGAAGGACAGGGACTGGAATGGAAGTAAATTTCTGAAGGTACCTAGTTATATATGGAAACTACATAACTGCTTTCCACAATTTAAAAGACCAAATTAGATTACAAATGAAAAAAGAATCCTTAGGAAATAAGACTTAGAGATTAGAAGCTGGACCCTAGGGCTGTTTACTACAATGAGTTGTCATTTCTAGGTCTTTCTGTGTATAGATTAGCGGAATACCAAATATTTTTACAAAGTAATCCTTAGTTTATACTGACATTTCTATTGCAAAGTCAAACAAAAATTATAAATATTTCCAAGGCATTAGGAATATTGTGCCACTTTATATAAAATGCGAGGAACTTGAACCATACAGATTGATTTACCATTATACAATTCCCCTGTCCTTTATGCTACAGCTATCCCATGCACTATTTTATTTCTAAGTACAAAATAAACCCCAGTATGTGTTATAATTTTGTTTTAAAAAATCAATCAGATGTATTTAAAACAAGTTAAAAGGAAAAATAACAGGCTTCTATACTCACTTACCTATGTGCAATTCCCTGTTTCCATCCTGAAAATCCAACTATTCATCTGGTAGCACTGTCTTTCAACATGAAGAATTTTCTTTATCATTATTTGAAAGGCAGGTCTGCTGACAAATATTTTCTTAGCCTTTGTTTATTTTAAAATTTCTTTCACTTTCATTATTGGAGTAAATTTTAACTATATGTAGATTCTAAATTGACTGCTTCTGTTTACTTTTCCATTCAGCACATTTAAGATGCCGTATTGCCTCCTGGCTTCCACTGTTGTAATGAGATATGAAAAAACTTATCTGCTAATCTCTTATATGTAATGTGCGATTTTCCTAAACTTCTTTCAAAATTTTCTCTTTATCTTTGGCTTTTAGCAGTTTGTCTATGATGAGCCTTACTGTAGCTTCCTTTTTATTTTCATTCTCTACATAAATTCTCTTTGAGATTTAGTATGATTTTTATCTATAAATTTCTACTTGTCAATAAATTTGAAGATTTTCCACTATTATTTAGTCAAATGTATTTCTGATATTCCAATTACATACATGTTAAACATTTTGACATGCTCTCACAAATCACTGAAGTTTTTCTTTTATTTCATTCTCTGCTCTTCAGACTGTATAATTCATATTGATCTCACTCAAGTTCACTACTTCTTCTATCCTGTGTAAATCTGTGAAGGCCATGTAGAAATTTTTATTTCATGTAAGTTTTTTTTTAATTCTAGAAGGCTCTCTGGTTCTTTTACATAGTTTTATTTCTCTACTGTGATTTCTAATTTGTTTATTCATTATAAGGATAGTTTCCTTTGTATTCTATTTATAATAACTGCTTTAAAATCCTAAATTCTTCATTTCATAATCAATCTGTATTAGTTGCCTTCTTCTCAAGTATGAATCAAATTTCCTTTTTCTTCATATGTCTATACATTGTGAGATATGCCATACAGTTCCTGGATTCTATTATACTCCCTGACAAAGAGTACATTAAAAAAAAAAAAAAAATTAGCAGTTACATTGGCCAGATTCAAACTGAACCTCTAACACCTGTGGTAGGTAGCATCTGATATTTCTGTAGAGTTCACATGCATAGTTGAATTATTAGTCACATTTCTGGGCAAAATATATACACAGAGTTTGGAGTGTCCCCTCTGTGGATCTATTTTCCAGGGGCCCCCTTTAATTTTCCACCTGCTGTGTAGTCCTAAGCTTTCTATTCGGTTCTCCAAGCATTTTAGATTGTCGATTTCTATCAGTGGAGCACAAATTTTTGACCTTAACCAAAAATCTGTTAAAGCCAGAATCTCAAGAAATACCACTCTATTCATCCATATATTAACTTCCCTCTATTTTCTGCCTCTTTTTGATCATTCCAATGCTTTTAGCTACTTGATTTTTCCTTTTTTTTCCAGAATTTGTGTTTTCTATGGGAGCAAACTAGTACAGAAAGAAGAACTTCTGAAACATTGGAGTGTTTTGCTTTTTAAACAATTTTATGACATCTTTTGAACAAAAATTGTCTAAGCTACCATACAATCAAAGTTAGAAACTGTCACTTTCTTTGGAAAATATGTTAAATGTAAAAAGTCATTGAACTGTGATAGAACATTAGGTGGCTGATTTGTTGTGACTTTACTCTAAATGATAGCATCTTCTCTCTGTCTGCCCTTCCTTCAAATATTCCTGACAATTTTCTATTAGATTCAAGCTATAGGGCAAAACATTTCTTGGATTTTTATATTGATTGGTTGGTTGGTTGGTTTTTGTTTGTTCCAATGATTTGATTTTTTGTAACATGTCTGGTACAGTATTACTCTTCATTAAGGGAGAAAAACTTTAATAAACATAAAGTAAAAGAAAATCATTCTTGCAAAATATTATTCCCATGAAACACTGGGATTTCTATTATTTGCTAAACTTATTTTGAAAATAAAAAATAATAATTTGAAAATTAAAGAGGAAAAATAAATACATTAAAAAGTCTGCTGGCTGTAACTGAATATGGATAAAGTTTGAATGAATTCATTTCTGTGAAATACTTTTCAAATCTGTGTATTATCAGTCAAATAACTTCTTACCTTTTGACAGCTTTGGTCAATAGGATCCACTGGAGTAGTTCTGGGATGGGTTACCCTAACATCATCTCTTCCATATTCCAGATTGGACCATAATTCAGTTATAAGTTCATTAATAAACCCTAAAAAGAATTATTACTTCAAGTCATTTATAGCATAATATTTCTTTGGATTATGAAGGAAAGATATGATGATCCCACTGACAAATCTGGTCTACTTTGACAGAAGACACATACTTGCATTTTATATAAGAAATAATCTCTTCTTGGTAGAAACTATATCTACTATTGTTAATATACTTTTATGATATTTCATGATCATAAAACTCTGTAATAACTAAATTCTGAGAGACTATTTCCCTGGAAGACTGCTGAATTTTGAGTCCCAGCTTCTTCACTTTGGCCAGTAACTTCTCTGAGCATGTTTTCTGAAACATAAAAAGGTTTATACTTTGCTCTGCAAATTAGCCAGCAAAGTAAGGCAGTCTGAAATCAGGTTGTGTTTTTCAGAGGTGAGGGGAGAGAAAGAGGTTAACAGGAGGCCGGGGAGGCATCCAAAGAGTGTATGCTCCCTTATTCCAATATAACTAATTTTTTTTGTAATTCCATACACTAAGAACGACTCTGCATTTTATACAACTTTTGCTTCAACCCAGTCTTTAAATTCTTATGAGTCATACTATACAACTAAATGAAAATGAATATAAAACCCAATTATCAAATTAGTCTATTAAAAAATCAAGTAGAAAAATCATGTGGAAAAGTGTAAAACACAACATTTAATCATAAAATAAGGAAGTTCATAACAACAATATTAGATCAGAAAGGGTCTTCTGGTATGAGAGAAAAAATATGGGCTCTAAAACCGAGAATATTAGAGTTTAAATTCCAAATATGCCAGTTTATTAGCTGTCCATCCTTGCAAAACTCCCGCGACTTCATGGAGCCTTAGTTCTCCTATTTGAAAAGTGAAATAATGACGCCATATGCCACGGTTGCCATGAAGTATCAACAGGACAATACATGTGAAGTTCCTAATATAGTACCTAAGACATTAGAGAAGCTCAAAAAACTGTCGTCTTCCTCCTGTACTTTGAAAACTACACTTACTCCTCTCACGAAAAGTTTGAGACTATCATGCTCAGAAGCTTAATGACTTTACCAAGGGCGAGATCTGAGATTAAATTTAGTCTCCAAATACTTCAGTTAATGTGCTCTGAATACTACACTACATGAATTTTATTCTAAGTAGAAGAAAAAAAATTCGTGGTTCAGTTTAGGACAATTTTTTTTTTTTTTTTTAACCAAGAAACATGTTTCATAATACAAGTAGTCCAGATTAGTTCGGCCAAAAAACAAATTTAAAATATACTATAGGAAAAGCATTTGTATTTAAAGAGAGAATCAGTAGTGATCACTCATTATAATTCAACTCTAAGCCTTGAAAAAAATATTGTCACAGCATCTCTATCAGGGATTGTACCTTGTTCAGAGCTCAGATAACCTTAATATAAGACATATTGGCCGGGTGTGGTGGTTCACACCTGTAATCCCAGCATTTTGAGAGGCCAAGGCAGGTGAATCACCTGAGGTCAGAGTTCAAGACCAGCCTGGCCAACACGGTGGAACCCCATCTCTACCAAAAATACAAAAATGAGCCAGGCGTGGTGGTGGGTGCCTGTAATCTCAGCTACTTAGGAGGCTGAGGCAGGAGAATCACTTGAACCCAGGAGGCGGAGGTTGCAGTGAGCTGAGACTGTGCCATTGCACTCCAGCCTGGGCAACAAAAGTGAAACTCTCTGTCTCATAAAAAAAAAAAAAAAAAAAAAAAAAGATACATTAAATTTCCAATGTTTTAACTTCTTACAAATCAAATGGACAGGGAAGAATATATACTTACTGCCAAAGATAATGTGAAAGCTAAGTGGTGAGACAAATGACTTCAAGAAGAAAAGAGGGAGCAAGGGAATTAGGAAATTTTATGTAAATGAGTGTAAACTTTGAAGCACATATAAGCCACTGACAATGAGCATTAGATAATCCTATCAGATGGGACTGTACTGAGAGAAGATGATATTCTTCTGATTTATAAGATGAAGGAAGATTCTTAAAGCATTAAGTACGTTTCTCCTGAGTTCATTATTTGCCTTTAGCTCAAGGCAAGAGAACAAGGTTGCATACATTTCACAGAAACACAAAACTATTGGAATTTCATGGAAGAAGAAAGACAAAAAGAAAATCCTGTAACTTTCTTTTACATAAGGTCTAACTTAGTAAAAAGAATTTTAGAGTAAATATCCTGATACTTGATTGTGCCAGTTAAATTTTCAGTTGGCTTGCTCATTTTATGTTTAAAATAATTATAATTCTAATGAAAAGAAACATTTACCTGACTTTTTTAGTGCAACGCCACCTGCTGCTGTTGATGCCACTTGTGTAACCAAAACTCCACAGCCAAATTTTTTATGCCTGCTGACCTAACAACATAAATATGGAACAGCAATGAGAAGCAAGAAAACATGGCATGCTAACTAGACATTCCTTCAAGATGGTAAGAATTGCAAAAGCAAACTCTGAAAAACTTTTAAAATCATACCTAAGATCTTAAAAAGCCCAAAACTCTAGGGATATTTAGTATGACAGAAAAAAAGCTGATTACAACCCAGTGACCTTTGGCCTTTTACTGTTTGAGTAAAGACTAAAATACATTGTAAATGTATTTAACAGTAGAATAATAGAACGCCTCTACAAATATTTTTGTTTCCTTTAAAATGTGAGGCCTAAACCTTCACTGACATATACATTTAGACTCAATAGGTTTCTTTCTCTAGGAAAATCACCCAGTTTCACTACATCCAGATGTTTGATATCATAATTATAAAACATACGATAATTAAGTGCATTCTTCAATTCCATCTGGTTATTTGCAATTCTGTAAATACAGCCACAGACACTAGTATCAACTCTCTAATATTTTCCTTAAAAAAAAAAAAATGAAGTTGACTATTACAATGCTATACAGTTTTTCAATTGAGGCTTAATAACTTCTTCATACACAGAAAACAGAATGATGTTCTTAACGGCTTTTGCAACTACAAAAACTCCCTTTGCCTGTGGTAGATGGTAATTCATACCTGTAATTTTTTTGCATATTGGTTGAACATAAATGTCATACATTCATTGATAACACCTGTTCTTTGAAGAAGTAGTAATCCTTTGGGGGTGGCAGCAAAATGTAGTAAATCATCTAGCAAATTATCTTCCCAAGCCATACTGAAATAGATAAAAGAAAGAGCTTTTTTTTAAGATACTAAAAACTGAAAACAAAGACTATGTCTTAGCTGAGCTTAACCCTATTTACAATTAAAGCTACACAGTACATACTGGTTGCAAACTAATCAATAAAGGTTTAAAATTAAATAAAAACACGGTTTCTTTGGTAGTGAATTCTTTTATTCCTACATTTTCTATACCTATAAGTTCCCTTCACTGAATTAAAAAAATGTTAACTGCATATGTCAGCATTTTTATTATACCTAGGTTCTCTCATCTACATACTAATTTCATTCTATTTTCCTATTAATATTCTGCTGTGCATGAATTCTCCGAACCTCAACTCCCCATAAAAATTCTTGAAGATAACATTGGAAAAACTCTTCTGGGCATTAGCTTATGCAATTCATGACTAAGACCCCAAAAGCAATTTCAACACAAACAAAAATAAATAAATGGGACATAATTAAACTAAAAAGCTTCTGAATGGCAAGAGAAATAAGTAGAGTCACCACAACCCAGAGTGGGAGAAAATATTCACAAACTATGCAATGTCTAACAAAGGACTAATTTCCAGAATCTACAAAGAAGTCAAAGAAATCAGCAAGAAGAGAAAACAAATAATCTCATTTAAAAGTGGACAAAGGACATGAAGAAACAATTCTCAAAACATACAAACAGCTGACAAGCAGTTGAAAAAAAAGTGTTCAACATCACTAATCATCAGGGAAATGCAAATTAAAACCACTTACTCCTGCAAGAAAAAAAGGCCATAATTAAAAAGTCAAAAAAACAATAGATGTTGGTATGTATGTGGTGGGACTCTTTTACACTGCTGGTGGGAATGTAAACTAGTACAACCACTATTGAAAACAATATGGAGATTCCTTAAAGAACTAAAAGTAGAACTACCATTTGATTCAGCAACCCCACTACTGGGTATCTACCCAAAGGAAAAGAAGTCATTACACAAAAAAGCCACAGGCAAAAGCATGTTAATAGGAGCACGATTCACAATCGCAAAGATATGAAACCAATCTAAGTGCCCATCAACCAATATGTGAATAAAGAAAATGTGGTACATATACACCATGGAATACTACTCGGTCATTTAAAAAAAAGGAAATAATGTCTTTTGCACCAAGCTTGATGGAGCTGGAGGCCATTTTTCTAAGTTAAGTAACTCAGAAATAAAAAAACAAATATCATATGTTCTCACTTATAAGTGGGAGCTAAGCTCTGAGGATGCAAAGGCATAAGCATGATATAATGGACTTTGGGGGTACAGGAGGAAAATTTGGAAGGGGGATAAGGGATAAAAAATGACATATTGGGTACAGTGTATACTGCTTGAGTGATGGATGCACAAAAAGCTCAGAAATCACCACTGAAGAATCTATCCATGTAACCAAGAGCACCTGTACCCTGAAAACTATTGAAATAAAAATTGAAATATTAACTATTGAAATTAAAAATGAAAATTAATGAATAAAAATGAGATCTAAAAATTACCTCAAAAATAAACTATAGAAATGTTTTTTCTCACCCTTTAATGCAAAAAAAAAAAAAAAAAAAAAAAAAAAACAAAGCAGCTAATTGTGTGACAACTGTATTAGAAAATAAATTATAGCAAATGTTTAGGGAATTAACTATTTGTTGAACCATTACACTGTTAAGGAAATGCAGAAGGCTTTTTGTTTGATTGTTTTGTAACCTCAACTATACCTACCTTAAAAAAAATTCAAATTCCACTTCAACATCTCTTTAACAAAGAATAGCCCTTTCAAGTTATCTCTAATTACCATTTTAGACTATGCCAATACTCGATTATAAAATAAGAACAGAACCCAGAAAAATATGTTGCCAGAGTTTAGTTCAAAAAATCTATTTTCCCCATTAATCTGACTCTATATCCTACTGATATCTGTAAAGGAACATGGAGACATCTACATTAAAATTTGATATAAATATTGATTTAAATAATTTTCCAAAGTCAAAACCTAATTGAAATGCCCTCCCAACACATTTAGAAAAATCGCATTTTAAATATAAATACACTTAATTGGTACTTGAGAAAATATTATTTCTACTGAACTCTCCAGTTAACTTTCCAACTTTAGTATTTAGTAATTCTCCAAATTTTCTGGAAACATGATAATAAGTCACGTTTCCTAATCTAAGATGTAAAACCAGAATGAAACAAGTATAATAAATATTGTTAGATTTCAAAAAGGCTATGAGTATTGTATGATCTCTAAAGTTCTTCCAAACTAATTTTCCTTGAACCTGTATATATATATTTACCATCCTGTAAAACATTTTTGCCATAGTATTCTATTACATTTTAATAAATTTTAAATTTATTTCAGCAAATATAATAAATAGATGACTTTCATCAATTGTACTTACATGTTTTGGGATTCCTGGCTTACTGAAGAAACAGAATCAGAACCCTCTACTGGAGTAGGAATTCTTTCTGATAGCAAACTTGTCTAAAAAAATAGCAGAATAATTTATATTATTTTTCTTACTGATAGCACTACCCGTAAGATTTCCTATGCTGCATCTTGGTTTTATCCTTAATGTTATTAAAATCAAAGTTATCTTCAAATTTTAAATTATCTGGTTGTTAATTAAATATTATGTGACATATTTTACAAATAAACCTTATTAAATGGGGGTAAAAGACTTCGTTGTCCATTGATATATACATATATGGCTATTGCTACATTACGATCTCTAGTATCCACAATGAAAACCCAGCTGTCTCTAAAAATTACTTTAAAATAACTCCCAAAGAGTGTTAGTCTATGTAAGGAAAATTAACCTAAAGCCTCATCTAGGAGAAGAAAATAATCTGCAGTACCCATTTAAGTCTTAGAACTTTGTCCCACTGGGAAAGGAGATACTGCAGTCATCCTGTGCCAAATTAAGACGCATTATGTCACCTAGAGTACTGTGATGCTAAAGAAGTCATATTTGCCCAGTTAACTATTTCATCCAAAGTACAACACTAGAATGGTGCTTATATTTGAAATAAAGATTTGCAGGGAGGAAAAACGAATCTTGAAAATACTTACCTTTTTCCACACCTTTGCTATAGATTCGTGCAAATTGTAAGTGATTAACACCTGCAAGCCTTCACATGTACTATATATCTGACGACACACAGAAATAAAAGCTCCTTTAACCACAGGCAACATTTCTGATCCAGAAAATATAGAAATATCTTCATTCAGAAGTTTTTTCGAAAACTGGGCAATTATATGAGCACCTGTAGAACTAAAAGATGATACCTGAAAGTGATTCCAAGGTTATATCAATCTTGACTTCATAAAGCTATACCAAAAAGGCTAGTCTTGTCACAAAAACTCTTCATTTGCTTGGATCCCTTTTAGTCCTTCTCTAACTTTTCTCAGATATGTCAATATTCATGTTCCCACCCATGCGCAGATGTCTAGCAATGAGAACAGTTTCAGTGGGGTAGAAGAAAAAATATAGAGACAGGGAAAAAGCAGCAAAACTTTACAATTAAAAGATTATGGATGCATTGAGACCACGGCCATGTAGATAAGCACTGTCAATTCTATAGTGAAAACATAATCCTAAACGCTCCATTCCTAGCACTTACTGACACATTCCCCATCCCATTAACAGGACTTAGTTCCCCTATATCAAAGGCTGAGAAACTTTTTTTTTTTTTTTTGAGATGGAATCTTGCTCTGTCACCCAGACTGGAGTGCAATGGCGCGGTCTTGGCTCACTCCACCCTCCGGGTTCAAGCAATTCTCCTGCCTCAGCCTCCTGAGTAGCTGGGATTACAGGCGCATGCCACCATGCCTGGTTAATTTTTGTACTTTTTTAGTAGAGACAGGGTTTCATCATATTGGCCAGGTTTCACCATACTGGCCAGGCTGGTCTCGAACTCCTGACCTCAGGTGATCCACCTGCCTCGGCCTCCCAAAGTGCTGGGATACAGGTGTCCGGCCAGCTGAGACACTTTTAAAAGTAATAATAGATAATAATAATAGATAAGTACTAAATAAATGCTCAGAATTTACACAAGTTCAATGGTGTGCATTAGATTGTTGCAGTTACAGGTCCCAATATTTTCCTCCATGCCACTGATTTGTTGGGAAAACAGTCATGTTTATTTGGATAAGTGCTTTACTATGCTTTACCGTGGTGTCATTTAACTTTTTTCTCTAGTTCTCCATATATCCTATAAAGTGATCATTAGATCTAGAAGATTATTTAGATTTAGTTTAATTTCTTTTGTTTCCTTTCCTTTTTTTCCCTTGGTAAAATAACTTCATAGTTGATTACCGCTGTCTACCTCCTATTGAATGAAGCACTATCTGGATGTCTCAATTTTAGTGGTGCTAAAGATCATTGGTCAGATGGTATCACCCTGACCTCTCTAGTATGTAGTCCTCCCCATCAACCTTTCACCTAATGATTTAGCATTCATTAATGATCATTTCCTACATCTACTATTTCATTAAGGATTATCAAATTATGATTTTTCTGATTATATAATTTATCTTGTATTTATTAGCTAGAATTCTTCTGTGAAGAACTTTTCCTCAGTAATGTTTTAGTTACACTAAAATACAGTTTGTACAGAAAAGGCTAGAAAAAATGCTTAAATTTTCTTTTTATCAATTTGCATACTAATAAGTTGGTGTCCTAGCAATTTCAGCAGGTAACTGATAAAGTTTATTTTTTGTTTTCTATTTTAGTGCCTTTTCAAATGCATGTATTTTTTATATACTTTATGTATGTCAATCCATTGCAGTCATTATTTTTCTGATTCTCAAATTGTCCATCTTAAGGCAGTAGCAGGCCCCTTCTGGTTGGCTCTGGAGTCCTTTTGACACTATCCCATTAGTCTTAGATTGCTTCTAAAACAGTAAGATATCCCAGGATCATCCTCCACACTTCCTGGCCCAGACCCAGAATCAGCCACTCCTGTCTCTTCTTAGAACAAAAAGATATTTAGACAATACAGATAACAGCTCACAGTGAAGCAGTTGCTACTATTCCACTGATAATGCTGGGAAAAATATAACTTAAGAAAAAAAAAAGTTCATAATTTTATTTCTATTATGAAGATTCAGGTTTCCTATTTAACTACTTTAACTTTATACTTTTGTCTTTTTCTCTTATATTGAAAATCTTAGTTCCTTATGACATTACTATAATTACTTAATTGCTCTATAATTATGTATAACAATTTCAAAACAGCAACAGCAATATTACTTCTAAACATATAATAAATGCAGTTTCAGATTACCTTGAGGATGTTTTTCACCTTAGAATATATCCCACTGGAAATTAGCAATCAAAATTAGATTATTTGAAGTAAATTCTTTTCTCTGCATGAATATGTCACTAACTTGATTGATATTTAAATTTACTAATCCCTTTGTTTGCAGCTTTTAAATATTGTGGCTTCATTTCTTTTTTTTTTTTTTTTTTTTTTTTTTTTTTTTTTTTTTTTTTTTTTACATTTAGTGTGTAAACAGCAAGATGAGTCCAAAGTCAAATCTAGGTATAATTAAGGTATAATCCTAGATATCTTGTTTCCATGTTTCTCCATATTTTTCTCTCCCCTCTCCTAAAATTAACCATTTTCATTAGTTTTCACTTTGTCCATTCATCATTCTCTTTTAAAAACATAAACAAATACGATCATTCATATTTCTTTGTGCCATACAAAAGGTAGCATTCCATTAACATTCTTCTGTTTTCCTTTATTTCCTTAACAACATATCCTGAAAATAACTCCACAGAAATACACAAAAAGATTCCCTTTTATAGACAGCTCAGTGCTCCATTGTGTAAACATAATTCAATCAACTAGCCTCTTACTGAACATTTGAGATTATTCCAGTCTTCCATTAATATAAATAATCAGAACCTACAGTTTTAACTGGACAATGAAGATTCAGAAGAAAATCTTATATTGTATGCCTTCTCTGTTTAACTTCAATGTAAGGGAGACTTTCTTTAATATTAAAAGAAAGAAAGAAAGAGAGAAAAAGAGAGAGAGAGAAAGAAAGAAGAAAGAGAGAAAGAAAGAGAAGAAAGAAAAAGAAAAGAAGGAAAGGCAGGAAAGAAAGGAAAGGAAAGGAGGAAAGGAAAGGGAAAGGAAAAAGGAAAAGGAAAAAGGAAAAGGAAAGGGAAAGGAACTACAAACGTCAACACAAAGAAAGAAAGAAATCCCACCGAACCCTCCGCGAAAACCCTTCTACCCCACATAACCCTTCAGGAAGAAAGGAAAGGCCCTTCCCGCCAACCCTTCCCCGGACACGGAACAAGAAAGAAGGAACTGAAAGGAAATAGGGGAATAGAAAGGAGGGCGAGATGCGGTGGCTCATGACTGTAATCCCAGCACTTTGGGAGGCCAAGTCAGGTGGATCACTTGAGGTCAGGAGTTCGAGACCAGCCTGGACAACATGGCAAAACTCCATCTCTACTAAAAATACAAAAATTAGCCCAGCATGGTGGCGCACACCTATAGTCTCAGATACTCTGGAGGCTGAGGCAGGAGAATCGCTTGAACCTGGGAGTTGGAGGTTGCAGTGAGCAGAAATCGCACAACTGCATTCCAACTTGGGCAGCAGAGTGAGACTCCATCTCAAAAAAAAAAAAAAAGAAAGAACCCAAATCTCATAAAGATAATGATTGGGAAAAATTTCACTACATGTAAATTAATAATATCCATATAGAAAAAGAAACTTAAATAGGGTTAAGTGGTAGACAATAAAAAGTAGTTTTGGAACTCATGACAAAGAATTAGTCTTCCTTATTTTAAAAACAGCTGTTATTGATAAGGACCTCTAGTTAAACATGGCAGACTGAACATGCACATTCACTGCTCCCTCCATAAATACTAAAATTCAAAAGTAAAAGGATTTTCCAGTAGGCAGTAAAACCACCAAAGACAAGGAGAATGGAAACGATGTGGTAACAAAATTTTAGAACCTGGAAATCAAAATAACAAGCAGTAATTCGAGACATAGAAAAACCTCAATTATCAGCCACAATGTGAAAAACAGAATAAACCTGATTCATCTTACAGAACCTCTCAAAAACACACAGGAATTGGTGGTAACAAATATCTCTAAATTGGGGGGTAAAAGTGAAATTGAAAACAGAAGAGCTGCCTGAAAGCCAGTTTAAGGAGTCTGACCTCCAGACTCCCTTCCGCATTTCATGCAGCTAACCCAGTGTGCTTCTTGGAAGGTAGGCAGAGCTCAAGAAAGAGAAGACAACAAAGGGTGTCACAGGTTTCAATCAAAGTTTCTATACTAACACTTGACACCCATCACTATTTCCACACAGCCTTCTTCTCCCACTAGGCTTACATTCCTCAGGCAGCGAACAGTAAGAGGTTTCTCTACGGAATCCTGTAAGAACAAGGAAAAACCAAATATACTGACATTAGGGATTTCCAAAAAAATGCCACAGAAAGGGCCCACTAAAGTAGAGACCACAAATTACAAGTCCCACTTTCTTGTATAGTTTCCAAGCATCTTCTTACTGATTTTCAAATATTTGAATAAACGTCCAATTTAAAAGATAGAGACCATGATAAGAAATACAGAAAGCAATTAAGAAGGAAAAAAGAAAATATGACAGATTAAAACTTTAGTATCTTTATGTAGGTAAAAAGAACTTATACTCAAAAAAAAAAAAAAAAAAAACGGGGCAGGAGGCAAAAAAATTAGAAGCAGCAGCCATCAGAGGCTCCCACTGAAAAGAACCAAAACAGCATGCGAATCCTGCACTGGCAAGTGAGGCATCCAGGTTTTATCATTGGGACTGACTAGGTGGCTGGCGACCCATGGAGAGGAAGGAAGAGGACGGTGGTGCGGCAGCCCACCTTAGATCTACACAGGGCAGGGGAGCCCCCTCCCTTCAGCCAAGTGGGGCGGTGAGTGAGCATGCTACCCAGCCGGGGAAGCCGTGCTTTTCCATGGAACTGTGCTCCCCATGGTCAGAAGATCCCACTCGTGAGCGCACACCACTGAGGCCTTCAGTCCCAACCACGGAGTCATGCAGATTCTCAACAGCCACTCAACTGGAATCGTCCTAAGTCTGCAGAGCTCCTGGAGGGAGGGGTGGCCATCACCATTGCTGCTGATGATTGCTGTCTAAGCCATCTGAGCTCCTTGAGGGAAGGGTGGCAGCCACCACTGCTGCTGCCTACTATCTAAGCCATCTGAGCTCCCTGGGGGAGCAGCAGAGCCAACACTGCTGTGGCTAGCTACCTAAGACACTAAGCTCCCAGGGCTGAAGGGCTGCAGCTACCACTATAGCTCCAGGACATGCTTTGCCCTGCTAGAGCCAAGGAGGCTGAATGGCTTGGTACCAAGAGGTATTCCCCCACAGCACAGCACACCAGCTGTGGCAGATCTTGGCCAGATCGCCTCTTCAGACCAGACGCTGATCCAGCTCTCCTCATTGGGTGGGACCTCCCTATAGGAACTACAACAACTCCAGCCAGCGGCTCAGGGACAGAACTCTGATCTCCCTGGCCTGAGCTCCTAGAAGAAGAGGTGACTGTAGTCTCCATGGAACAGCAGACTTAGTCTTTCCTCCTGCTAGCTCTGAGGAATCTGGGCAGCCCAGAAGAGTTGGTTTCCCCCCAGTGCAGCACACCCCTTCTGCCATAGAGCAAAGTGCTTCATTAAATGGGTCCTGGTTCCCATGCCCCCCAACTGGATGAGACACCCCAAAAGGGGTCACCAGACATCCTATGCGGGAACGTTCCTACTGGCATCAGTTTGGTGTCCCTCAAGGTCAAGGATCCCAGAGGAAAGAGCCAGGCACCCATCTTTGCTGTTCTCCAGCCTCCTCAGGTACCATCTCCAGGCGTGGAAACGAACCAAATGAATAGGGCCTGAAGTGAACCCCCAACAAACCACAGCAGCCCTAAAGAAGAGGGACCTGACTGTTGAAAGAAAAACAAACAGAAAGCAACAACAGAATCAACGAAAAAAATCCTCAAAAAAACCTCATCCAAGGGTCAGCAGCCTCAAAGATCCAAAGTAAACAAACTCATGAAGATGAGAAAGAATCAATGAAAAAAAACGCTGAAAACCCAAAAGGCCAGATTGTCTCTTCTCCTCCAAATGATCATAAGACCTCTCCAGCAAGGGCACAGAACTGGACAGTCTTGAGATGGATGAATTGACAGAAGTGGGCTTCAGAAGGTACGTAATAACAAACTTCACTGAGGTAAAGGAGCATGTTATAACCCAATGCAAAGATGCTTAGAACCATGATACTAGGTTACAGGAGCTGCTAACTAGAATAACCAGTTTAGAGAGGAACATAGGCCAGGCGCGGTGGCTCAAGCCTGTAATCCCAGCACTTTGGGAGGCCGAGAAGGGCGGATCACGAGGTCAGGAGATCGAGACCAACCTGGCTAACAAGGTGAAACTCCGTCTCTACTAAAAAATACAAAAAACTAGCCAGGCGAGGTGGTGGGCACCTGTAGTCCCAGCTACTGGGGAGGCTGAGGCAGGAGAATGGCGTAAACCTGGGAGGCGGAGCTTGTAGTGAGCTGAGATCCGGCCACTGCACTCCAGCCTGGGCGACAGAGTGAGACTCCGTCTCCAAAAAAAAAAAAAAAGAGAGGAACATAAACGACCTGATGGAGTTGAAAAACACAACATGAGAATTCTGTGAATGACACACAAGAATCAATAGCCTGAATCAATCAAGTGGAAGAAAGAACATCAGAGTTTGAAGACTATCTTGCTGAAATAAGGCAGGCTTAGAGAAAAAAGAGTAAGAAGTAATGTACAAAACCTATAAGAATTATGGGACTATGTAAAAAGTCCAAACCTATGACTGATTGGAGTACCTAAAAGAAATGGGAAGAATGGAACCAAGTTGGAAAACACACTTCAGGATATCATCCAGGGGAACTTCCCCAATCTAGCAGGATAGGTCAACATTCAAATTCAGGAAATACAGAGAACCCCACTAAGATACTCCATGAGAAGATCAACCACAAGACACATAATCATCAGATTCTCCAAGGTTGAAATGAAAGAAAAAATGTTAAGGGCAGCCAGAGAGAAAGGCCAGGTCACCCACAAAGGGAAGCCCATCAGATTAATAGTGGGTATCTCAGAAAAAAAAAAATCTACAAGACAGAAGAGAATGGAGGCCAATATTAAATACTTTTTTTTTTTTTTTGAGACAGAGTCTCGCTCTGTCACCCAGGCTGGAGTGCAGGGGCGAGATCTCAACCCCCTGCAACCTCTTCCTCCCAAGTTCAAGCGATTCTCCTGCCTCAGACTCCTGAGTAGCTGGGACTATAGGCATGTGCCACCATGCCTGGCTAATTTTTCTATTTTTAGTAGAGACAGAGTTTCACCATGTTAGGCAGACTGGTCTCAAACTCCTGACCTCAGGTGATCTGCCCGCCTCAGCCACACAAAGTGCTAGGATTACAGGCATGAGCTATGGCACCCAGTCATTCACCATTCTTAAAGAAAAAAATTTTCAACCCAGAATTTCATATCTGGCCAAACTAAGCTTTATAAGTGAAGGATAAATAACATCCTTTATAGACAATCAAATGCTAAGGGAGTTCATCACCACCAGGCCTGCCTTAAAAGAGCTCCTGAAGGAAGCACTAAATAGGGAGAGGAAAAACCAGTACCATCCATTGAAAAAAACACACCAAACTACAAAGGCCAATGACATTATGAAGAAACTGGATTAACCAGTGTGCAAAATAACCACCTGGCATCATGATGATAGGATCAAATTCACGCATAACAATATTAACCTACAATGTAAATGGGCTAACTGCCTCAATTAAAAGACACAGACTGGAAAACTGGATAAAGAGTCAAGACCAATCAGTGTGTTTTATTCAAGAGACTCATCTCATGTGCAAAGATACACATAGGCTCAAAATAAAAAAGATGGAGGTAAATCTACCTAGCAAATGGAAAGCAGAAAAAAAGCAAGGGTTTCAACACTAATTTCTGACAAAACAGACTTTAAACCAACAAAGATCAAAAAAACACAAAGAAGGACGTAACATAATGGCAAAGGGATCAATTCAACAAAAAGAGCTAACTATCCTAAATATATATACACCCAATATAGGAGCACCTAGTTTCATAAAACAAGTTTTTAGAGACCTACAAGTGATTTAGAGTACCACACAATAATAGTGGGAGACTTTAATACACCACAGACAATATTAGACAGTGGAGTATTAAAGAGACAGAAAATTAACGAGGATACTCAGGACTTGAACTCAGCTCCAGATCAAGAGGACCTAATAGATATCTGCAGAACTCTCCACCCTAAAGCAACAAAATATATCTTCTTCTCAGTGTCACATGGCACTTACTCTACAATCAACCACATAATTGGAATTAAAACACTCCTCAGCAAATGCAAAATAAACGAAATCCTTATAAACAGTCTCTCAAACCACAGTGCAAAACTCAAGATTAAGAAACTCACCCAAAACCACACGACTACATCAAAATTGAACAACCTGCTCCTGAATGACTCCTAGGTAAATAATGAAAGTAAGGCAGAAAGCAAGAATTTCTTCGAAGCCAATAAAAACAAAGAGAAAACATACCAAAATCACTGGGACACAGCTAAAGCAGTGATAAGAGGGAAATTTATAGCACTAAATGCCCACATCAGAAAGCTAGAAAGATCTCAAATCAACACCCTAACATCAAAACTAAAAGAACTAGAGAAGCAAGAACAAACAAATACAAAAGCTAGCAGAAGACAAGAAATAACTAAGGACAGAGTGGAAATGAAGGAGAGACAGCCATGAAAACCCTTCAAAAAAATCAATGAATCCAGGAGCTGTTTTCTTGAAAAAATAAAATAGACCACTAGTTAGATTAATAAAGAGAGAAGAATCAAAAAAAACAATACAAAGATAAAAGGGTATCACTACTGACCCCACAGAAATACAAAATATCATCAGAGGATACAAACAGCTCTGCATAAATAAACTAGAAAACCTAGAAGAAATGATAAATTCCTGGACACATACACCCTCCGAAGAAGAAGTCAAATCCTTGAGTAGACCAATAACAAGCTCTGAAATTAAGGCAGTAATAAATAGCCTAGCAACTAAAAAAAAGCCCAGGACCCAATGGATTCACAGCCAAATTCTATCACAGGTACAAAGAGGAGCTGGTACCATTCCTGCTGAAACTATTCCAAACAATTAAGAGGAAGGGACTCCTCCCTAACTCATTTTATGAGGCCAGCTTCATCCTGATACGAAAACCCGGCAGAGACACAACAAAAAAAGAAAACTTCAGGCTAATATCCTAATGAACATGGATGCGAAAATCCTCAACAAAATACTGACAAACCAAAACCAGCAGCACATCAAAAAGCTTATCCACCATGATCAAGGTGGCTTCATCCCTGGGATGCAAGGCTGCTTCAACATATGCAAATCAATAAACGTTAATTCATCAGGTAAACAGAACCAATGAATAAAACAACGATTACCTTAATAGATACAGAAAAGGCCTTCAATAAAATTCAACACCGCTTCATGCTAAAAACTCTCAATAAACTAGGTATTGATAGAACATATCTCAAATAAGAAGAGCTATTTACGACAAACTTACAGACAATATTATACTGAATGGGCAAAAGCTAGAAGCACTCCCTTTGAAAACCAGCAAAAGATGGTGGAGATTCCAAGATGGCTGAATAGGAACAGCTCCAGTCTACAGCTCCCAGTGTGAGTGACGCAGAAGACGGGTGACTTCTGCATTTCCAACTGAGGTACTGGGATCATCTCAATGGGGCTTGTCCTACAGTGGGTGCAGGCCAGGGAGCAGAGCAGGGCATCGCCTCACCCGGGAAGCACAAGGGGTCGGGGAATTCCCTTTCCTAGCAAAGGGAAGCTGTGAGAGATGGTAACTGGAAAATCAGAACACTCCAACCCTAATACCGCGCTCTTCCAATGGCCTCAGCAAACGGCACACTAGGAGATTATATCCCGTGCCTGGCTCAGAGGGTCCCACACCCAAGGAGCCTCATTCACTGCTAACACAGCAGTCTGAGATTGAACTGTAAGGTGACAGCGAGGCTGGGGGAGGAATGTCTGCCATTGCTGAGGCTTGAATAGGTAAACGAAGCAGCCGGGAAGCTTGAACTGGGTGGAGCCCACCACAGCTCAAGGAAGTCTGCCTGCTACTGTAGACTCCACCTCTGGGGTCAGGGTGTAACTAAACAAAAGGCAGCAGAAACTTCTGCAGACTTAAATGTCACTGTCTGACAGCTTTGAAGAGAGTAGTGGTTTTCCTGGCACGGAGTTTGAGATCTGAGAACGGACAGACTGCCTCCTCAAGTGGGTCCCTGGCCCCCCGAGTAACCTAACTGGGAGACACCTTCCAGTAGGAGCCAACTGACACCTCGTACAGCCGGGTACCCCTCTGAGTCGAAGTTTCCAGAGGAAGAAGGATCAGGCAGCAATATTTGGCATTCTGCAATATTTGCTGTTCTGCAGCCCCCGCTGCTGATACCCAGGCAAACAGGGTCTGGAGTGGACCTCAAGCAAACAGCAACAGACCTGCAGCTGAGGGTCCAGACTGTTAGAAGGAAAACTAACAAACAGAAAGGACATCCACACCAAAACCCCATCTGTACGTCACCATCATCAAAGACCAAAGGTAGATAAAACCACAAAGATGGGGAGAAACCAGAGCAGAAAAGCTGAAAATTCTAAAAATCAGACTGTCTCTTCCACTCCAAAGGAACGCAGCTCTTCGCCAGCAACAGAACAAAGCTGGACAGAGAATGACTTTGACGAGTTGAGAGAAGAAGGCTTCCAACAATTGGTAATAACAAACTTCTCTGAGCTAAAGGAGGATGTTCGAACCCATCGCAAAGAAGCTAAAATCCTTGAAAAAAGATTAGACAAGGCCAGGCGCGGTGGCTCAAGCCTATAATCCCAGCACTTTGGGAGGCCGAGACGGGCGGATCACGAGGTCAGGAGATCGAGACCATCCTGGCTAACACTGTGAAACCCCGTCTCTACTAAAAATACAAAAAACTAGCCAGGCGAGGTGGTGGGGGCCTGGTCCCAGCTACTCAGGAGGCTGAGGCAGGAGAATGGTGTGAACCCGGGAGGCGGAGCTTTCAGTGAGCTGAGATCCAGCAACTGCACTCCAGCCCGGGCGACAGAGTGAGACTCCATCTCAAAAAAAAGAAAAAAAAAAAAAGATTAGACAAATGGCTAACTTAAATAAACAGCATAGAGAAGACCTTAAATGACCTGATGGAGCTGAAAACCATGGCACAAGAAATACATGACACATGCACAAGCTTCAGTAGCTGATTCGATCAAGTGGAAGAAAGGGTATCAGTGATTGAAAATCAAATGAATGAAATGAAGTGAGAAGAGAAGTTAAGAGAAAAAAGAGTAAAAAGAAACAAACAAAGCCTCCAAGAAATATGGGACTATGTGAAAAGACCAAATCTATGTCTGATTGGGGGACCTGAAAGTGACGTGGAGAACCAAGATGGAAAACACTCTTCAAGATATTATCCAGGAGAACTTCCCCAACCTGGCAAGGCAGGGCAACATTCAAATTCAGGAAATACAGAGAACACCACAAAGATACTCCTCGAGAAGTGCAACTCCAAGACACATAGTTGTCAGATTCACCAAAGTTGAAATGATGGAAAAAATGTTAAGGGAAGACAGAAAGAAAGGTTGGGTTGCCCACAAAGGGAAGCCCATCAGACTAATAGCGCATCTCTCCTCAGAAACTCTCAAAGCCAGAAGAGAGCGGGGGCCAATATTCAACATTCTTAAAGAAAAGAATTTTCAACCCAGAATTTCATATTCAGCCAAACAAAGCTTCATAAGTGAAGGAGAAATAAAATCCTTTACTGACAAGCAAATGCTGACAGATTTTGTCACCACCAGTCCTGCCTTACAAGAGCTCCTAGAAGAAGCACTAAACATGGAAAGGAACAACCAGTACTGGCCACTGCAAAAACAGGCCAAATTGTAAAGACCATTGATGCTAGGAAGAAACTGCATCAAGTAACGAGCAAAATAGCCAGCTAACATCATAATGACAGGATCAAATTTACACACAACAATATTAACCTTAAATGTAAATGAACTAAATTCTCCAACTAAAAGACACAGACTGGCACATTGGATAAAGAGTCAATACCCATCAGTGTGCTGTATTCAGAAGACCCATCCCATATGCAGAGACACACAAAGGCTCAAAATAAAGGGATGGAGGAAGATCTACCAAGCAAATGGAAAACAAAAAAAAAGCCAGGGGTTGCAATCCTAGTCTCTGATAAAACAGACTTTAAACCAAAGATCAAAGGAGACAAAGAAGGCCATTACATAATGGTAAAGGGATCAATTCAACAGGAAGAGCTAACTATCCTGAATATATATGCACCCAATACAGGAGCACCCAGATTCATAAAGCAAGTCCTGAGAGACCTACAAAGAGACTTAGACTCCCACACAATAATAACGGGAGACTTTAACACCTCACTGTCAACATCAGACAGATCAACTAGACAGAAAGTTAACAAGGATACTCAGGAATTGAACTCAGCTCTGCACTAAGCAGACCTAATAGACATCTACAGAACTCTCCATCCCAAATCAACAGAATATACATTCTTCTCAGCACCACATCACATTTATTCCAAAATTGACCACATAGTTGGAAGTAAAGCACTCCTCAGCAAATGTAAAAGAACAGAAATTACAACAAACTCTCTCTCTGACCACAGTGCAATCAAACTAGAACTCAGGATTAAGAAACTCACTTAAAACCACTCAACTACATGGAAACTGAACAACCTGCTCCTGAATGACTACTGGGTACATACTAAATGAGGGCAGAAATAAAGATGTTCTTTGAAACCAATGAGAACAAAGACATAACATACCAGAATCTCTGGGACACATTTAAAGCAGCGTGTAGAGGGAAATTTATAGCACTAAATGCCCACAAGAGAAAGCAGGAAACATCTAAAATTGACACCCTAACATCACAATTAAAAGAACTAGAGAAGCAAGAGGAAACACATTCAAAAGCTAGCAGAACGCAAGAAATAACTAAGATCAGAGCAGAACTGAAGGAGATAGAAACACAAAAAACCCTTCAAAACATCAATGAATCCAGGAGCTGGTTTTTTGAAAAGATCAATCAAATTGATAGACCACTAGCAAGACTAATAAAGAGAAGAATCAAATAGATGTAATAAAAAATGATAAAGGGGATATCACCACCGATCCCACAGAAATACAAACTACCATCAGAGAATACTAGAAACACCTCTATGCAAATAAACTAAAAAAATCTAGAAGAAATGAATAAATTCCTGGACACATATACCCTCCCAAGACTAAGCCAGGAAGAAGCTGAATCCCTGAATAGATTAATAACAAGTTCTGAAATTGAAGCAATAATTAATAGCCTACCAACCAAAAACAAGTTCAGGACCAGACGGATTCACAGCTGAATGCTGCCAGAGGTACAAAGAGGAGCTGGTACCATTCCTTCTGAAACTATTCCAATCAATAGAAAAAGAGGGAATCCTCCCTAACTCATTTTATGAGGCCAGCATCATTTTGATACCAAAGACTGGCAGCAACATTAAAAAAGAAAAAGAAATATTTTAACCAATATTCCTGATAAACATCGATGCAAAAATCCTCAATAAAATACTGGCAAACCAAATCCAGGAGCACATCAAAAAGCTTATCCTCCACAAAAAAGTTGGCTTCATCCCTGGGATACAAGCCTGGGTCAACATGTGCAAATCAATAAATGTAATCCCTCATATAAACAGAACCAAAGACAAAAACCACATGATTTTCTCAAGAGATGCAGAAAAGACCTTCAACAAAATTCAACAGCACTTCATGCTAAAAACTCTCAATAAACTAGGTATTGATGGGACGATTCTCCTGCCTCAGACTCCTGAGTAGCTGGGACTACAGGCATGTGCCACCATGCCTGGCTAATTTTTCTATTTTTAGTAGAGACAGAGTTTCACCATGTTAGGCAGACTGGTCTCAAACTCCTGACCTCAGGTGATCTGCCCGCCTCAGCCACACAAAGTGCTAGGATTACAGGCATGAGCTATGGCACCCAGTCATTCACCATTCTTAAAGAAAAAAATTTTCAACCCAGAATTTCATATCTGGCCAAACTAAGCCAGATATGATGGGACACATCTCAAAATATTAAGAGCTATTAACGACAAACCCACAGCCAATATCATACTGAATGGGCAAAAACTGGAAGCATTCCCTTTGAAAACTGGCACAAGACAGGGATGCCCTGTCTCACCATTCTTATTCAACACAGTTTTGGAAGTTCTAGCCAGGGCAATCAGTCAGGAATAAAAAATAAAGGGTATTCAATTAGGAAAAGAGGAAGTCAAATTGTCCCTGTTGGCAAATGGCATGATTGTATATTCAGAAAACACCATTGTCTCAGCCCAAAATATCCGTAAGCTGATAAGCAACTTCAGCAAAATCTCAGGGTACAAAATCAATGTGCAAAAATCACAAGCATTCCTATACAACAATAACAAACAGCCAAATCATGAGTGAACTCCCATTCACAATTGCTTCAAAGAGAATAAAATACCTAGGAATTCAACTTACAAGGGATGTGAAGGACCTCTTCAAAGAGCACTACAAACCACTGCTCAACAAAATAAAAGAGGACACAAACAAATGGAAGAACATTCCATGCTCATGGATAGGAAGAATCAATATCGTAAAAATGGCCATACTGCCCAAGGTAATTTACAGATTCAGTGCCATCCCCATCAAGCTACCAATGACTTTTTTCACAGAATTGGAAAAAACTACTGTAAAGTTCTTATGGAACAAAAAGAGCCTGCATTGCCAAGACAATACTAATCCAAAAGAACAAAGCTGGAGGCATCTCGCCACCTGACTTCAAACTATACTACAAGGCTACAATAACCCAAACAGCATGGTATTGTTACCAAAACACAGTTAAAGACCAATGGAACAGAACAGAGCCCTTGGAAATAATGCCACACCTCTACAACCATCTGATCTTTGACAAACCTGAGAAAAACAAGAAATGGGGAAAGGATTCCCTATTTAATAAATGGTGCTGGGAAAACTAGATAGCCATATATAGAAAGATGAAACTGGATCCTTTCCTTACACCTTATACAAAAATTAATTCAAGATAGATTAAAGACTTAAATGTTAGACCTAAAACCATCAAAACCCTAGAAGAAAACCTAGGCAATACCATTCAGGACATAGGCATGGGTTAGGACTTCATGACTAAAGCACCAAAAGCAATGGAAACAAAAGCCAAAACTGACAAATGGCATCTAATTAAACTAAAGAGCTTCTGCACAGCAAAAGAAATTACCATCAGAGTGAACAAGCAACCTACAGAATGGGAGAAAATTTTTACAATCTACCCATCTGACAAAGGGCTAATATCCAGAATCTACAAAGAACTTAAAAAAATTTACAAGAAAAATCAAACAACCCCATCAAAACATGGGCAAAGGATATGAACAGACAGTTCTCAAAGGAAGACATTTATGCAGTCAACAGACACATGAAAAAATGCTCATTATCACTGGCCATCAGAGAAATGCAAATAAAAACCAAGAGATACCATCTCACACCAGGTAGAATGGCGACCATTAAAAAGTCAGGAAACAACAGATGCTGGAGAGGATGTGGAGAAATAGGAACACTTTTACACTGTTGGTGAGACTAAACAAGTTCAACCATTATGGAAGACAGTGTGGCGATTCCTCAAGGATCTAGAACTAGAAATACCATTTGACCCAGCCATCCCATTACTGAGTATATACCCAAAGGATTATAAATCATGCTGCTATAAAGACATGTGCACACGTATGTTTATTGCAGCACTATTCACAACAGCAAAGACTTGGAACAAACCCAAATGTCCATCAATGATAGACTGGATTAAGAAAATGTGGCACATATACACCATGGAATACTATGCAGCCATAAAAAAGGATGAGTTCATGTCTTTTGTAGGGACATGCATGAAACTGGAAACCATCATTCTCAGCAAACTACCACAAGGACAGAAAACCAAACAGCACATGTTCTCACTCATAGGTGGGAATTGAACAATAAGAACACTTGGACACAGGGTGGGGAACATCACACACCGGGGCCTGTTGTGGGGTGAGGTGGGGGGAGGGGGCAGGGTTCGCATTAGGAGACATACCTAATGCAAATGACGAGTTAATGGGTGCAGCACACCAACATGGCACATGTATACGTATGTAACAAACCTGCATGTTGTACACATGTACCCTAGAACTTACAGTACAAAAAAAAAAAAAAAAAAAAAGAGCTGTTGAATCAAGTTTGGCCTAAAACTGCCTCCTTGCATATTTTAAGTTCAGCCTAAACGTTTCACTGTACATAGTGAACTATAACCTAGATGGAAGTGTAAACAGACTGTAACCTACTCTTGTACCAATCACCACTGGCCAACTAAAGTGGGCCAACTGTTCAAACTGTGTTCAAATAATGCAAACAACAAGTTGTAACCAAAACGACTTTTTCTATACCTCACTTACACTTTTTGTGCATCATTTTCCTGTTTCTGTTCATAAATCTTCTTCCACCATGCAGTTGTGCTGGAGTTTCTCTGAGCCTACTCTGGCTGAGGAGGCTGCTTGATTCGCAAATTGTTCTTTGCTTAATGAAACTCTGTTGAATTTAAAAAAAAAAAAAAAAAAAAAAAAAAGCCAGGTACAGTGGCTCATGCCTATAATCCCGGCACTTTAGTAGGCCAACATGGGCAGATCATGAGGTCGAGAGGTGGAGACTTGCCTGGCCAATATGCTGAAACCCCATCTCTACTAAAAATACAAAAATGAGCCAGGTGTGGTGGCACACGCCTGTAGTCCCAGTGACTATGGAGGCTGAGGCAAAAGCATCACTTGAACCCAGGAGGTGGAGGTTGCAGTGAGCCAACATCGTGCCACTGCACTCCAGCCTGGGCAACAGAGTGAGACTGTCTCAAAAACAAATAAACAAACAAACAAACAAACAAAAAAAAACCCACACAGCTTAAATGAAAAATTCAATTTCAACAGAAAGGCTAGAAAATGAAAGCAGAAAAAAGTTCCCAGAAAAAAGGATTTTAAAAGGAATAGAAAATAGAACAGATGAGAATGTCCAAGTTCAAACAACAGATTTTCAGAAAGAAAAAAAAAAAAAGAAGAAATCCAACTATTTTCCCTAAAAGGCATGAATCTTCAAATTTACAGTGTCCATCAATATATGTACAATTATTATGTGTCAATTTAAAAAGACATTCATCTAATACATAAAAGTAGAACTACATCAAGAAACATCATAACATTCTGGATCACTAAACACCAAAAAAAGACAAAAAAAAAAACTTCTAGAGAAAGGAAAATGAAAAATAAAGCTACTCATAATGATGACAAAGTATACTTCAAGGTAAAAGTTAAGCACAAAACTGAGGAAGAAATCCATTCTGAATAAAGTAGGTGGGAAGGCTCAGAAACAGATGTCTTTAATTAAACTCATGGACTTTGGTATTTTAATATGCTAAGAGAGGATTTAGTCAATTAGAAAAAAACATGTAGATGGCTTAGCACTGCAGTGAAAACTAAGTACACTGAAAACTGTAGCAACCAACAAAAAAAAATATTAACTCCAGAGAAAGCAAAAATTGTGAAAGAATAGAAAAGTAACAAAAGAATACCACATGGCTCAGCTGTGGAAAGTGTTCACAATAATGTGAATACAGTAAAGCTTTAAAAAGTTGATTGCACAGCAGTATTTGCACCGATGGAGAATGAAGGGACTAGGTACCTATATGTATTGTGTGTTTGGTGGGGAGAGCAGGGAAGAGAGATAAACTGTTGTAATGTAAGTCAATCAACAATTGATAATTAGCCTTAAGCTAAAAGAAATTATATGCACATTATTTGATAATATAAACACTAAAGAAAACATCAAAAACAGCTGAAAGTAGTTGTCTCTAGACAGCAAGAAAGGAACTGCCACTTTTTATAATAAACCTTTATGTTTACTGTATGCATATATAACTCAATGAACAACAAATCAAATTTCAAATGGACAAATGATATGGAAAGGAACATTACTATCAAGGAAACGGAAATAGCCCATAACCCTATTGCCGCAGGAGCAATGAGATGCTCAAACTCAGTGAGATGACACATGAAATATGAATCAAATAAGTAAACATAAATCGAATAAGTAAATATAAATCAAAACAAGATCTTTCACTCATTAGATTGCCAAAACATTTACAAACTGATTATGCAGTCCTGACAAGAATATAAAAAGGAGGGGATACCTCATACTTCCCACAGACTGCTGGCAAGAAGGTAAAATTCAACTATTTTGAAAAGTAATCTTGCAGGATCTATAAGATATAAAATGTACAGGCCCTCTGACCCAGCAATATCACTTTCAGGACTATCTTACTAAAATTAAAAAGGCTAGCAATATAAAGCGTTTGATAACCCACAAAATCTTTATTTTTCTTGTTAATTAATCTAATGAGGCTGGGTGAGGTGGCTGACACCTGTAATCCCAGCACTTGGGCAAGCCAAGGCAGGCAGATCGCTTGAGTTCAGGAGTTCAAGACCAGTCTGGGAAACGTGGTGAAACCCTATCTTTGCTAAAAACACAAAAAATTAGCCAGGCATGGTGGTGCACACCTATAGTCCCAGCTACTGGGGAGACTGAAGCATGAGACTCACTTGAGCCTGGCAGGCAGACATTGCAGTGAGCTGAGATCACACCGCAGCACTCCAGCCTGAGCAACAGAGTGAGACCTTGTCTCAAAAAAAAAAAAGACGACAATAACAACAAAAACAAAAAAAAATAAATCTAATGAATAAGTTTATTCAAAGTAATTACTGCAAAAAAGTATTTGGTGATTATAGTTTATGAAAAAGTAAATGATTGACAGAAATGATATAAGGGACAGAAGGGAGGAAATGACTACTTATAAGATCATTGACTAGATGTTAAGTGATATAGTGTTATTTGAAAGAGGACTAAATACAACTAAAACAATATAATAAGCAATTACAACTAATTCTGTTGTAAATGTATATTACAAATTTAATAGCAACCATTAAAAAGAGTGATAAGAAAAGTATAATTGATATACTAACAGAGGAGATAAAATGAAATCACATAGAACGCTCAATCAAAGCCAGATAAGGCAAAAAGAGTAAAAGACAAAAAACAAAAAACAAAAAACCAAGGGCAAAAAAATATGGTAAGTATTAATCTAATTATATCAATAATTAATTGTTAATGTCATAAATACATCAATAAAAGATTATCAAGGTAGATTAAAAGTCAAGACCCAACTATATGTTGTCTATAAAACTCCCACTTTACACTTTAAACATAAAGACGAAGATAAATTAAAAGTAAAAGGATGAAGGAAAGACATATCATGCTAACAATAATCAAAAGAAAGCTGGAGTAGTTGTATTAGTTTCAGACAAAGCAGTCTTCAAAGCAAGGAAAATTATCAAGGGTAAAAAGGAACATTAAATAATAATAGAGGTGTCAATTTTCCAAGAAGACATAACAATCCTTAATGTGTATGCACATAACAACAAAGAATCAAAATGCTTAAATCAAAAACTGATAGAACTGCAGGGAGAAAAAGATGAATTCACTAATATAGCTGGAGATTTCAACATACCTCTATCAGTAATTGACAGATTCAGCAGCATGTCAGTAAAGTCAAAATTGAACCAAACAGTACCATCAATCAACTGAATATAATTGACATCCAACAATAGTAGAATATATATTACATAAGCTCACACAGATAATTCACTAAGATGCCACTTTCTGGGCCATAAAACATACAATAAACTTTAAAAACTAGAAATTATATAAAGTGTGCTGTCAGATCTGTAAAAACACAAGGGTTGGGAGCAGTGGCTCAGGCCTATAATCCCAGCATTTTGCGGGCCGAGGCAGGTGAATCACTTGAGGTCAGGAGTTCCAGACCAGCCTGGCCAGCATGGTAAAAGCTCATCTCTAATAAAAATATAAAAATTAGCCAGGCATGGTGGCATGCACCTGTAGTCCCAGCTACTTGGGAGGTTGAGGCACCAGAATCGCTTCAACCCAGAAGGCGGAGTTTGCAGTGAGCCAAGATCACACTACCGTACTCCAGCCAGGGTGATAGAGCAAGAGTTCATCTCAAAAAAAAAAAGACCACAAGGGTAAAAGAAATCTCAACAGAAAATGGAAATATTTTGAACTAATGAAAAATGAAGATACAATTTATCAAAACTATAAGATGTGAGAAAGATGTGGTTTAGAGGGAAATTTATAGCATTAAGTACAAGTATAAAGGTACAAATACTATAAAAGAAGAAAAGAGCTAAAACGAATCATCTAAGCTTCCACCATAGAAAACCAGGAAGAGAAAATTAAATCCAAAGTAAGAAGAAAAGAAATAAAAATTAGAAGAGAAATCAGTAAAATTAAAAACATGAAATCAAGAGAGAAAAATCAGCAAAACCAGAAGTTAGTTTTTTGAAAAGAACAGTAAAATTTATAAGCCTCTAGTCAGGTTAACTAAGAAAAAAAAAGAGAAGACACAAATTACTAACATTAGAAGTGAAAGAGGGGCCATCACTACTCATTTCAATGATATTAAAAGGATAAGGAAATATTACGAACAATTCTATGCCCACAAATTTGATAATTTAGATAAATTGACCATTTCCTTGAAAGACATATTTTGCCAACATTCACAAAAGAGAAAGCAGGCAATCTGAATAGGCCTCTGTTTATTTAAAAAATTGAATCAATAACTAATAACCTTCCAAAATAAAAAACACCAGGCTAAAATTGGTGAATTTTATAAAATATTTTATGAAGAAATTAAACCAATTCTGTGTCATACCCTCCAGAAGACAGAAAGAATAACTTCTCATGTATTATGAGGTCACCATTCCAATAATACCAAAACCAAAGACATTACAAATTCTACAGACTGATATATCTCATGAACATAGAGGCAAAAATCCTCGATAAATATTAGCAAATGAAAGCCAACAAAGTGTAAGAATGATTTATACATCATGAACAAGTGGAATTTATTTCATGTATGTAAAACTGGCTCAACATTCGAACATCAATTAATGTAATATCAGGCTACATAAAAAAAGAATACTTATTGCAGTGTTATTTATGGAGGGAAAAATCCTAGACACAATCTCATGTTCACTAAGAGGGAAAATGTTTGAATAAATTGTGGTAAACCTATACACAAAAGTATAATGTAGTCATTAAAAAAGCATGTTTCATTCTGTATTCACCTAAGAAAATTCCCATAGTTATAAAATAAATCAAGCTGCAGGGTAATGTATAAAATATAATACCATTTTTGTAAAGAGAAGATAAAAATATGACTGCTTGTATGTAGGTTTGTCTGATGCATTGGATAATTATAAGCACAGAGAAAGTCTAGAAGTGTAAACACTAAAATATTACCATTGGTTAAGTGAGAAAATAGGAACTAGAAGAGGAAGAAAAAAGTAGCTAGCTTCTTTACACATCTTTGGTTTGACTTAATCATGTGTGACAAAAGTCTGTAAGTGAAAATACAAGGGAGCAGATAATGGGGCGGGTAAGGAGACCCATCAAGAGTGAACTCTCCTTATTTTGAAATTACAGACAGCAAGGTCTACTCTGCCTGCATAGTCCATAATCCTGGTTATTCCAACTTTTTTTAGATCATTTAATATATTATTAGTAGCTTGTGAGAAAACCAAACTACACCTGGAATAATTATCCAGATTTAAAATAGCACATACCTTTCTTCAGAAGAGTTCATATTTGCTCCATAAAGGAGTAAAATAAGTCCTTCTTCTACAGATGCAATTCTTGCCAAAATACCAGCTATATGAACTAAAGCTGTCTCAGAGCAATTTGGAGATGCCTGTACATTAAAAAGAAAACAAGACAAATCACATAATTTAATGACATGCTAACATATCACAGACTAAAATTCAAGGATTGTATGTAGTCTCATAAAGCTATATTACCACAACAAAAAACAAGCTTAATGATTTGTTCGGCTGTGAAATAATATGTCTGAATAAAATGTGTTATTAGATTATATTATTTTACCAGCCCAACTGATGAAGCAAATAAATACAGATTTTTTTCACCCAAATTAATTAAGAATTATTAAGAATTGCTGCTCTTGTTACAGTTTTATATATATTTCTGGTTGGCAAATGTAGTAGACCGTGTATTTCCACTTTGCCCTTTATTTCCCACCCACTGGGCTCCCGAGTATAATTACATTATATATGATATCTAACACACTGCCATCCCTTCTAAGGGTATCATCCTCTTATACACATTTGCATCATGAATGTACATCCGACTAGGGATAGCCAATTCATGGGCTGGCCAATAGTCAATGATGTCATCTAATAAGAAAACAAAGACTGAACCAACCATATTTGCTCACTTTTGCTTTTAAATGAAAGTACTAAAATGCCTTTGCCAATATATACCAAAGCAGCACAAAGCACACACTGAAAACCAGAGAGCCATGTCAATGCTAGAGTGCATCTACAGTACTATAATTCCTGTTCTTTGTGGGGTCTGCTTATTTACCTGAACCTGCATGGATGCCAACACACATATCATCTATAATACATTTGAAAATGTAAACGTTGCAATCAATATATTCTAATTAATTTAGTAGGCTAGCCTAACTAATGATTAGTCAGGTATATTCACCTAAAGAAGTCCTAATTATTACTAATCATGTTGTTTAGTATGAATAGCACTATTCTTACTACTTAGCACAAAAAGTATATCACTTTTCATATTAAGTATCTTTCTTAAAATAATTTCTCTCCTTAGAATACATTCCTTCTCTCACATATGAGACTATATATATTCTCTCATGTCTATATACATATAAACACAGTATTTTAAAACTTTCTATTCCTCATTTTAAATACTTTTTGTTTAAAGGCCTGCCTTCCCTATTACAGTAGGCTTCTTAAAGGCAATAAACATGTATTATTCACTTATATATTTGCAGTACCCAGCAGAGAGCTAATGATATAGCAGAAGCTCAGTGGGTGATGTTGGATGTCTTAAATTAGATACTGAGTGTCCACTATGTGCCAGAGGGCTACTGTTAAGAATAAATAATTCAAGCATAACATAAGTATAACTACAGAAGTACATAACATGGGAACACAGAGAAAAAACCCACCTAACTTTGCAAAGGAGAACTGGGAGGAAATTTCAAAGATGAACTCTAGTCTAAAGAGGAATTTTTTTCATGTGGACTAGGGTGAAGAAAAAGCATTCAAACACAAGGAGATATAAGAACCTTATTTAGAAAGTGCAAATCGTCTATTACAACTGGAATATATATGAAAGAAAGTAGTTAGGGGACAGAAAACTTGCATTTGCCAAGTTTACCTAGCAAGCAACAAGCAGAAAAGTATGTGACGGCCCACTGATGGGTGAACATAAGAGAAAGATGAAAACAGTAAAAACACCTCAAAACAGATACAAAAAGGCAAAAGCTTTTAACCTATTGATAAGCCTTAAAAATCACTGCCCAGAAGTTTAAGTCATACAAGTAGAGGGAGGTACTGAATAGACACCCAAGCTAGTAACAGTAGCAACTTGTTAAATGTCTGACCTAGAGCAAGTCACTTATTTCAGCCTCAGTTGTGATTATTAAATTATATAACGTAAGGGAATATACTGTGCAAACTGTAAAGAGATATGCATCTGTTCAAATTGGAATTCTATATAAGTGTTCTCTCTAAAGTAATACCAGTTCTTCTTAATATAAAACAGAGTTGGTTACTATGGAAAATAATCATATTTCCAAAAGCTATAAAAATGCCGTAAAACAAATAACAAAACATTGACAAGATTTATTAGATTTGCAAAACAAATAACTTCTTAATAGAATAAATTTTCTAAGTTATTTGCATCAGAAGATCTAGTCCTGATTTAAAAAAACTTGGATATTCTATGTACTTTCCCTCTGCATATCATAATAAATCAATCAACTGCATAAGCTACAATTTAATACTAAATAAAAATATATATCAGCACAAAATACATTCATACATGGAAGGACAGCATAATAAAATATTTCAAATTTAGAAATAAAGTCCCACTGAATATTTACTAATACCCAGGTAAGAGACTCTTTTTCTCCTTAGTAAATAATACCAACCTCAGTTCCTTTCATTAAATTGTGAATAGGCTGAAGAAGTGTCTCTATTACAATGTTGTTATATAAGCATTCCACTGCGCATTCTTTTTGATCACAGAGTATCCATAGAACTTCAGTCACCATACTTGCAGGAGAGTAATTCTCTAATAAACAATACATATTTTTTAAAACCAAAACATTAAATACTTAGAACTATTTTATGTGTTAGCTGTTGTTATTCCAAAAAGTTCAACATCAAAGTTATTTCAATACTTCAAAAGTTATACAACTCAGTGTCCAAAGGATGATGTATTACCAAACTATAACCTGACTTACGGGATTTCAATTGGCTTAACATAAAAAGTGAGCAAATGACAACAAACCAAACATGAATGCCAAAAGATGAGAATACAAAATCATTTACTGTCCGACATTAAATTACTGCTTAATATTGAAGATGTGGTCTGAAGCAAATGTACAGCTTTTTTTCCTCCTAGAAAACATGTTTTTCTCCCTCGAATACACTTTTACCTTATTTATATTCATTCTTTTTCTTAAATAACATATTCAAGTATTGAGCCTACAAGAAAATTACATTCAGACAAGAAAATGGGGAAAAGGAGGCAGAAGAGAATGGAAACTTTCATAAACTTTTATAGACACTACTATACTTCTTGTATTACCATAAAGCCAGTGGAAACAAAGATCTTTTTTTTAGATTTTCTTTCAAAATACAGTATATACAGGAAAACACAATACATGTAAGTGTAACATGGTTGGAATCATCACTGAATTAAATGATTTTCAGTTTCATAAAGTGACATATTTTCAGATATATAATCTAATATCCTCAAAATAATAGTTTTTAATGTAAGATTGTCCTAGTAGGATACAATACTTTAGTATTTAGACATTGTATGTCTACGCATTATTGGTGTTTTTTATTATTAAGTGTTTTACTTTGGAAACTATTCTAAGATGAAAGTTCTTAATTTATGTTACAATATTCCATACTCAAAAAACATGCTGACTCCAGGTCAATATCTGACAAAAAGAAAATGGAAAAGGAAAGTTCAGTGATTTTTCAACCAGCTCCAAGTGAGAAACGCTGTTTACAATGACAGATATTATTGACGAGCATATGGTCATTCTCTCACTCATCCAATCGTCTTCTATTTACTAAGTGCCTAATATATACCAAACACTGTACTAGGAACTAACTATGAACAGAAAGGTAAATAAGACAAAAACAATACACATCATGGTAAACCAAGACATAAACAAGTAATTACAACAAAGAAAGATGATTTTAATCATAAAGAATGCCTATGTTGTAGGAGTATATAGTCAGAAGACCTAAGGTGGTTCTTTACACATGTAAATGCTGTAAAGACAGAAAAAAGTCTGAGAAACACTGTGAAGATCAATAGGCTAGTATAATTGCTTGGAAAAAACCTCTTAGTTTCATATTTTTTTTAATTGATTCAGAAGGTACATGTGTCAACTTGTTACATGGATATACTGAATCATGGTGAGATTTGGGCTTCTGGTGCACTCATCACCTGCACAGTGAACACTGTACTGAATAACAACCTACCAGTTGATAGTTATGTTATAGCACTAATATATAGCCCAAACCATTTTTTTCTTTGATTCACTAGAGTTCGCCTCAGAATTTGTGTCAGCAATTCTAGGGTTATTTCCTAGTTTTAGAACACTGTATGTCTATGCATTATTGGTGTGTTTTATTATTAGTGTTTTACTTTGGAAACTATTCTTGATACTCAAAGGAAAAATATGTTATCTTTTAAATGTTAATATTTTAGAACATTTTTTAAAACTAGTCAACAGCCATAAAACTAAAAGGCATTTTTCAGGCCGGGCGCGGTGGCTCAAGCCTGTAATCCCAGCACTTTGGGAGGCCGAGACGGGCGGATCATGAGGTCAGGAGATCGAGACCATCCTGGCTAATACGGTGAAACCCCGTCTCTACTAAAAAATACAAAAAACTAGCCGGGCGACGAGGCGGGCGCCTGTAGTCCCAGCTACTCGGGAGGCTGAGACAGGAGAATGGCGTGAACCCGGGAGGCGGAGCTTGCAGTGAGCTGAGAGCCGGCCACTGCACTCCAGCCTGGGTGACAGAGCGAGACTCCGTCTCAAAAAAAAAAAAAAAAGAAAAGAAAAAAACTAAAAGGCATTTTTCTGAAAAACATGAAGAGTTTTTTCTTTATTCTTCAATAAAAGAAGACCCTGAAAAGATTGAAGTTTTGGATGTAAGCCAAAACAAGTGAGTTGATCAAAACATTTTAGAAAGTATAAAGAATGGAAAATAACAGGGAAAAAAATCACATTATGACCTATCAATCAAATATCCCTCAGTACCATGTCTTGAGAACATTTTGATCTTAATAAAGAACATCATTAAAATTCTCGGTGATTAAATTATAAATTTAAAAGGAGTAGAGTAGAAACATCTTAAAACATCAATGAACAAAATTAAATTTCATGGCTTACTTCAGGACCAATGTAATTTCTCATAATACTGTATCTTAATGAAACCTACTTACCAAAGTAGGTCAGGCACTCAAAACATCTAGACAATAGAATACTTATTTTTAGATGTTTTCTATTTTTCTACTTAAAATAGAAACAGAATTACCTGAAAGTGTAGCTGATGTCATCTTTGGACAACTTGGTGAGTAATAGATAAGTTGGGTAAATAGAACAAGCAGATCTATGAGGGATACCAAACCTTTAAAAAGAAAATAAAGAGAAAATTAATTTCTAACACATTCTTTCAACTTAGAGAAATTTAACTGAGCTTTCATCCATCTATATAATTGAGTTTTTGTACAGACTATTGGGCAATCACGCAGAAGGGAGCTACAATCTCAGATAGAAGACTCCAGAACAAATTACATACAAATTAAAACACAGTAAGGCAAGCAATGCTGTAGGTGCTATGTAAAGATACAGTTTTACCATTTATTTTGAACCAATCACTTAAGATAAACCTATGATAGAAAGATGTATGAATCTGATCAAGGCTATTTGAGTTTATTCAATTAGAAGTAGTAAAATTCAGTTTGTCAAGTTGGTCCAGCTGATTTATCTACACAAAACTGTAGAACAGGCTGGGCACGGTGGCTCAAGCCTGTAATCCCAGCACGTTGGGAGTCTGAGACGGGCAGATCACGAGGTCAAGAGATTGAGACCACCCTGGCTAACACAGTGAAACCCCATCTCTACTAAAAAAATACAAAAAACTAACCGGGCGTGGTGGCAGGCGCCTGTAGTCCCAGCTACTTGGAAGGCTGAGGCAGGAGAATGGCGTAAACCCGGGAGGCGGAGCTTGCAGTGAGCTGAGATCTGGCCACTGCACTCCACCCTGGGTGACAGAGTGAGACTCCATCTCAAAAAAAAAAAAAAACTGTAGGACAGGGCTTACCAAACTTTCCTCTTTGACGAACTAGAGAGTAAGTATTTTAGATTTTGTGGCCAAATGGTCTCTGTCACAAATACTCAAGTCTGCCGTGGTAGCACTAAATATATGTAGATGATACGCAAATAAATGAGTATGGCCATTCTCCAATAAAACTTTGTGTGCACTAAAATTTAATGTATATTTCTCACATATCACAAAACACCCTAATTTTCAACAATTTAAAAACATAAAAACCATTCTTAGCTCACAAGTGTACAAACAAGATAGTAGACCAAATGTGGACCATAGACAAAATTTACCAACTCTTGCTATAGAGGCTTACATTAAAAGAGTCTAGTGAAATCACATGTGAAACTTAAAGGTGAATGTTGACCTAACATTAGTCTAACACAGTCTAACATAGTAGAATAAACCTCTAGAAACTCAATTTTCAGGTGATCTATAATATCTGGTAGGCCAAAATGTAGACGTTAAAA
Organism: Rhinopithecus roxellana; assembly: GCF_007565055.1. Taxonomy (NCBI): domain Eukaryota; kingdom Metazoa; phylum Chordata; class Mammalia; order Primates; family Cercopithecidae; genus Rhinopithecus; species Rhinopithecus roxellana. Next base: position 168,711,601 of record NC_044552.1, read on the forward strand.
GTCAATACAAAATGATAAATAAATGATAATGACAGATATATAAATGTAAGCTGAATACTGCACCATCACAAGTATACATTAGTATATTTCTGTAAAGTTCAACAGTATCCTATAAAATGATAGCTCTTTTATTAAAAGTCAATTATCTACTGAGTGCTCGTTATGCATACAATTATGTGGCACTACCATGGGAACTACAAGAGATGTATATAAGGCAATGTCTTTTCTCAAGGAGCTCACAATCAACTGAGAAGAAAAGATTTAGAGAAATTAAAAAAGCTACAAAACAGTATAAAAGAGTATTCCAAATAAATATACTCTATACCAAGGGTCAGCAAACTACAGCTATTGTGGACTGATTTTATAAAAAGGCTCACAAGATAGGAATGGATTTCACATTTTTTAAATGTGTCCAAGGTCCTCAAAATCATGCCCAGATTCAAGGATTCACTAAGAAGACTCAGAGGATTCAGCATACAATTGTATTCACAGCTATGATTTACTGTAACAAAAGGATACAAAGCAAAATCAAAGCGCAAAAGTGCATGAGGTGAAGTCCAGAGCTAACCAGTATAAACTACTAAGCGTCCTCTTCTGGTTGAGTCATAGAAAATACACTTAATTATTTCAGCAGCAAGTTATGACAACACATGTGAAATGTCACCTACCAAGAAAACTCATTAGAAAACCAGTCCCTTAGGTTTTTGGGGGATCTAAGTATGTAAGCACACTCTACCTAGCACACGCCAAAATTTTAAACTCCCAAAAGAAAACCAGATACTCCACATAATTAACATTGTACAGTTTAGGTGGTGAACAGTGCACAGTTTAGGCACTCATCAGTTCTAGAAAGAATAGGAAATCCAAGTTCCTAGGTCCCAGCCAAAGTCCAACCTTACAAACAGGCCTTTCTTTTTTTCTTTTTTTTTTTTTAAATGTTTAAAATTTCTTTTTATTTTTTTTTTATTATTATACTTTAAGTTATAGGGTACATGTGCATAACGTGCAGGTTTGTTACATATGTATACTTGTGCCATGTTGGTGTGCTGTACCCATCAACTCGTCAGCACCCATCAATTCATCATTTATATCAGGTATAACTCCCAATGCAATCCCTCCTCCCTCCCCCCTCCCCATGATAGGCCCCGATGTGTGATGTTCCCCTTCCCGAGTCCAAGTGATCTCATTGTTCAGTTCCCACCTATGAGTGAGAACATGCGGTGTTTGGTTTTCTCTTCTTGTGATAGTTTGCTAAGAATGATGGTTTCCAGCTGCATCCATGTCCCTACAAAGGACGCAAACTCATCCTTTTTTATGGCTGCATAGTATTCCATGGTGTATATGTGCCACATTTTCTTAATCCAGTCTGTCACAGATGGACATTTGGGTTGATTCCAAGTCTTTGCTATTGTGAATAGTGCCGCAATAAACATACGTGTGCATGTGTCTTTATAGCAGCATGATTTATAATCCTTTGGGTATATACCCAGCAGTGGGATGGCTGGGTCATATGGTACATCTAGTTCTAGATCCTTGAGGAATTGCCATACTGTTTTCCATAATGGTTGAACTAGTTTACAATCCCACCAACAGTGTAAAAGTGTTCCTATTTCTCCACATCCTCTCCAGCACCTGTTGTTTCCTGACTTTTTAATGATTGCCATTCTAACTGGTGTGAGATGGTATCTCATTGTGGTTTTGATTTGCATTTCTCTGACGGCCAGTGATGATGAGCATTTTTTCATGTGCCTGTTGGCTGTATGAATGTCTTCTTTTGAGAAATGTCTGTTCATATCCTTTGCCCACTTTTTGATGGGGTTGTTTGTTTGTTTCTTGTAAATTTGTTTGAGTTCTTTGTAGATTCTGGATATTAGCCCTTTATCAGATGAGTAGATTGCAAAAATTTTCTCCCATTCTGTAGTTTGCCTGTTCACTCTGATGGTAGTTTCTTTTGCTGTGCAGAAGCTCTTTAGTTTAATTAGATCCCATTTGTCAATTTTGGCTTTTGCTGCTGTTGCTTTTGGTGTTTTAGACATGAAGTCCTTGCCCATGCCTATGTCCTGAATGGTACTACCTAGGTTTTCTTCTAGGGTTTTTATGGTATTAGGTCTAACATTTAAGTCTCTAATCCATCTTGAATTAATTTTCGTATAAGGAGTAAGGAAAGGATCCAGTTTCAGCTTTCTACTTATGGCTAGCCAGTTTTCCCAGCACCATTTATTAAATAGGGAATCCTTTCCCCATTTCTTGTTTCTCTCAGGTTTGTCAAAGATCAGATGGCTGTAGATGTGTGGTCTTATTTCTGAGGACTCTGTTCTGTTCCATTGGTCTATATCTCTGTTTTGGTACCAGTACCATGCTGTTTTGGTTACTGTAGCCTTGTAGTATAGTTTGAAGTCAGGTAGCGTGATGCCTCCAGCTTTGTTCTTTTGACTTAGGATTGTCTTGGCAATGGGGGCTCTTTTTGATTCCATATGAACTTTAAAGCCGTTTTTTCCAATTCTGTGAAGAAACTCATATTGAATCTATAAATAACCTTGGGCAGTATGGCCATTTTCACGATATTGATTCTTCCTATCCATGAGCATGATATGTTCTTCCATTTGTTTGTGTCCTCTTTGATTTCACTGAGCAGTGGTTTGTAGTTCTCCTGGAAGAGGTCCTTTATATCCCTTGTAAGTTGGATTCCTAGGTATTTTATTCTCTTTGAAGCAAATGTGAATGGAAGTTCATTCATGATTTGGCTCTCTGTTTGTTTGTTACTGGTGTATAAGAATGCTTGTGATTTTTGCACATTAATTTTGTATCCTGAGACTTTGCTGAAGTTGCTTATCAGCTTAAGGAGATTTTGGGCTGAGACGATGGGGTTTTCTAAATATACAATCATGTAATCTGCAAACAGGGACAACAAACAGCAAACAGGCCTTTCTAAGGATAGCTGTTTCAGGCCTGCTGTATTAACTCTTTTTTCGTACACACATAGAGGGAATATACAAAAGTAGTATGTGGCCAAAACAGCCTAAAATATTTACTATGTTACTATGTGGTGCTTTACAAAAAAAAAAAAAAAAAAAAAAAAAAAACAGTTTGCTGGTCCCTGCTATATACTACATTCTTAGTTATCATTTTTAATTCCCTTAAGAGTTTAAGAATATACTAACAGCATGTGCTGAAGTTTGACAGGAAAAAAGTAAATGAGACTTAGGGTAAAAATAATATGGTAATATATAAAATGACACAGGGCTTTGCAGTTTATAAAACAGTATTTGCAAACCTCATTTCTCTGTGATCACAAAAATTCTGCAAGCCAAATATTACTGATTTCACAATTCAATTTTTACAGATAAAGAAACTGAAACAACAAAGGTTAAGTGATTTTCCCAAAAGATCACAACTAGTTTATAATGGAATGAGAACTTAAGGTCTTCTAGTTCTAAATCTATATCTGGATTCCTAAAGGCTGAAGAATAACAAAAACAAAAACAAATAAAAAATACATGTAGGAAGAAGTACACACTGAAAACTAAAAGAAAACAAACACTTCGAAGTGTATAAGCTATCAATAGACTAAAAGGTATGTAGCTAAGTACCGTAGAAAGGAACATGTCAAATTTCCAAGTTTGAACACTTCATCATATATAAATCTTAGCATATCTTAACAAAATTTATTTTTCCTAATTGTACTTACCTTTTTTATTCTTCAGCTTAATAGGAAATAATTTTCTGCCTTGTTTATAGATCAACAATCTTCCTAAAAGGCACAGTGAGTGAATGAAATAAATATATTGTAATTCTTGTCCTAAGTAGTAGAAAGTTTTCTGCTTTTTTCCTTAAAAGAGAAGCAAACAAGAACATTTATTTAGCGTCATCATATTTTACAGTACCTGTCTTCATTCCCTTCTAGACATTAAACAAGGCTACAGGTTAGAATGGAGACTAACCTGTTGGTCTAAAATTTTTTAATTATGTATTTTCCTTATTGTTTCCTAAGATCCTTTACAATAAAACCCCAAAGAAAAGCAATCATCTTAAAAAGCAGCCTCAGAAAGGAATAGTATACATATAGTGTCCATTCTAAAATAAATACCATAAGATTGTCACAGTTATCTGTCACTGAAGAGGAACTTCAAAAGTAAGTTAAGGGCAGAAGAAAGTTAATAGAAAATGTTAGTTACTGTTTAATTTCACCAATTAAAAGCCAGTATTACAAAAGATCATATTAACAAGCACACATCTAAGTGAAATTAGAATCTCTAAGATATAGACATCTCCCAAAATGTTATTTGTCATTCACTCATTCACCTGCACATTCAAAGTCTGTTGAGTACCTATTCTATATAAGATCCTGAACACTAGTGTCAAAAACCATTAAGAACCATGAAACTGGGCTTCCAATCCAGAGTATGGCAAATAATCTGATCCGACCAGAGCATGAGGAGAACAAGTGGAAGAGAAGGGACTAGAAGGGGCAGATCATGGAGGGACTTAGCCTCATAAGGAATCTGGACTTTATTATAGGGGCAATTGGGAAGATATCAAAGGGTTTTAAGCAGCAAAGTAATAAACATGAACTGTGAAAATCAGGCTCTGATGGCAATATAAAAGTGAATAAAAGAAGGTCAAAGTCTGAAATAAAAAGATCTATCAAGAAAATCATGAACAAAACATTAGTAAAAGGAATGCAGAAGAGTGGTAAAAATAAAAGTTTAAGAAAATAAAATCAATATGCCTTAGGAAGGATTACATATGGAGAGTGAAAGAATGAGAAGATAAGAAAACTCAAGGTCCTAATTCAAGTATCTTTGTTCAGAGTAAAGTTTTCTTCTATTTAAGTAATTCTAAAAGAAGGCCAGGCGCAGTAGCTCATGCCTGTAATCCCAGCACTTTGGGAGGCCGAGGCAGGTGATGACCTGAGGTCAGGAGTTTGAGGCCAGCCTGGCCAACATGGTGAAACCCCGTCTCTACTAAAAATACAAAAATTAGCCGGGCATGGTGGCAAGCGCCTGTAATCCTAGCTACTATGGTGGCTGAGGCACGAGAATTGCTTGAACCTGGGAGGCGCAGGTTGCAGTGAGCCAAAATCGCACCACTGCACTCCAGTCTGGGTGACAGAGTGAGACTTTGTCTAAAAAAAAAAGAAAGTCTAAAAAGGGAAAAAAAACTGTGATTTCAATCTTTAATATTTTAATTCAAAGTGCCCATGTAATATCCAGATAGAGACACTAAATAAGGTGAGTGCGTGTGTGTGAAATTCAGGAAAGGGATGTGGTCTCAAATATTCCAGTCATCATTTATATATAAATATATAATATTTGAAACCATGAAAGTAAATAGTTTCCTCCCAAGACAGCAGGTAGACTAAGGTGAGAAAAGAGCCAAGGGCAAAATCTTTATGAGTACAAACATACAAAGAAAAAGAAAGAGATTTTCAAGTGACCAAGAAAAACTTAGAGAATGAGGAACTATAAACAAGAATGTTACCATGAAGAAGAGTGAAAGCAAATGCTGTAGAAGTAGGACGAGAAAGAGAAGATGTTGATACATGGGAAGGTCATGGGGCAGAAGAAATAAAAGCCTTATTTCCATGGCTGAAAAGTGAATATAAGGTAAAGAACGGGACCTGGGAGTATAGAGACTACTTAGAATAGAAGAGCTCTTCTCTAATGGGAAGCAGAGAGGTAAGGCACACAATGAAGCAAAGAACTTGTTCAATTTTTTAATATGAAAGACACACGAGAAGGTTAGAGGATGCAGGGAAAAGTGCCAGTAGAAAGTGAGACACAATAATAACAATCTTCTGGTTCTTAAAACACAAACACACACACAAACACACACACAAGCAATGTTCTGGTTCTTAAAAGACACACACACACACACACACACACACACACAGAAGATAAAAGAATCAAGACACCAATCGAAAACAAAACATCTCTTCTTTGCAGGCTAAGAAAAGGAAATATTGATTAGGGCACATAAATATATATTTGCATACAAAGAAGGAAGACACTTAGAGAATTCATATCTGGAAAGTTCCATTTTTCTTAATGAAAGAGTAAGCAAGGGCTCCTCCTCCTGAGAGAGAATTAGGCAGGAGCAAAGCAGAGGGTTCGATGAGACTGACAAGGGCTTGTAATAGCTGTTATGGAACCCTGAAGAAAGAACATCTAGGAGGATTCCAAAGCAACAGAGAGAGAGCAACTGAAGTCAGAAAATATATATTTACTATCAAGCCATATACTCTCTGCTTAATTTCCTGAGTACCAGAAAACATACAGAATTGAATTGACCTAAAGCTGGGCAACTTCAGGCAGAAAACTCTGAAAGAGAAATGCGCAAGAATTCTTTTAAAAACATGGCAACAACAACAACAAAAAATGCAGTGAGGCACCCTGGGGTCTTTAGTAGATAGGGAAGAGAGCAAAACCATGAAGGGCTGAGAGAGTAATGGGGGGAAAGGAGCTAAATATTACATTTTAATATCAAGAAATTAGAGAAATCTGTAAGTCTGTAAATGAGATAACACATGAACTTATATGACTTTTTCCTTCTCTTGAAGAATAAATTATAACTTCTACACTTTCTCCTCCCCTACTAAACACTAGCTTGTGAAACCCATTAATTATTGGTCTATCACCATCCTCCTTGCTTTAAGTTAGATAAAGAAATTCACCCAAGAATGAAGAAAAGTATAAGATATCGTCATACTCTCAAAAGAGCTTACTATATGCTTAAGGAAACAACATAAAAACAACAGAACAATAAAAGCTATCAGGTTCACATGGCAAATCGTTGACATAAGCAAGAGCAAGAAAAATTCAGAATAGGCAGGGAGGCCTTGAAATTTACAATACAGTTTCTGCCAGGAGCAGGGGCTCAGGCCTGTAATCCCAGCACTTTGGGAGGCCAAGGTGGGGGTATCACAAGGTCAGGAGTTCAAGAGCAGCCTGGCCGGCACAGTGAAACCCCATCTCTACTAAACCTACAAAAAATTAGTCGGGTGTGGTGGCAGGCACCTGTACTCCCAGCAACTTGGGAGGCTGAGGCAGGAGAGTCGCTTGAACCCGGGAGGCAGAGGTTGCAGTGAGCCGAGATCATGCCACTGCACTCCAGCCTGGATGACACAGCGAGACTCTGTCTAAAAAAATTAATTAATAAAATACAATTTCTTCTTTCATGATAAATAAGATATCTATTAGTGTAGGGAATTATGGATGGGGCAGTAGGAGTAAAAATAATGTTGTATAGGCATTGGTATGCAAAAAAGACTAAGAGAAGATTCATTTTAGTCAATAACTAGAGAAGAGATCGTACAGAGAAATTGGGGCCAGATTACGAAGCATTCGGGACATTTTAGCTCAGACAGAGAATAAGCAAAGAAGGATCACGGGGTGACACGGAGTGTTCAAAAATAAAAACAACATTTTATGGAAGTTTTTCTCCCATTAAAGTGCATATGTGCCTGATTAGATGACTGATACATTACTGTAGGGGAAAGAATGGACTGTATATTATTGCAATATAACAGATTAGGTTATATACCCTAGTATGAATTGAAGAACTGCATCTAATAAGAATCAGTATGGTTGTATATTAATTTCAAATGTAGATCTGTTATAGAAAATAATGATTATAGTGTATCTTATAAATGTGTAAAATATATTTTCCAATGTCATTAATAAAAGTGACCTCATTTACCATAGTAACAATCATTTAAAAATAAAAGTTACTAATAAACTCTATTTACTAATAAAATTTACCATTTTTAAAAGTATGTAATAGAGGAAATAATACTTACTGCAGTGCTTTGAATGTCCCAAGGTGTCCTCAGCTTTCCTAGTCTTACACAGTTCAAAGTACTGAACACACTGTTGAATGGCTGTAGTTATCTGATGAAATAATAAGTTATTAATTCCAGAACTTTGCAGCCCTCAAGTCCAAGAATTAAAAGTCAAAGCTATAAAAATGCTTTGGAGAAATATTTGAGAAAAATATTTAGTATAGTACCTTTCTAGCTATTAAAGCTCAGCCTCCTCAATTACATTTTAACTATGGCATCACTCTGGTGAACACCGTGAAAATATTTGTGGACCAACAAATACAATAATGTTAGAATGTTGGTGTCATTGCACAGAAATAAATATATACTTTATATTTTATAGTGAAAGATTTAAAAACTCTGCGGCCATGACCATAACTTTAGAAACTATCTTGTCCAGTTCCTTTGCCTTAGAATCTTTTCCTCCTACCCAGGCAGCAAAATATCAAGTGGATCAAGTCTTTATTTCCATCTCAAATACCAGAATTGCTAAAAGTTGATAAAGAAAAATCTCATAAGTCAAAGAAAAGAGTCACAGTAAAAAAATGATCTCCAACCCCTACTGTACCCAGCGATTCTCCTACTAGTCTCCATTCTAACTCCTCCTCTCATTCTCCACAAGCAGGGGCTTCAAATCTTCTCCCCTTTCCTCAGCACCTGCCTACCCATCGATGGCCTCTTATCCTAATTCCCAAAAAAAAAAAAGTCACCAGTGATATACGGTGTGATCATTGTTAAGTCTGGTAACAAGGCAGTTGTTGGGGACCTTGAAAAGATCAGTTTCAGAGAGTTTGAATAAAGCCAGACTCTACCAAATAAAGGAATAGGAAGTGAAAAAGTAAAGGCAGTTAGCATAATTTTTATTTTCAAGAAAGACAGCAAGGAAAAATTTTAAAACAGACCAACAACTGTATCTTAGAGTCAAGATTAAACTCTTTTTCAGGTTAGAAGGATATGGTTATGCTTAAATGTTACTGGGGGAAGCCAACAGAGAGGAAGAGTTTTGACTCTATAGGAGAGAAAGGGGAGAGTTGATAGAAAAAAAATATATACAAGAGGAAGAAGCAGATGGAATCCAAGTGGAAGGAAGGCTTAATTAAGCTTTAGATAGGAAAGGAAATGAAGGTTTGAAAAGAAGCAAGTTCATAATTGTAGCATCAAGGAATCACTGGATTTTCCCATCTTGTTCATTGCTATGGCCTCAGTCGCACTCAGAAAACAGGTAACATAACAGGACTTCTAGCTTTAGAAAAGGCCTCCTTACAAGGTGGGATTTTGATAGCATCTAGGAACTTGCATTTCAGGTGGGCTGTCATCATTCTGAGAACTGCGAATGGCTGACAATGTTTACACAAGTAATGTGATTTATGAGAAATACCTGCTTTACCTCTAGGAGTCTTGGACCCTGGTATGTACGAGGCAGAGGGTTTCCATGTGATCAGCAGCCCTTCCTCAAAAACAAAAACCAGGCACTGAGTTTCTAATGAGCTTCCCTGGTGTATAACATTTCACATAAGTTGCCACAATTCAATGCTGAAAGAATTAAGCATGTCTTATGTGATTCTAGTGGGGAAAAGACTCTTGGAAGCGATTTCATATCTTCCACACTTCACTCAATGAACTTTTTCCTCTTTGCTGATTGTTCTTTGTATCCTTTCATTGTTATAAATGATAGCTGAGAGCATAACTATATGCTGAATCCTATGACTCCTCCTAGCAAATCATTAAACCTGGGGGTTGTCTTGGGGACCCCTCCCCCTCCCATATCTACAAGTCTTTTCTAAATCAAACGTCAGGGATCCAGACCCATGCCTCCTAGAAATCTGCATTTCAAATATGACTAAATCTAACAAATCTAAAAATCATTATCTTTTCCAGCAAATGTGTGCCTCCCACTGTGTTACTTATCTCAGTGAATGACATTAATCATCAATTGTCTGAGGCCTCAATCACAACCCCCTCATTCAAAAGTCCTCTAAATCCTGCATCCTAAATAAAGTATTTTGAGTCCATCCATGTATCCCAATTCTGTCTTATCCTTCTTCCATGGTTCCATCATCTTTTGCTTGGATTATTATACAATGTATTAAACATCTTTTTGCTTCAATACTTCTCCCCTATCTCTACCTAGAACCTCTGACCCATTTTCTAACAAAAAACAAAATAAAACAGAAGTGGATTAAAATAACAACTGACACTTTAGGAAACTCTTGACATGAAAAATTTATAAAATAATGCACTTAAGAGAAGCTCTAAAGAATTAGAAGACAAAAGAACAAACAATAGACTGCTTCTTTAACTGAAAACTCAAAACATTGTCTCCAAAATAATCTCTCTCAAAGACTCTTTCATTCATTCAAGGCTTTAGAAATCCACCCTCCTTGCAACAATTCCTACCCAGCTTTATCTTCACTATCCACTTACTTACACTCCCTTCTTTTCCTTCTACTCTTTCCCTTATATTTTCTTAAACATGCTATATTTATTTGAGAAAAGGCAGCAATCACAGGAAAGAAAAGGAATAATCTCAGGACACAAACAATCACATTACATGACATCCCTTTAAACCACAGGAGCAGAAAGCAGATCTATAGTAGGTGAATTTAAATACTAGTCTAAAGAGTCAAGTTGGGAGTATAATGAATGATTTTTCTAACCCCTGTGAAAATAGACACAAATTTGCTATAAAATTCAGGGTTGTATTTGATACTTATTGCCCTATACTATCAAATATATACCAGCCAGTTCATTTAATTGTTAACCCCTAAGACAGAGATTTTTAAAAAGGTTAACTAAGACAATAAGACAGGAAAAACCAACGGAGAATTTAAATGACCAAGCCGTCAAGTCATTTTTTAAAATGACTTTCAGAGAGCAGTAAAAATGGCACTAAATAAAGCCATTTCAGAAACCATTCCTTTAGGGGTTGACTGAATCAAGATTCAAATTGTTAAAAATTAAAGGTTAAATATTTACGCTGACAGCCAAAACTTTTAACCAGTTCATGTCTTTGAGATGCTATAGAAACAAAGATTATCTTAACTTTTTCAGGGATATCTATAAAAAACCAACAGCATATACAAAAATTGACAGCTTAATGCCACCTACTGAAAATGTCATAAACATAAGATAGAATAGAACCACACAAATACAGTAGCCACCAACCACATGCCTATTTAAATTTAAATTAATAAAAACTAAATAAAATTAAAAATACAGTTTCCCATTTACTCTAGTCTCATTTCAAGTTTTCAGCAGTCATATGTGGCTCATGGTTACCATGTTGTACAATGCAGATATTTCATCACTGCAGAAAACGACATCAGAGAGCAATGATGAGAAGCTAGAGGAAATATATCAGCAGATCATCATGCTAAACAGGCTGCTATGAGTAAAGTTCTTACACAAGAATCTCTTATAGAACAGAAACACAAATTGATGGAGTGGTCTGCAATTTCCATCACAGATGCACAAAATTTGATCCTTGATTCTGAAAATACAAAGGGAATAAACAGATCTTGCATCATTTTCCCCAATGTTTATTTTCAAAAGTGGGGCCAAGTTTACTTTAAAACAATAAATATAACATGAATAATATTTTGATACTTTGTAAATTTAGGAAAGCTTTTTAGAGCAAAGGAGGTTTAAGTTGAAATGTCAAAAAAGTTTGATACACTATATACATAAAATAAACTATTTGACTAAGTTGATAAAATATTAAGATGATTTATAATGACATAATTCCATTTGCAGGTTAAAAGTTAAGGTATAGTTAACTTTTCAAATAAGAAACCAATTTTAAGAATTAATCTGTAAAAAACCTTATTTGAAATACTTTCACTGGAGCCTCTGTGATAGCAACAGTGACTTATTATCTGTACATAAACCATGGGGAAAAAATCATCCTGTTCTTTATTTTTCCTTTCTGTATCAGTCTATGCTCATAAAGCAAAAACAAAGTTTTGTTTAAATGGGAATGAGAGAAAAATGAAATGTGGAGAAAGAATTATTTAAATTCAATTTCTCTAAAAATTTTTAAGTATATTTTACCTTTACAAATAAATTCTTACCCTATTATTCAATATCCCTCTCTTCTGCTGCTGCTCAATTCTCTTGATTCTCAAACACAAAACAATTATTGTTCTCCTTCCCTCATTTTATGCTCTACTGCACTCAACCAAAAATCACAATTTCAGAATCTTTTCTTCATGTGACTTCTAAATCAAGGTTCTGCCTAACTACATAAACGATGTTTATTGACTCAAAGCTGTATCAGTATAACATTTGAATATCTTAATAAATTTTGTGGTTTTCATTTTGTCAATTATTTATTAGACTTGCTGATTTCTTTTTAATTCTTTCAGTACCCTTATACATTGTTCTACTAGTAGTAACAAATGTAGATGATTTTGGTAATATATTTTAGAGTATTAAGTCCACATTTGGTATAACTCAAACCAATTACTGAAAATGCAAAAGTATTTATCATTATGACTTTTGTCATGTAATTTTCACTGAAAAATATGGGTCTATATTATAGAAGTAATGGCTTTAATAATACTTGATCTGAATCAAACTACATGCTACTGCTTAAAAATATGGCTTCTCTCAAACCAGCTTGTTATTTATAGAAGCCAATTTACTATATACATAAAACATATTTTCTAATTGCTATCCTGACTGCATTCATTTTAAGTCTCTATTGTTATCACTTTATGTTCCACAGGATGGTAGTTTAAGATCACATAAAAGGCGAATTGCTTCATTATCCAATATTAATTATCACCACACAACTTTGCATATTCAAGTTATTACATCATATATATTTTGGTAGTATTATTTCTCAACATAAAAAAGGAATTACAGACTTACCAGAGACTTATATTTCTTTTCAAGAAGTCTTAATACTGTAGTTCTGCTATAATGTGCATGCTAAAATTAAAAGGAAATGATATTTAATACTCAAGCTGTGCCACTCAAAATCTATTTTTCCTGCATTATCTTCAATCACATCATAAATCACACAATAGCTTAGATTTAAACCATTATAGTCAATGACAGGTGTTTATGTGTGCACTGGATTAGGAGGATAGCAATCACAAGAATGCAAATCATATCAAAAAACTTGCAGATCATTTAGTGACCGACCAGTAGAAGAACATTCTATCCATCAATTGTGTCCAATTTCCACACTAAACTATTTTAAAATCACCACCAAAAAAGTATGCATATGACAGAATCCAAAAAAAGATACACAATGGGGGAAAAAAAAAAAAAAGCACAACTCTTATACTGAAGAGGATACTGTATGGTCTACATGTGCAGAAATCTGCCAACACTGAAATGCTCTAAAGTGACAGTACCCTAATCATTTTCTGCCAACTATAATTAAAAATGATTCAAAGTGTCAAAAGAGCTTTAACTCTCTCCTTGGAGCAAAATATAGATGTAATTAAAACATTTAAATGTATAGCATTGCACAAAGCCAGGGAAAACTATAAATATTGTTTAGCTAGATTATATAAGATATCATTAGTGTTCAAAATATAGTTTCTTCATTTCACTTAGGAATAAAAATATTGGCCGGGTGCGGTGGCTCACACCTGTAATCCCAGCACTTTGAGAGGACAAGGTGGGCGAATCACGAGGTCAGGAGGAGTTCAAGTATGGTCTCAAACTGGCCAATATGGTGAAACCCTGTCTCTACTAAAAATATAAAAATTAGCCAGACGTGGTGGCACGCACCTGTAGTCCCAGCTACTCAGGAGGCTGAGGCAGAAGAATCGCTTGAACTCAGGAAGAAGAGGTCGCAGTGAACCGAGATTGCGCCACTGCACTCCAGCCTGGGTGACAGAGAGAGACTCCGTCTCAAAAAAAAAGAATAAATTTTTGACAAACCTAACAAAAACAAGCAATGGGGAAAGGATTTCCTATTTAATAAATGGTGTTGGGAAAACTTAACTCAAGATGGATTAAAGACTTAAACATAAGATCTAAAACTATGAAAACCCTAGAAGAAAACCTAGGTAATACCATTCAGGACACAGGCATGGGCAAGGACTTCATGACTAAAACACCAAAAGCAATGGCAACAAAAGCCAAAATTGATAAATGGGACCTGATTAAACTAAAGAGCTTCTGCATAGCAAAAAAAACTATCATCAGAGTGAACAGGCAACCTACAGAAAGGGAGAAAATTTTTGTAATCTATTCATCTGACAAAGGGCTAATATCCAGAATCTACAAAGAACTTAAACAGATTAAGAAGAAGAAAACAAATAACCCCATCAAAAAGTGGGCAAAGGATATGAACAGACACTTCTCAAAAGAACACACTTATGTAGCCAACAAACTTATGACAAAATGCTCATTATCACTGGTCATTGGAGAAATGCAAATCAAAACCGCAATGAGATACCATCTCACATCAGTTAGAATGATGATCATTAAAAAGTCAGGAAACAAGAGATGCTGGAAAGGATGCGGAGAAATGGGAACACTTTTACACTGTCGGCAGCAGTGTAAATTAGTTCAACCATTGTGGAAGACAGTGTGGCAATTCCTCAAGGATCTAGAACTAGAAATACCATTTGGCCCAGCAATCCCATTACTGGGTATATACCCAAAGGATTATAAATCGTTCTACTATAAAGACACATGCACACGTATGTTTATTTCAGCACTGTTCACAATAGCATACACTTGGAACCAATCCAAATGCCCATCAATGATAGACTGGATAAAGAAAATGTGGCACATATACACCATGGAATACTATGCAGCCATAAGAAAGGATGAGTTCATGTCCTTTGCAGGGAAATGGGATGATGCTGGAAACCATTATTGTCAGCAAACTATCAGAAGAACAGAAAACCAAACACAGCATGTTCTCACTCATAATTGGGAGTTGAGCAATGAGAAAACATAGACACAGGGAGGGGAACATCACACACCAGGGCCTGTCAGGGGGTGGGGTGCTATGGGAGGAATAGCATTAGGAGAAATGCCTAATATAGATAACGGGTTGATGGGTGCAGCAAACCACCATGGCACATGTATACCTATGCAACAAACCTGCATGTTCTGCACATGTACCCCAGAACTTAAAGTATAATAAAAAACAATGTTTTAAAGAATAAAAATATTAAACAGTATAATACAAGTCAAAATTTTTTCAGAATTCTAGGGAATAGAGGATTTTTGTACTGTTTTTCTTTTTCTTTTTTTTGCTTTTTAAATAGAGATGGGGTTTTGCTATGTTGGCCAAGCTGTTCTCAAACTCCCAACCTCAAGTGATCCATCCACCTCAGCCTCCCAAAGTGCTGGGATTACAGATGTGACCCACCGTGCCCAGCTGGGAATAGAGTTTTTAATTAAACATTGATTAAATTGTGTTGTGGTTAACTGAAGGTTAATCAAAACCTTGTGTTTTAAACCTTGTAGCTTAAAATGTTTTCAAAAACTATTAATCCTTTTTTTCAAATTTAATAAGAGAAATAAGTTGATATAGTATTAAACTATTTTTAATATTGACCATGTTCTGAAAAGAAATCCTCATAGTATATCTCTTAGACCAGGGTCAGCAAACTACAGCCCTCAGATCAAATTCTGCCTAGACCCAATTTTGCAAAAAAAATTCACTGGAACGGTCAAGTCCATTCATTTGCCTATTATGTATAGATGCTCTGGAGCTACAACAATTGGGTTGAACAGCTGCAATAGGGACTGTACAGCCCATAAAGTCAAAAATATTTATGGTCTGGCTCTTTACATAAAAAATTTGGCAACTCCTGCCTTAAATGCAAAAATTATAGGAGGATGTGATGAATTTTCATGTATACTAGAACACACTTCAGAATGTGATTTTTAAATAAATTTGTACCCCATTCTCTTAAGAATCAACTCCTAGCAATAAGAAAGTCAAATGAAAAAAAGTTAATTACAGTTAGTAAAATATGACTGATTTTGTTAAAAAAAGAAAAAAAGATGACCTAAACAGATAAATATAAAAGTATATACAACATATCTACATGAAACAAAATCTTAACAGTTGTTATCCCTGCATTGTATAATTAGAAAATTTTAATTTTATTTCAGCTTTTACATATTTTGCATATTTTCTCAAATAACGGTATAATTTGATAATCACGAAAAAAATTTAAGTGTTAGATGTGAGGAACAAAGGGTTCATTTTAAATTAATTTAATTTAATTGAGTAAACATTAATCACATACTAGATAGGCCAGGTAAGGGTTAACCACTGGAGACAGAATTGTGTTCTGGTTAATTGGGCATTTATCATACAACTTAGTAAAAGGCACAAAGCACCATCGCTAGATAACATCCAAATTGTGCTGAAGTGTAAATGAATGCCCCAGCCTCTCTCTTCTCAAGTGCAAGAAATATAGTACCTAGGTGCCCAGTACAGAATGAGAGAGAAAACAATGTGAGCACAAAAGTCAGTCCTGTTGCTACTACTGACAAACACAGACATCTCTTATTCGACAGAGGTTGAGGGAGGTAACAGTATAAAGATCTCTCTACTCTTAATATTAGTGTCAGTGCCAGCATTATGAGAAATTGCCAGGTTCAGACACTAAACACATTCCCCAAACTTCAGATTCAGGAGGGAGGCAAATGAAAAAATACTTTCAAAAATATCTCCTAAGCCCAAAAAAAATACGTATTGAATCCTTATGTTATACCACATCTGCTTAAAATTTTTGAAGCTTTTACACTAAGGAAAAAATAGATTTTGAATAAGTCATTCAGCTTAAATAGACTCAAATGAAATACCACTTAAAATCCTATTCTGGCTCTGCCACTTAACAGGTAAAAAATCTTGGGCAAGTTAACTTCTCCATATCTCAGTTACTGCATCTGAAAAATGGAGGGTAATTAATACCACCAACCTCATAAATTTTTATAATAAATGAGTTAACACATGTAAAACTGATTAGAACTCTTAGTACACAGTAACTATTCAAACATTAGCTATTTATTAAAATGATACAGCAATGCACTAAAAGGTATAAAAATATTCTATTTTTCCTTACCATCCACTTTTTGAACCACACAGCCTTGGTATCAACTAATGCAAAAAAGTAGATCGGATCCAAAATCTTTTGTGAGACAACATGGCTTTGATCATGTTTAACTGTTAACAAGGACAAAGTACTCTCCACAATTTCTTCCATATACCTTAAAGTTTGGGAAAAAAGAAATGCAATTACTTATATAGTACTGGTGGTAGGACTTTATATTTATGAAATTGAGTAAACATTAATCACTTACTAGATAGGCCAGGTAAGGGCTCACCACTGGTGACAGAATTGTGTTCTGGTTAATTGGGCATTTATCATACAACTTAGTAAAAGGCACAAAGCACTATCGCTAGATAACATCCAAACTGTATAAAGTAGCATATAATCTTCAGAAACATTTTTTCTATTTCCATAAATTACATAGGTAGGATTCATACTCAATGTTTCTGCTTTAACAACAGGTTCTTTTTACTTCAACACTGGATCTGCAAATTTAACTTTCCTTTTTAGACTCACAGATTCTCTTACAACTTAGAATAAATTTTAGAGCTGAAAGGAAAAAGTTTAAAGAATATTTAAGGAACTTGTCCAAAATGTAATAGTAAAGACCAATAAGAACCTAATGCAGATCTTCAGATCACTGACACATTAAAAAAATAATAATAATAACTAATGCTACATTTTCTTTTTACCTTGTGATAAATGATGTAAAGTGGTACTTGTGATTCACATAGCTAAGTATAAAACACGACAAGCTTAAGAAAAATAAAAATAGAAATTTTATGAATCACTTCCCAATCGTGTCAGTCCATTAAGACTGTCTTTACTCTTTCTGTCTGAAAGGTATATGGGGCGGTAACACTGCTAAGTTCTATGCTGGAATACATTGGGAGGGGACTTACTTCTCTGGATGACGAATCCAGAAAGATGGAGCTTCTTTCTGATATTCATTTAGAAGACGAACCTACAAAGCAGTGCACAATAGTTCTCAAAAAATTAGCATCCTCAAATATAAAACTAAATAAATAAAAATGAAAGCTTATTCTAGTAAATGGATACCTTTTTAAGTAAACGAGTCATATCAGGATTAGTTATATCTACACCAGCTGAAAGAGTAGGAATATGATTTTCCCTAGAAAGAAAGTATGACTCCAAATACTTAGCTGAAAAAAAACGGAAAACATAAAAAATTACATCATTCATTTACAGTGTTTCCTGAAAAAAGTTATTTCCTATCCATTCTTAAGTACATGCAAATGACAAAAACATTTTTAAATGTTTTCATAAACATACCTAAGCTTGTATAAACTTCCTTGGTCATATGTAATGGAGAAAGCGAAAATCTCTGTGCACAGAATTTTAAAATCCGGTCCTACGGAAATGAGACAGAAAATTTGCATCTAAGATCTTACAAGAATAGAATAGAGATGAAACATTTTTCACACAGTAAAAACCCAGAAAATAAAATAAATACAAACAAGACATTCAGAAACCAGAGCCAGAATGTACTTATTTAAAAAGGGCACACTCTTGTGTCAGCAAAAATTAAAACTGACCAAAACTAATATGTGAATCTAATAACAGAAAGTTATTACTGCACAATCTGGCCATAGTAGATACTGACATGGTGAGGAGCGGGTAAGGTGAGGTTTCATAGAGGAGACTATATAAAGGTGTCAAACAAACGAACAGAGTAGGCAGTACCAAATTTTTTTTAACACCCCGTATTTCCAAATCCAAAATTCATCATTTTTAATTGCTTACATGGGTAGCTTCAGTAATTAAAGATTTAGAATTATTTCTAATAATTTTGCCTATTCCCAAGAAAATTACTCTATGTTTAAATTTTTACATTATTAAAACTCAAAATAGAAACCAGTAGAAGTTAAATAAGTTAAAAGTGGCAACAGATGTAGTTAGCACAATGCCTGGCACTAAGAGTTACTTTAAAATGGTAGCTATTATTATCCTTTTAATTAGACCTACTTTAATATCATGATGAGATTAATCCTAATAGTGAAATTTGACTTTCAATTAAATAAAAACATAAAATTGCCTTAAATAGTCTAATCTGGGGGGAAAAATTAATAACTGTTGATATCAGTTTAGATAATCCACTTACAAGAAATAGTTTCCCAAGTTACTAAAGGTATCTTCTAATAACCCCAAGAAATTCCTACTGAACAAAGGATATTCAATACTTTGGAAAGTCTATTTTTATAGTTGCAGCAAGTGATGGGTATCTGTCACACTTTTCAACTCTATAGGCTTCACTCAGTTGCATGTAAGAGTCCTTTAGAGAAGGAGATGAAGAAATAGAATTGAACTCAAAAAGAATGTGGATCAAGCACAAATTTAAAATGAAAAAAACTCCATGCCTTGTTTTCTACTTCAAAATGACTAATTTTATTAGCATCTCTCCTCTATAACAATTGCTTCCAATTTTATTAGCATAAGTAATAAAACTGAACCTTGCTGCATAATAATTTTAAATGGCTACAATTTGCTATTTTATAAAGTTATTTCATAATTTGTAAAATAAAGGAAACCTACTCAGCTACTATTCTGTATTTATTAAGTAAAAGAAAAAATAAAGGGAAATTTACAATTGCATCTGTCGTTAGAGAGCTTGAAATGTTAAAGATAACCCTGAGATACATTTTTTTCACCTTGAAGTTCTTG
Source organism: Rhinopithecus roxellana (assembly GCF_007565055.1). Taxonomy (NCBI): domain Eukaryota; kingdom Metazoa; phylum Chordata; class Mammalia; order Primates; family Cercopithecidae; genus Rhinopithecus; species Rhinopithecus roxellana. The sequence continues at coordinate 168,731,146 of NC_044552.1, forward strand.
GATCATTGAGCAGTTCCGGAAGTCTACAATACCCTCTGGTGTTAACAAGGTTGAACTGCATCCAAGTATTAGGTAAACACCTTCTTCCCCTTACAACAACTACAAACAGAGATTCCCAAACCACTTCTGTTTACAGTATAACCATATCTTCATTAATGGTAGACTGATTTTAAATAGACAAATATATTGAGATACCTTATATTTTTCTACAAATATTTATTTATTGTCTGCGTTATCTACTGAAATCTAAGTTCTCTGAGGGCAAAGATTTTGTGTCCTGTCCCTGGTGTGTTCCCAGTGTCTAAAGAATGATACACACTGTAGATACTCAATACATATTTGCTGAACAAAGAGCAAAATGTAACTCTTCTTCTCATGCCTTATATTCTATGCCAAACATCGTATCGATTTTAAAGCAAAAACTATCTTCACTGATAAATCAATTAGGAAGAAAAGATCCTCTAAAAGGAAATCCAATTTGTGTTTAAAATGTAATTCTTGGATAATCAGGGTTTTTTTTCCTTCATTTCCATCATAGACACTATCTGCAGAATTACTGCACTTGCTCACGTAAAGCTTACTTTTCATCATAAAATAACTGTTCCTAAAAAGTAATATGCAAATCAAATTTTAAATAAAATCATATCTGACTTCATAATTTTACAATTTTAGAAACTTTCTATATTTGCGTTATGATTCATCTCAAATTATTTTCTAAAATCTCAGCATTAGTTTTCTTGCTTCTCTCTTTAAGCAGTTAAGCAATCTCTAAGTAAACACTTAAATACATGAGGAAAATGTTTATAAGTCCTTTTGACCGTAATTCACCATTTTTTGTTCAAACTTTCATAGACCATGAATCCTTTTAAAATATTTTTTCTTTTTTTTTAATTTGAGAGTATCATAAAACAGCATTATTCAAAAGCAATGACATAGCCAGGCGTGGTGGCTCAAGTCCGTAATCCCAGCACTTTGGGAGGCCGAGGCTGGAGGATCACTTGAGCCCAGAAGTTCAAGACGAGCCTGAGCAATGTGGTGAGGCCCCATCTCTACAAAAAATACAAAAATTTGCCAGGCATGGTAGTGTATGCCTATAATCCCCAGCTACCTGGGAGACTGAGGTGGGAAGGTCACTTGAGCTTGGGAGGTTGAGGCTGAAGTGAGCTGTGATCATGCCACTGCACTCTAGCCTGAGTGACAGAGCAAGACCCTGTCTCAAAGAGCAAAACAAAAATAAAATAAAATACTAGGATATTCCTTTACAAGACAAAATGCACAAGGTAGCAGTGTATTATTTGGCAATGAAGTATGACCATATTTTGAATCTAATCATAAAATTTTCTTAAGAAAATTTGACAATTAGAAAGCTGAAACTGAAGTTCCATAAACGTGTGAGCTACTATTAAAGAAAACTATTGGCCAGGCGCGGTGGCTCATGCCCGTAATCTCAGCACTTTGGGAGGCCAAGGTGGGTGGATCACCTGAGGTCAGGAGTTCGAGACCACCCTGGCCAACATGATCAAACACCATCTTTGCTAAAAATACAAAAATTAGCCGGGTGTGGTGGTGGCATGCCTGTAATCCCAGCTACTCAGGAGGCTGAGGCAGGAGAATCACTTGAACCTGGGAGGCAGAGGTTGAAGTGAGCCGAGGCAGTGTCCATTGCACTCCAGCCTGGGCAAAAAGAATGAAACTTGGTCTCAAAAAAAAAAAAAAAAGGAAAACCGTCATAACTGTCATATTCTACTTATTTCTAGAATGGTGGGAAAACATATTATTTTTAATATTTCTATAACCATTTTCTTACACTAAACACAGGATCAGGATCTGAAAGAGACACTGTCAGTTTTTCACAGAGAGTAGTCCAATTTTCACAGTTCAGGACATCAGATGGAGGAGCGGAACATAGTGTTTGCAAGGCTTCGTATCTCACCTACAATTTTTTAAAAGACTTTTATTAATACTCAGTCACTAAAATAATGCCACTTTTCCAAAACAATATTTAACAAACTACTAAAAGGCAAAGTCTGGATAATTTATAAAGAGTGATTTATCAGATGCCTTTATATTAAAAAGCTCTTGAGAAATCATTTTTTAAACTAAGTGCTAAGCAGAGAAAAAAACAGTTGCTGTTGGTGTAAAGCAAAATTAAAATACTGAATGTAGTAGGAGATTTTAGGTATCATGTCTAAGTGGAACGGGAGGAAGAACAGTAGTTGAATCAGAATCACCAATGTTTTCCAGTGGCCTTGTCCTACAGGCTTTCCCTATTCTAGGCCATTCCTACAGTTTGAGGGCTTTAATTTCAAAATGTTGCCCAGATATGCCCCCGGCAAAGCATTCCCATTCTAGGATATATGAACGATTCTCACAAAACAATCAGTTTGAACTTGTGCTATACCATATTTTCTGGCCTTCTGACTACTTAGGTAGAAAAAAAAAGGAAGTCATTCAGTAGTGGGATGCAAAATCTAATTTATGTATTTTCATAGAAAGCTTACTTCTTAATCAGTCTTCTCAAAATGCAATCAGAATTCACTCAAAACAGTATGACCCAAGGGAAAGTAGTAGAGAATAGTTCCACTCCAATGAAGAATGGAACAAAGCCTTTCTCCCACTCAATATCCAAGTAGTGAATAATAACACACTAATTCCAGCCTCATCCTCAAAATGTGGTCATTTCCCAACGGAAACAACTAAAGCCTAGTCATTAAAAAGGTGAGGCCTAAAAGACAGGAGCCAAAACCTCAGCAAATCAGACACTCTGAATCAGGGCCCAACTTTTAGACAAAACAGACAAAGAATATACATATATTTGAAACTGTCCATATATTTATATGAAAGAACTCCTGAATATAACTTTATTTGTGATAGGTAGTAAGGGAAATATTAAGAGTTTTTAAAATTAGTAATTCATTTACAATGTTAAGTAATTTTTCCATTTCAGGAAATTTATAGGAAAAAATCCCATTTAGAATTTACTACTTGCAGAAGCAAAATGAAGGTTTCTAAACAAGCATAGATTTCCAAATCATCCATTTAAATTGAAGGCAACAGGATTTTTATCATAAAAAATTCAAAACTCATTTCCAATATTTTTTGAAAGATGTTATTATTAATATGAACCCAGAAAATAAATCATAATGCAAAATGCTGAGAAGAAAAAAAGTATTCTTCTCTATGATTTTTTAGAAAATTTCAGTAGGAGTAAATCACAACTATTCATTCAGTTTATATTTAATAGGTTGAGAAAAATAATTTTAAAAATTGAGACCAAATACCAATACATAAAAGGCTTAGATTAAAAAAAAAAAAAATCCTATCATATTTTCTATTTCATGCTGACTTTCAAATGAAATAAGTCTTCATAAACAGTGATTTGTACAATCTCGTAAAATATAAACAGACACAATTCAATATAATTGCTTATCTGAAAAATCCTTTTTCTGGCCTGGCAGAGTGGCTCACATTTATAATCTCAGCATTTTGGGAGGCCAAGAGGTGGATCACTTGAGCACAGTATTTCCAGATCTTCCTAAGTAATGTGGCAAAACCTCATCTGTACAAAAAATACAAAATTTCTCCAGGTGCAGTGGCGTGCATCTGTAGTCACAGCTACTTAGAAGGCTGAAGTGGGAAAATCACCTGAGCCTGGGGAGGTAGAGGCTGCAATGACTCATGATTGCGCCACTGTGCTTCAGCCTGGGTGACAGAGTAAGATCCTATCTTAAATATATATATATATTTTTTATATATAAATTATATATATATTTTTTATATAAAATTTATATAAAATTTATATATATATATAAAATTATATATATATAATTTTTCTAAAAAATAAACAAATAGTCAAAATTGCTCAGATAGTTAGGGGAGGCATGGGTAGATGCTGGTCAAAGGATACAAAATTTTAGTTAGGAGAAGTAAATTCAAGAGATCTACTGTATAACATGATGACATGATGACTATGTTAATAACAATGCTTTATTCTTGAAAACTGCTAAGAGAGTAGATTTTAAATGTTCTCACCACAAAAAATGATAAGTATGTGAGGCAATGCATGTTAGAGCAGCTCAACTTAGCCATTCCTCAGTGTATACATGTTTCAAAACATGTTATACAAGACGAATATACACAATTTTTATTTGACCATTAAAAATAATTATTTTTAAAAGATGTTCACATTTTCTGAAAGTAGAAAAATAATTAAAAATCTTTTTTCTTAAGAAATGACTACAATGTTACATATAAAACAACAGTGAAAGAACAGTTTGGGGGATAACTGCCTGTAACTTTATCCCTTTGAAATTGATGCTAAAGATAAAGATTTCCTCTTCCAAACCACGACAATTCTCTAAGGAAAACCTCCCTTACTCTGTGACTTTTCATTTGGACTTGAAAATTTACCATGGATATCGGTCTAGGATTGCCCATAATCATAAAGGCTTTAGCCTCAAGGGAACCTACCTGGTTGCTACTGATTGTAATCTCATATATGGTAAATATATGCTATCTGCATGAAACTTAACAGCTATCCTTGAAACTTACCTCTTTAGGTTGCCCAGGATCCAACTGGTCTAAAATCAATTGTAATTTTCCTTGACAAAATTTGTAACTCTGTAACACAATTGACAGGACATTCATTTATTTAAAAGGCTTTTAGAAATATTGCTATAAGTTACTTTTTCAATATAATTCCAAGCACAAAACATAATTCAGACAAGAGAAGGAGATGATCTATTTTGATTTGGCAGCGACTTAGAATTTTTCTTCCCAAGACTTTTAAATGGGAACTGAATGTCGCAGTAGAACAGTGTACCTTCATGTATATGAAAACTATTATTTGCAAGCAATTAAAATATATATAACATTGTAAGACTCAAAAGACACAAAGCCAAAATGTTGCATACTCAGAAATGTGAGATGAATGAAACAGACAGATAAACAAAACAAACAAGTAAAAAAAAGCTACCAATAGTACCATAGGCACAGCTGCAGTGCTGTTTGGACTGTTTTGTTCTCTTTCTTTCCTATACTTTCCCTAGCCTTTCTCCTTATTTCTTTGGTGAAAAAAATCCTGAAGTAAAAACTTCCATCTATAAAAAAGTTTATAGTAGATTATAGGATATTTTGGAGAAAGAAAAGGTATTTTTCCCACCAAAGGCAATTTAAACATACATAATATCTAAAACATCATCTAAAAATAAAAAGTATAATAGTAGGCCAGGCATGGTGGCTCACACCCGTAATCCCAGCCCTTTGGGAGGCCAAGGTGGGCGGATCACGAGGTCAGGAGATCGAGACCATCCTGGCCAACATGGTGAAACCCCGTCTCTACTAAAAATACAAAAATTACCTGGGTATGGTGGCACATGCCTGTAGTGAGCCAAAATTGTGCCACTGCACTCCAGCCTGGCAACTGAGTGAGACTCCGGCTCAAAAAAAAAGTAAGGAAACAACAGATGCTGGCAATAAACTTTCAATAAACTATCTCTTCTCACTGCACCTGAATTCCTGCCTGCACAAAATCTGAGAACTTTCTTGGGTTCTGGGTCAAGACCACTTTTCCTGTAACAAAGCAATCCTCCTGCCTCAGTCCCCCATCACTGGGAATACAGGCACACAATGCCATGCCAAGCTAAGGTGTTGTGTGTGTGTGTGTGTGTGTGTGTGTGTGTGTGTGTGTGTGTGTAGAGACCTTGTCTCTATGTTGTCCAAACTGGTCTCAAGCAATCCTCCTGCCTTGTTCTCCAAAAGTGCTGAGATTTCAGGGATGAACCACAATGCCTGCCTGGCCTTTATTTTTTATTTTTTATTTTTTTCCTTGAGATGGCGTCTCACTCTGTCGCCCAGGTTGGAGTGCAGTGGCACGATCTCAGCTCACTGCATCCTCTGCCTCCCGGGTTCAAGCAATTCTCCTGCCTCAGCCTCCCGAGTAGCTGGAACTACAGGTGCATGTGCCACCACGCCCGGCTGATTTTTGTATTTTTAGTAGAGATGGGGTTTCACCATGTTGGCCAGGATGGTCTCAATCTGTTGACCTCGTGATCTACCCACCTCGGCCTCCCAAAGTGCTGGGATTACAGGAGTGAGCCACCACGCCTGGCAATAATTAAAATCTTATCAGGTGAGGGTAGCCAGACATTGAGGAACTTCTGAAGTACAGGTTGGGATGTAGCTAATCCTATTGCTCTAAGTGATGTTGCCAAAAAAAGAGATCAGTATCTTGCCATTTCTCAGTAGTTGTATAAAATCCTCAAAGGCAGAATTCTTCACCAAAAAGAGCATTGTAGAGCTTTGAAGATTTTAGTAGAGGCCAGAAAATAGTTGCTGAACTCAAGATATTCTGATTAAGATTTGAATAGCATAAAATAAATTAGGATAATTGAAAGGACATACTCTGAATGACAGGAGAAAGGCCATGTACCCAAAAAGGAAAAAAGCCTACTCAAGAAAATTCTTACTGGAAGAATCCAAAGCTTAGCAACATAGAGCTCAGGTTGCTCCCAGGAAAGAGAGAATCTGTTTCTTTGCCTTTTCCAGCTTCTAGAGGCCACCCTCATTCCTTGGCTTATGGCCTACTTTCATCTTCAGAAACAGCAATCACATCAGCACAATCTCTATGTCAGTCTTACCAGTGCCTACTCTGACTCTGATCCTCTTGGGTTTCTCTTACACAGACCCTTGTGATGAGAGGGGTCCCACCTGGATAACTCAGGATCATCCTACAATCTGAAGGTCCTTAACTTAATCACATCAGCAGAGTCCCTTTTGTCATGTCATGTGACATGTTCACAAGTTCTAGGGATTAGGACATGGACATCTTTGAGAGGACCATTATTCTATGTACGACAGGTACCAAAGGATGGGTTTCAAAGAGAAGTTGCTTGGAAAACAAAGGAAGGGTGAATACTTTAAACATGTTGGTGTCAGGCAAGAGTAATAGGTGACTATTTTCCTAAACTCACCTTCTGCATAAAGGTACACACCCTGGGGTGAAGTTCCCTTGGAAGGTTATAAAGTAGCTTGCATGCTATAAAACAGCACAATGCCTGTGCTGTACTATACTAATTACTACGGAGGAAGAGAAAGAAAGAAAAACTGCAAGAGGAAAGGATATGAATTCTGAAAGCTTAATGTATATCAGAGGTAATCCTCTAATTTCCCAAGCAGTTAGAAATGGCCCAGAGATGATCAGTTTGAAATCATATAGGATCACAGCTGAGAAATTTTTATATTTGAGTGTGTCTCTGAATTGTGTCCATTTCAGCATTCCCCTTAAGAGATGTCACCAATAAAAGCTAACCTGTATAAAGCAGTGTCTGTGTGCCAGGCACTGCTCTAACATAAGACATACATTAACTCAGTTAATCTTCTCAACAACCCTATACGGTAAGTAGTATTTTCATCCCCATTTACAAATGGGAAACACTACAGCACAAAGAAGTTAAGAAATTTGTCCAAGGCCACACAGCTAGTAAGTGGTGGAACCATAACTTACACCCAAGCAGTCTCCAGGTAGCTGGGAAAAGAATAAAGAGAACCAACTTTGCAGGGAGAGAGGCCAGTTTTAAACTCAAAGTCCCCCCTTCACTAGCTATTCAAGTTTGGGGAAATTATTTAACTATTATTATAAGCCTCGCTTTTTTCTGTAGAATGGACTAATAATATCTATAGTGAATATAAAGCTAAGTACAGGGACCAGTATACGGCAGGTATTATTATTAGAGCTGGTATTATTATTTCTATCTTTCTAGCATTATCTTGCAGAGACTTGCTCCAGGTTTAATCACAATACCAAATCTTTTCATAGCAATGCTTTGCAACTATGGTAACAACTACTATCTCCCCTTTGTTCTTTAATATCCTCACACTTACACTAACAGTCTCCTGCTTTTCAATAATGGGTCAAAACTCCAAATATAATCAGGCTGCAATTTTTTAAGTAGTAACAATGAATTAAAGCCCATTCTATTCACGAAACACAAGTATTTCACTAATATCAAAACAGTTAACATCAGCATTGTTTACAATGTTATTCATAGGAAAATTCAGATCTTTTTTTCACTCCACAGCAAGAAACAACAATTTTGAAGGCATGAATAAGATTGTCAATATTTATTGGAATGAATGACTAATATATTTTTAGAGATATTTTCAATTCTGAATATATTCAGCCTCTCTTAGGTCAGCTATATGAAAGAGAGTCTCATTTCACTATAAGCAAAACTATACCCAATATCTCTTAGAACCTGGACATACTGAAAGAGCTTTCAGGACAGTTCTGGCACTCTTAGGCTTCTTCCCAAAAGTCCAGGGATACCATGCCTTCTTGATGGGCAGAGTTCGCTTTCAACTCAATTAGTGCCTTCTAAAACAAAGTTGTATTTATAGGGTAGACACGTGAAAACTTATATATACCCTGTGGACCTCCCAAAGAAATCCAGGGAAACTTAAAGCCTGATTCCTCCTCAAGAACTGAAACAAAACAAGATTAAAAAAAAAAAAAAAAAAAAGAACATCTTCAAAAACTATAACCCCATTTCTACCAAAGCTTTGCATGTTTCAAAAATCTATCATTTTAATGACTGGAAATAATTCAGCATTTGGGATTTGGCAAGGTCTTAACCGCCAGCTACGAAATCGGTCCTATTTAGATCTGAATACCTGTACTTCTTAGAACAAATGCTCCGGCCGGGCGTGGTGGCTCGAGCCTGTAATCCCAGCACTTTGGGAGGCTGAGACGGGCGGAACACGAGGTCAGGAGATCGAGACCATCCTGGCTAACCCGGTGAAACCCCGTCTCTACTAAAAAATACAAAAAAACTAGCCGGGCGAGGTGGCGGGCGCCTGTAGTCCCAGCTACTGGGGAGGCTGAGGCAGGAGAATGGCGTGAACCCGGGAGACGGAGCTTGCAGTGAGCCAAGAACCGGCCACCGCACTCCAGCCTGGGCAACACAGCGAGACTCCGTCTCAAAAACAAAAAAAAAGAACAAATGCTCCATCTTTTTTTCTTATGTTTCAATTTCAATGTATTCAGGTGGTTCAGCAAGTAAGAGCATATAATCTTGTGAGCCCCCAGAGTCATAAAATTGTGTTTTTTGTGCCTTTTAAGTCCAGAAAGTCCTTGATTTGAAGAAGCAGCTCAATAAACTTACTAAACAAGTCATCTGACTGCATTAAACTAAAATCTCTATACCCCACCTTTTTGCACACAGTTCCTCAACAAGAAATGATTAAGGGTTACAACATGAAGAAAATTCACAATCTTTGTCTTGTCCTCCATCACATCAGGTAATCAATTTGACTTGAAAAGTTCACTACTCAGCATAATCTCTCCTGCTAAATGATGCAATGGTGGCAATGCACAGGTGGCAATGCACAAAGCATAACCTTTAAGTTATGCTTCCAATATTTCCAAAACCATTTTTCCCTCAATCATGCAGTCCCAATCTGACCAATATACATATTTGTTCATGTTTTCACCCAAAATCCTCAAATCCCTTCTTGGAATATGGTTAGGATCTATTTTATAGTTATGTCCCTGCGGTATACCTTATTAGGTGAAAAATGTTTGACTAAAAATACCAGGTGAGATCGACACTAAGGTCAGACAGGCTTCTTTTGGCCTGGTAGTCTCTGTGTACAAGTCCATGGCACATGCATAGGCTCTAGTCCAGCTAGTTTTCCTTGTCTTCTATTAGGGCCAATCCAGCCACTGGCCCCATCTTTCTCTTAATTTTGCTGCAGCCAAATGACAAGTGTTCCTACAACCTGGTAGTAGAAAACGTAAGACCTCAAATCTCTTGACATTAAAAAAAAGTTTAATGTTTTAAAACAATTCACAACCTTCACCTCCAGAGAATGTATAAAGAAAATGTTTTATCACGACACGTAATCTCTAATTTAGTTAAATTTTAATGCAGATTAACTGGGAATAAGATGTTTTAACTAGAGCTTAAGCAGATTTGGTTCAACACGCTATTTTTTTAATTCCAATATACATTAATTTCCTCATTTCACCAAGAATTGTCTCAGATATAATGTAGCTACTCACTGAACATAATTCTATAAGATGTTATTTCGTGGACTAAATATTTAATATTAGGTTATTTAATTTTATTGTTTATTTTTCTTCTGAATCTTAAGAAAGCAGGAAAAATATGGCTAAGAAATAATTTATTGAAGCTATTGTTAAACACCATTTCAAGACATAAATGCAAAACAAAGCAACACACCTGATTGAATGACGAATCACTATCAGAGCAATTGTCTGTGCAGTAACTATGGCTTTTCTCCTTTTGGATTTTTTTCTGCCTCTCTTGATTTCGTGTCTCATCTTCTTCAAACTTGTTAATCATAGACTCAACCACAGCTATCATAATGTTCTTCAGGTAATGCATCATTTCTTTGTACCTTTAAATTCAAGGTAGTCTTAATAAGAGAAATGCGATCAGAAATTAAAACAGTCAGCTAGTTAAATTATCTATTTTTCTACAAAAAGGGAAGTCCCTTTAAGAACACAATGCTAAAGAGAAAAATCAAACTCAATTTTTCTTAAAGAAGTAGTGGTAGAACAGAATTCACAAAACAGCAATAAAAATTAATAGGGAATTCAAAAAGTATGTTATTTCCTGGGTTTTTTCATGGTTACATGGACCAAGGTAGTAAAATTAAAAGAACCTAAGGCAAGAGGTTTCAATGGCATGGATTCCAATTGCTAGCAAAAAAGTCAACTATTAATATTATATCACCAAAACCCAGGCTATCTTACACATAACCTTCATCCTCTTGTCTTATACCTATCTCTTTCTCCATCCCTCCCATCCTCTATTTCCTTCTCTTCTCCCTTGTCCATACTTTATAGACACCCATAGACACAACTGAGAGCTCTTGTATATTCCCAAGACCTATGTAAGAGTTAAGCTATCAATGTGTCCATTCAAACAGAGGCTGGGAAACCCACTCTCAGGATGTTAGGAAAAAGATTCCTGAAATTATTAAGAGTATGAATTGGATAATATTTAAAATCTCTTCTGGTTGGTCTAAAAAGCTCAAAAAGAACTGGTATCAAATTTCTCCACTTTGTAAGTTCAAACTCTCAAGCATCCCTATGAATACAAAACTGAAATCCTCAAAAGCACTAAGAATAGAATTTTAGAGCTAGAAAGAGCCATAAATATAGTCGAGCTCTTTATTTTATAAATGAAGCATATGTGACCTGAACCACTGAAATTTCTATATTTAAAACAAAAAAGGCACAACGATGTAAATAAAAATAGTGAATAAATTATAAAATTTGAAATTAGAAAACTTGAATGCGGATCCTGACTATTTTACCGGCCAGCTCTGTCATCATGAATAAGTTTCAATTTCCTCAACTATAAAATGTGACTAAAAATACAATCTAGCTAATCTATTTCATATGACTATAGCAAGAAATAAATATATGTGTGTGTATATACATATATACACATATATGTCTGAAATGACAATAAATACATGTATAGTATATAGTATGAAAATACACTAGGAAACTATGCACAGAAATGTCCTTTTCTGTATAATTCTGTTTTTTTTTTTTTTTTTTTTTTGGTACTAAAATAGCAGAGGCTCCTTTTATTTACACAGACATCTTCAACCCCACATAGGCAAGGACACTGTATGTTGTGGCATACAGGTTTCTCTCCAACTAGATGGAGCTCTTAGAAGTTAGTGTCCTTTGGCTTGCCTCCAGGCCTTACACACACTGGATATTCAATAACTATGGAATTAAAACTGCAATCGCCTTTAAGCTTATTAATGGGATCTGGTATCACTGTGGGTGGCACTTCTACTTCAATGCAATGATCAAAAACATTAAGATCTATGACAGGATGGATATTGGGACAATGAGCATGACGATGTCATTGTTGCCAAGTCAAATTTTACAAGAGGCAAAGGAAAGCAAAGGGTAACTAGAATGCAGAGGTTCTTCATCATCATCTTCAATCAGCTGTCACAGAATTTCCCACTATTGAACGCCCATTACAATTCTTACTTCTCCCCACCCCTTCAGGTATCATCTTTAAATAAAAACAATTTGCATTTTCCAATTGGAAGCTGCTGGGGCACTAGGACTCATGTGCTTTCTGCTCCACAGGTTTCAGATGCCACTGCACTACTAACTCGCCAGTGGTTTTGAGGCACGTGTTAGACATGTTCTCCTCTGTTGGAAGTCCTTGTGGCAACTTCAAGGGCTGGATTCTTATCAAATGCTTAACCACCTTCAATTTTGAATTCACGGAAGGGATATTCTTGTGAACTTGAGGGGTATGCGATTTTTCTAATCCAAGCATCTTTATTATATCTTTTTCCCAATATGGACGTCTTCTTGTACTTTTTATTCTGGTAACAATATGCAGTTTATGAGGGTTCTGTGGATCTCCACCATATTTTTCATGATCTTCAGGTGAGGCCTGAAACACTTTATCTGGAATTCTTGATTTGGTGAATTTGTGACGAATCCAATCTGTACAAATGCGAGACTCCATACCTTTTGTCACCGTCTGTAGTCTGCCCGGGGGCCTCTGAACTACTAAGCGCAAAATCCCAGCCATAAGTGCAGTGATTGCTCTCTTTAGAGGCAGCACCCGCTAAACATTCAGCCTGAACTTTTCCACCCCCTTTTCTGTATAATTCTGGATAATGGGTCATTGTAACTCTATAAATCAAAAGAAGAAAAGGTACTTTATCTCTCATAAGAGAAATCAAATCTGCTGGGGAATTTGAATAGAAATCATAGACTGAGATTCTATAAAAAAAGTATAAAATACATTTTAATTTTTTCTTGTTAAATAGATACAATTTCTACATAATTTAAACTATGTTAATATATTTAAATAGAATTTTAATATGTATACATATAGAACTATAAGTTTTAAAATACATGTATTTAACATATTTCTTTAAGTACCAGAAATTATGAGAAAACACAAAAATACTGAAAGCAGACTGAAATAAATTAGGAACCACTAGGGGGAGAAACATACAGAAGATAACTCAATAGAGGTAACAAAGAGTCCAGGGAATATCCCAGTTTGATATAAAGGGACATAAAGAGCAAAAAGAAGTCTGAGACACACACACTAATTTGCAAAGTATATTTACGGATAACTGAGCCCAGAGATCCAGCTTCTGCCTCTACAGATTCTGGGCAGCAACAAACAGGGAAAAAAAACAGTACCCTGGCAGCAATCAATACACATCCATCAAAAGCTGTTCTCTCCTTCCACAGTGATTGAATTCTAGCTGGGCACAGGACTAAACCATACTCCCCAGCCTCCTTTGCAGCTAGGTAAGGCCGTGTGAACAACATAAAGTCCCTATCTCCTTAAAACTTATAATCTGGTGATTTAATAAAGAAGTATAAAAGTAAATCTTAATGGCATACAGGATAAGGATAATGGTACTTAAAATCCATAGAAAATCTATAAGTTTTGCTTTGAAAATAAATGTTTCCAACAGACCTTTTAGAAAAGACCAGCATAAATTATGCTGTAAGAAATACTAAAAAAATGGCCACAGGCAGTAGCTAATAATTCTAAAAAGTAAATTAAAAAACAGTGTCATATCATCAATATCAAGAGTTAAATGAACTAAAACTCAATAGCAGCCATTGCAGTTTTGAAAAGACTAAGAAAAAACAGATATAAAATAGAATATAAACACCATTGAGTAGATTCTTCATGCTTTGCAAGTTTTAAAGACTACAGAAAGAAAAAGCTCTAAGAAATAGTGAATAAAAACCATATCAATTAACAATGATATTCTACAGTACTTCCACTCATTATATGAGGAATATTGTATATTATATAGATCCTACAAATGAATTATTCTGTGTGCAAACATCTGTTTAAAAAATAAACCTCAAAATGTTTAATTACAAAAATACTTTATAACAACTGTAATGCTGTCTACAGATGTAGTGTTGCTACATTAGCCCTAAGTGATTTCTGAAGAATCACCAAAAAAAAAAAACAAAAAAAAACTGAAAAAAAAAAAAAAAAAGGTTGCACAATGTAAAATCTTTCATCCATGGTTCATAAAGTGGAAAATAAACATTTACTGAGTCATTTAAAATCTTTGTGAGGTAATTATTACCGTATTAATTTTAACACATGGATGAACTAAAACACAGGAAACTCAAATAGCTTACATAGAGATAAAAAGTAATTTCCTAGCAGTACTACATAAAATTCTGCTCTTACCATGAAAATACTTTCATTAGCTGACTAATAAAGTACTTTAGTATTCCTTCTAGAATTGCTTAATGATACTGCTAGAAACAGACTTACTAGGAATTATAATATTATCCAAAGATAAAGGTGATTCTATTTTTCGTTTTCCCCAAATCAAGAAATAAGAAATCTTAGCCTCTATAACTCACGCTTGATATAGATTAGTGCATCAAACTTGCTAAATTTACTAAAATAGCTGTATGATGTCACTTTGTCAATTCTAACATATTAATTTAAATAATACAATCAGTTGTCCCAAAGTGGAAGAGCTTTTGTCCAAAATAATTTTTTTAAAGTTTAACTAATTAAAAGTAAATTAGATTTAATACTTTAAAATACAGTCAGTAATATAAGCTCAGGAATACATTCAAATGTCTCTGATACTGGAAATATGAGCCACAGCAGGTTTTCAAATGACATCATGTAATTCAACATCTTTTCATTAAAACATTGATGAGCAAAAAAAAATTGATGATGGCATCCTGCCTAGGGCTGGTTCCCACCTTGTACCCTGAGATGCCAGGCAGGATAGGCTACCAGCAACTCTGAAGTGGAATAATTATTCCAGTTAAATAATTATCTTGCCCTTATTAATCTTTCTTAAATGCATGTATAGCTCACACTTATTTCAGTGTTTAATATTACAAGCGTTTTCATCTTTATTTAGAAGTTTGGTGATGTTTCTTTGACCAGAAATAGGCTGTAGGAACTTAACTGTTCTTTACATCAATTAACCTAGACCCCAAAAAAGTGAAGGAGCAAGTTATGCAAATATTTGGGAAAAGGGCATTCCAGGTAACAGGAGCAACATGAGTGCGAATCCCTCGGGAAAGGACTTACTTGGTTTTTTGTGAAAGAGCAGGCAAGACCACAGTATGAGTGGGGAAATGGTAAGAAGTGGGGTAGGAGAGGGAGCAGAAGGCCCATGGTAGGCCTCATTGGCTTGGCTACAAAAAGAATTCTGGGTTTTACTCAAAAGGAGATGGGAAGCCATTGGAGAGTCTGGGTGAAAGGGTGTCGTGATCTGACTCACTGTTTTAAAGAATCATTCTGGCTGCTACGAGAGAAATAGACTGTGAGCGACAGAGATCAGGGTGCTGTCAAGAAGTCTCATTGAAGAAAATGTTATTTGAAAATATTATTATGGCCATACTCACCCTTTTTTTTTTTTTAATTATACTTTAAGTTCTAGGGTACATGTGCACAACCTGCAGGTTTGTTACATATGTATACATGTGCCATGTTGGTGTGCTGCACCCATTAACTTGTCATTTACATTAGGTATATCTCCTAATGCTACCCCTCCCCCGGCCCCCTCCCCTCATACTCACTCTTTAGATTCCTGAGTTCTTTTAGTGACCTGCTGTACAACTGTATCATAGCCGCATTCTTCACCCTGATTCTGATCAGATGTGCATTTTTCCATTTCTTCTTCAATCATAGAACCCAAAGTGTTGCCTATATGCTGTCTGAGGTATTTCACAAATTCATAGCTGAAACAAATATTTAGAAATTAAATGCAGTAAATATCATAAGCATATTCAGAAAAAAAAATCAACACAGAAAGGTAACATATTAAGATTTCGTACCTTAAACTAGGATTAAATTGGTCATTCATCACAAATCATCAAGCTAATCTACAAATTTTGGCTATATTTTTCTGAGACACTTGGCAAAAATCATCATTTAAAGATTACCACAGTAGGAAAAAGCAAATTTCAGAAGCAGCCCAAACTTTAGCAGTTAGAAGACTCTTCACATTTCTTTTTTATGCTCCTATCTTTAACATGTGACAGTGAAGAGTATGAAAAGCAGTTGTTAAGGATTTTCAGTTATTCAAGCTGATGAGGAAAATCATCTAGAATATAGTAATCATGAAATAAGAAATTGGAAAAAGTTAACTTCCATCATCACAAGTTTTGTGTACATTTTGAAAGTAGTAACTGATGTAACTTCCACCTAAACAGTTCTTATGTTACTAAGATTATCACTATTATTAAATTCAAGACCCACTTTGCCACTGGTATTTAAAGACCTCATAGATTCCAATTTATCCTACCAGACCTATGTTCCATTACTACCTTACACATGCCCAACTCTCCATGTGATGTTTATTCCCAATACCTTTGAAAACATTATTTCACCCACTTAAGAGTGTTTTACCACCACTCCTATAGATTATCTTCTACAGCCTAAAATGCTACCTTCAGATAAAAGCTTTCCTCGTTTCTCAACAGCTGATATCCTTTCTCAACTAAGACCTAAAAGTACTCTGTCCTTCTCTAATAGCATGCAAAACATTTTCTTAAATGCAGTTATATAACCTGCTTTATCCCCTGCTTCGTTCCTGACCACCTCTACACTCAGATTTCTACATTGTTGATAGACTTGACAACAGAACAAATCCACTTGTTTATCATCTGCAATATATTGTACATAGTAGACACTTTATAAATACTTGTTAGATTGAAATATAGCATTGGGGAAAGGTTTATCTCTTCATTTTCTACATCAGTGGCTGTGAATTTGAATTTACTTATCTTTTCTAAATGTTTGTTTTAGTTGTTAATACCTTGTTCATTTAATGTCTATTAACAAATTTCTGATGACATTATAAAATAATTATCCCCCCACATATGGCCTCTTATCCTTCCTGTAACTCCCCTATAAGAAAAAGAGAAGAGGAATGAAAAGAAGAAAAAAAAGAAAGTGTACAGCAAAAAGCACTCTCCTCTTTCCAACTACCCACCATATTTTTGGCACTAAGCATTATTTTTCAAGACTCCCAAACTTGACAACATGGAATGCTCTTTAATGTCTGCATCTTCTGCACCCCTTGCCCATCCACTCAATCAGTCACCAACATGTATTCATGCTCCTGTGAATACCTGGCTTTCATCACTGCCTCCCTTTTTTCTCTATCAATCAGTACAAAGCCGTATCACTTCAAACAGAGATTACTGCAGCAGCCTTCTTGTTTGACTTCTCACTTCCCTCTCTCTTCTCTCATATTTTCTTCCCTTTCATATTCATCCCAAACACTGTAGTCACATTAGCCTTCCAAAAGAACTTATTTTATGATTTCAGTCAGAGCCAGAGCCATTTTACTCATACCAATACCTCATATCATGTCAAGGATGCACATAATGCCTCAATAAATATTTGCTGAATTTAAAACAATTGGCTGCTTCTTATGTTTCATGCTCAAATACTGCTTCCTTGGCCTGGACTTTAAGTACCTAATCAATCAAATCTCTTTATAAGGGTATCTCTACTTAAACAATGCTACATTCAAAATTCCCAACAAACCTCCAACTATGTTGATCTTCATATAAGAAAGAAATAAACTGGCCAGGCGCAGTGACTCATGCCTATGATCCCAGCATTTTGGGAGGCCAAGGTGAGCGAATCATGAGGTCAGGGGATCGAAATCATCCTGGCCAAATGGTGAAATCCCATCTCTACTAAAAATACAAAAATTAGCTAGGCGTGGTGGCATGTGCCTGTAGTCCCAGTTACTCGGGAGGCAGAGGCAGGAGAATCACTCAAACCCAGGAGGCAGAGGTTGCAGTGAGCCAAGATTGCACCACTGCACGCCAACTTGGTGACAGAGCGAGACTCCATCTCAAAAAAAAAAGGTGACAAACTAACTTGTAAGTGACTACCATGCTAAACTCTGTGCTAAGCACTTCATTAATATTATTTTACTTACCATATGATAGGTAACCAGATGAGGACACATATTCAAAACATGAAAAAACCTTGTTAAATTCATAAGCTACTAATTCATTCACTTTACTCCAAAGCCCATGTTAATCCCATAATCCCAGAGTCCCAACGATGTAAAAATATCAGAAGTGTTATAAGATAATTTGTAGTTGCAAATTGAGTGAAAAGGGAAATAAATAAAAGTAATACTCATATCTTTACCAATTTGTATATTATTTCAATTTCATTTTGCAAGAAAAATTAAATTTTATTCTCCCAAAATTACAGCTAGCATATTAAATTTAAAAGTATAATTTACTTAAATATTTTAATTATTGATTGAATTTCCTTTAAAATGTTCAATATTTATATTTGATGTTTAGATAGTAAATCCTATGCATTAAGGGAATAAGTATTAAGAATAGCAGAAGAGGAAGATGAAGCTATTTTGTAAATCCAATGTCTTATAACATTAGATTGAAATAGCAAATATTAATTTTCAGAAATGCAATCCAAGAAAAACAAAACCCAAAGCTTACTGAATCATATATCATAGAAAACACCTCTAATCATCATCTAAATAGTCTGCGCTTCTTTTGGTAATTCATCATTGACTTATATTATCTGAAGATCTTCCCATATACATGGAAACTTCCTATCTATACTAAATATTTACTCATTATTTAATTTGTGTATGTCTAATTACAAACCAAATCTTTGCACATTCCATATAAAACAGTGAAATCACACTGGTAAGAAAAAAAATTCAAAGATTAAGGTTTCAAGAGAACCCTTTAAACATGTCCTCAATTTTGTAATACCTGACAATGCCCATACTGCTTCTACACACAGCTGGCTCTGAGACAGAGCTGGCAGATGTGCATGATGAGGTAAGTCAAAAAAAAGCTCTTTTGGGTCAGGCGCAGTGGCTCACACCTGTAATCCCAGTACTTTGGGAGGCCAAGGCAGGTGGATCACCTGAGGTCAGGAGTTCAAGACCAGCCTGGGCAACATGGTGAAACCCTGTCTCTACTAAAAATACAAAAAAATTAGCTGGGCATGGTGGCACGTGCCTATAATCCCAGCTACTTGGGAGGCTGAAGCAGGAGAATCGCTTGAGCCCAGGAGGTGGAGGTCGCAGTGAGCCAAGATTATGCCATTGCACTCCAGCCTGGGTGACAAAGCAAGACTCTGTCTCAAAAAAAAAAAAGCTCTTTGTTCTCCACCACAACCATGCGTCCACAACCAGGAACCCAGTGAATCAAGTATCAGAACATCTGATATTTCAATTGCATAAAAGTATCACTGCTTTCCAAAAAGAACAAAGCTGGAGGCATCATGTTATCTGACTTCAAACTATACTACAAGACTAACCAAAACAGCATAGTGCTGGTACCAAAACAGATATATAGACCAATGGAACAGAACAGAGGCCTCAGAAATAATGCCACACATGTACAACCATCTGATCTTTGACAAACCTGACAAAAACAAGCAATGGAGAAAGGATCCCCTATTTAATAACTGGTGTTGGGAAAACTGGCTAGCCACATGCAGAAAGCTGAAACTGGATCCCTTCCTTACGCCTTATACAAAAATTAACTCAAGATGAAATAAAGACTTAAACGTAAGACTTAAACCATAAAAACCCTAGAAGAAAACCTAGGCAATACCATTCAGGACATAGGCATGGGCAAAGACTCCAAAAGCAATGGCAACAAAAGTCAAAATTGACAAATGGGATCTAATTAAAGTAAAGAGCTTCTGCACAGCAAAAGAAACTATCGCCAGAGTGAACCGGCAACCTACAGAATGGGAGAAAACTTTTGCAATCTATTCATCTGACTAAGGGCTAATATTCAGAATCTACAAAGAACTTAAATTTACAAGAAAAAAAACAAACAACCCCATCAAAAAGAGGATGAAGCATATGAACAGACACTTCTCAAAAGAAGACATTTACACAGCCAAGAAACAAATGAAAAAAGTCTCATCATCACTGGTCATTAGAGAAATGCAAATCAAAACCACAATGAGAAGTGTAACTCTTCGGTATGATTTGTTATAAAGCCCAATCTGTAAGCAACACAAAGGATATATCTGTAATTGAGGCAGTAAGGAAAGTTAACACAAGCGCATTAACAAAATGTAGCCAATAAAGCTAAAAAAACACAATTCTAAAATAAAAGGCACATGAAAAAAATCCCTGTAGAGAAGGAAGGGATACAACTAAATAGGAGGAATAAGTACTAGTGTTCTATTCTTCAGTAGGATGACCATAGTAACAATAAAACATTATATAGTTTCAAATACCTAAAAGGAAGATACTGAATTGAAAGAAATGATAAATGTCTGAGATGATGAATATGCTAATTACCTTGATCTGTACGGAAACATCACTGTGTACTCCATAAATACATTCAATTATTATTTGTCATTTTAAAAGTAAAATTTATTTTTTTAAAAATCTCCACCATTTAACAACAGCTTTAAATAGCAAATATCCTGGAAAACGTTTAAATCTACTCTGTGGAAATTTGAATAACTTCATGCTTTTTTCTAGTGACATAATTTTTACCTATGACCACAGGAATATCTCCAGAAGACTCATTTGAAATGCTTCCAGGTTTTCGTCCAAGTTCTAAATTAAATGAACCCAAGGACCCCAAGGTTAAATCTTGTCTTAAGAGGTTACTGCTCTTTTCAAAAGAAACTTCTAGGGGAAAAAAAAAAATCTCCAGGGTTGGCAATGCCCTTTATCATGAAAGGACTGCCAGGCTGCCCATAGCTAAGGGTATTCTACTGACTCTGGGACCACTGAGAAATTTTGAGAGCCTCCAATCCTAAATTAATGAACAGAGTCATTTCTTCAAGTAGGCCTTCTACTCTTTAGGTAAGGGTACTTCAAGACTTTAAATTCTAATTCAACAATTAATTTTATGTTATTTCTTTTACCATCGGAATTCATGGCAGTACCCCATAAAATACTAAATGAAGCTGCTGTTCTATAATGGTGCCCCAAGATAGAAAATATTGTCGCAACGATGGGAAAAACAGACACCAGGACTCCAAAAGATGGGAGACAGGGAGGGAGCAAGAGTTAAAAAAAACTACCTATCAAAATACTACGTTCACTATTTCGGCAACACGATCAATAGAAGCCCAAACCTCAGCATCACGCAATACACCCATGTAAGAAACCTAGGCATGAATCCCCTGAATCTAAAAAAAGAAAATTATTGTTGCAATGGAGCAGGGAAAAATACGGGTCTACAAAATTAAGTACTGTGTTTCCCACATTGTAATCCTGATAGTATTGGTGCTATGGACTAGCTCTTATGAAATCTATATCTAATCCCAAAGACTGACAGTACTATTGATTTTTTAATCAAATGTTCCCATTGCATCACTTTTAGAAAATAATTTGGAGATATAATATATTCTAGTTATTTTGTATAAAAGCCCTGGATACCTCAAGAAGACTTTCAAAAGGCCCTTATACTTATCCCAGGGAGTGCAAACTCAGACGCTACAGAGGGCAGTCTGGTAAAGGAAAGCCAGCCATGTATGAGAGAGAATGGATAGAGGTTGTGGTGAAGACATGCCCCAACTAAAGGCAAAGCTTCTACATAGTTCCAGCAACTTGTCTTTAAGAAATATGAGCCTGGTGTTAACCTTTTAACATTTTAAGAAAAGCCAGAAAACTGACTTTTAAGCATTATCTCTCAATTTTTAAATGGTGTTTTTCTTTTTTTTTTTTTTTTTTAAGTAGTCAAAGAAAACATGTCCACAGACCAAATATGGCTTGCAGGATGCTAATCTGGCCTTTCAATACCCTCTCTCCCCAAGAATTACAAAATTCTAACCACTAGTGAATGTCCTATATGTTTAAAATTTCTATTCAAGAAATACAAAACCTCTCTGAAAAATCTATATCATGCTTATTATTTTAAAATATTCTTACTAGGTCTAATTTAAATCAATTCTGTTACAATTTAGGTCCTATCCTTTCAGATCTTTAAGCAAGCTGTTAACATTTTCAGATATCACGTGTTCCAACTGTGCTTAAAATATCAAGATAATAATAGGAATAATATAGCTTTGACTGACATGGGTTACAATAAATACAACTTCCACTTATTTCTATTTTAATTAAAATCCATCAGTATTCATTATTCATTTAAAATTTTTCTAATAACTGGTTTTTCTAGTTTTTGGAAAGATATAGTCTGTACAATGAATAAACAAGTTTCTAATTCTTATACTTCTTTTAACAATCTATGAAGCAGGTTTGCTTCAGGTTTAAATTCTGAAGTTTACATTGACCAATTTTGCAACCTTAGGCAAAACACTTGACCTAAGTTTCAATTGTCCACTACTTAATGGTGATGATAATCTGAACATTAAAATGTTTTTTATATAATACTGTTTCATATACTTTGACACTTTTCTCACCAAATATACTATGCATACATCTAACTAACTTTGTTACTTTAGAAGTAATTTAATGAGAAAAAAATAAAAATTTGGTACCAATGATACTATTACCAAATGAATGCAAAATATCTTTTACAAAATATTCTTCAAAGAGGGACATTAAAACCTAAGAAGACAACTGTTTGTTAATAAAGAAAGACATGTGGAGTGGAGCGGAGCTCACTACATTTCAGAAGCAGTTCAATTAAAATACACAGCAATGTGTCTGATCATTCATCAGGAGTAACCAATGATTTGAAATTCTTCACATTTACATTGAAAAACTTTACCAGGTTGGCCTTTTTTAGGGCGGAGCAAGATGGCCGAATAGGAACAGCTCCAGTCTCCAACTCCCAGCGCGAGCGACACAGAAGACCGGTGATTTCTGCATTTTCAACTGAGGTACTGGGGTCATCTCACTAGGGAGTGCCGGACAGTCGGTGCTGGTCAGCTGCCGCAGCCCAACCAGCGAGAGCTGAAGCAGGGCAAGGCATCGCCTCACCTGGGAAATGCAAGGGGGAAGGGAATCCCTTTTCCTAGCCAGGGGAACTGAGACACACAACACCTGGAAAATCGGGTAACTCCCACCCCAATACTGCGCTTTAAGCAAACGGGCACACCAGGAGATTATACCCACACCTGGCCAGGAGGGTCCCACGCCCACGGAGCCTCCGTCATTGCTAGCACAGCACTCTGCGATCTAACCGCAAGGCAGCAGCAAGGCTGGGGGAGGGGCGCCCGCCATTGCTGAGGCTTAAATAGGTAAACAAAGCCGCTGGGAAGCTCGAACTGGGTGGAGCTCACAGCAGCCCAAGGAAACCTGCCTGTCTCTGTAGACTCCAACTCTGGGGACAGGGCACAACTAAACAACAACAACAAAAAAAAGCAGCAGAAACCTGTGCAGATGTAAACGACTCTGTCTGACAGCTTTGAAGAGAGCAGTGGATCTCCCAACACGGAGGTTGAGATCTAAGAACGGACAGACTGCCTGCTCAAGTGGGTCCCTGACTCCTGAGTAGCCTAACTGGGAGACATCCCCCACTAGGGGCAGTCTGACACCCCACACCTCAAAGGGTGGAGCACACCCCTGAGAGGAAGCTTCCAAAGTAAGAATCAGACAGGTACACTCACTGTTCAGCAATATTCTATCTTCTGCAACCTCTGCTGCTGATACCCAGGCAAACAGGGTCTGGAGTGGAACTCAAGCAATCTCCAACAGACCTACAGCTGAGGGTCCTGACTATTAGAAGGAAAACTATCAAACAGGAAGAACACCTATACCAAAACCCCATCAGTACGTCACCATCATCAAAGATAAGAGGCAGATAAAACCACAAAGATGGGGAAGAAGCAGGGCAGAAAAGCTGGAAACTCAAAAAATAAGAGCACATCTCCCCCTGCAAAGGAGCGCAGCTCATCGCCAGCAAGAGATCAAAGCTGGTCAGAGAATGACTCTGACGACATGAGAGAAGAAGGCTTCAGTCCATCAAACTTCTCAGAGCTAAAGGAGGAATTACGTACCCAGCGCAAAGAAACTAAAAATCTTGAAAAAAGAGTGGAAGAATTGATAGCTAGAATAATCAATGCAGAGAAGGTCATAAACGAAAAGACAGAGATGAAAACCATGACACGAGAAATACGTGACAAATGCACAAACTTCAATAACCGACTCGATCAACTGGAAGAAAGAGTATCAGCGATTGAGGATCAAATGAATGAAATGAAGCGAGAAGAGAAACCAAAAGAAAAAAGAAGAAAAAGAAATGAACAAAGCCTGCAAGAAGTATGGGATTATGTAAAAAGACCAAATCTACGTCTGATTGGGGTGCCTGAAAGTGAGGGGGGAAAATGGAACCAAGTTGGAAAACACTCTTCAGGATATCATCCAGGAGAACTTCCCCAACCTAGTAGGGCAGGCCAACATTCAAATTCAGGAAATACAGAGAACGCCACAAAGATACTCCTCCAGAAGAGCAACTCCAAGACACATAATTGCCAGATTCACCAAAGTTGAAATGAAGGAAAAAATCTTAAGGGCAGCCAGAGAGAAAGGTCAGGTTACCCACAAAGGGAAGCCCATCAGACTAACAGCAGATCTCTCGGCAGAAACTCTCCAAGCCAGAAGTGAGTGGGGGCCAATATTCAACATTCTTAAAGAAAAGAATTTTCAACCCAGAATTTCATATCCAGCCAAACTAAGTTTCATAAGTGAAGGAGAAATAAACTCCTTTACAGATAAGCAATGCTTAGAGATTTTGTCACCACCAGGCCTGCCTTACAAGAGACCCTGAAGGAAGCCCTAAACATGGAAAGGAACAACCAAAAACATGCCAAAATGTAAGGACCATCGAGGCTAGGAAGAAACTGCATCAACTAACGAGCAAAATAACCAGTTAATATCATAATGGCAAGATCAAGTTCACATATAACAATATTAACCTTAAATGCAAATTGACTAAATGCTCCGATTAAAAGACACAGACTGGCAAACTGGATAAAGAGTCAAGACCCATCAGTCTGCTGTATTCAGGAGACCCATCTCACATGCAGAGACATACATAGGCTCAAAATGAAGGGATGGAGGAAGATCTACCAGGCAAATGGAGAACAAAAAAAAGCAGGGGTTGCAATCCTAGTCTCTGATAAAACAGACTTTAAACCATCAAAGATCAAAAGAGACAAAGAAGGCCATTACATAATGGTAAAGGGATCAATTCAACAGGAAGAGCTAACTATCCTAAATATATATGCACCCAATACAGGAGCACACCAAATTCATAAAGCAAGTCCTTAGAGACTTACAAAGAGACTTAGACTCCCATACAATAATAATGGGAGACTTCAACACTCCACTGTCAACATTAGACAGATCAACGAGACAGAAAGTTAACAAGGATATCCAGGAATTGAACTCATCACTGCACCAAGCGGACCTAATAGACATCTATAGAACTCTCCACCCCAAATCAACAGAATATACATTCTTCTCAGCACCACATTGCACTTATTCCAAAATTGACCACATAATTGGAAGTAAAGCACTCTTTACCAAATGTACAAGAACAGAAATTATAACAAACTGTCTCTCAGACCACAGTGCAATCAAACTAGAACTCAGAACTAAGAAACTCAATCAAAACCACTCAACTACATGGAAACTGAACAACCTGCTCCTGAATGACTACTGGGTACATAATAAAATGAAGGCAGAAATAAAGATGTTCTTTGAAACCAATGAGAACAAAGATACAACATACCAGAATCTCTGGGACACATTTAAAGCAGTGTGTAGAGGGAAATTTATAGCACTAAATGTCCACAAGAGAAAGCTGGAAAGATCTAAAATTGACACTCTAACATCACAATTAAAAGAACTAGAGAGGCAAGAGCAAACACATTCAAAAGCTAGCAGAAGGCAAGAAATAACTAAGATCAGAGCAGAACTGAAGGAGATAGAGACACAAAAAAAACCCTCCAAAAAATCAATGAATCCAGGAGTTGGTTTTTTGAAAAAATCAACAAAATTGACAGATTGCTAGCAAGCCTAATAAAGAAGAAAAGAGAGAAGAATCAAATAGACGCAATAAAAAATGATAAAGGGGATATCACCACCGACCCCACAGAAATACAAACTACCATCAGAGAATACTATAAACACCTCTACGCAAATCAACTAGAAAATCTAGAAGAAATGGATAATTTCCTGGATACTTACACTCTTCCAAGACTAAACCAGGAAGAAGCTGAATCCCTGAAAGACCAATAGCAGGCTCTGAAATTGAGGCAATAATTAATAGCCTACCAACCAAAAAAAGTCCAGGACCAGATGGATTCACAGCTGAATTCTACCAGAGGTACAAGGAGGAGCTGGTACCATTCCTTCTGAAACTATTCCAATCAATTGAAAAAGAGGGAATCCTCCCTAACTCATTTTATGAGGCCAACATCATCCTGATACTTATGAGGCCAACATCATCCTGATACCAAAGCCTGGCAGAGACACAACAAAAAAAGAAAATTTTAGACCAATATCCCTGATGAACATCGATGCAAAAATCCTCAAGAAAATACTGGCAAACCGGATTCAGCAGCACATCAAAAAGCTTATCCGCCATGATCAACTGGGCTTCATCCCTGGGATGCAAGGCTGGTTCAACATTCACAAATCAATAAACGTAATCCAGCATAGAAACAGAACCAAAGACAAGAACCACATGATTATCTCAATAGATGCAGAAAAGGCTTTTGACAAAATTCAACAGCCCTTCATGCTAAAAACGCTCAACAAATTCGGTATTGATGGAACGTACCTCAAAATAATAAGAGCTATTTATGACAAACTCACAGCCAATATCATACTGAATGGGCAAAAACGGGAAAAATTCCCTTTGAAAACTGGCACAAGACAGGGATGCCCTCTCTCACCACTCCTATTCAACATAGTGTTGGAAGTTCTGGCTAGGGCAATCAGGCAAGAGAAAGAAATCAAGGGTATCCAGTTAGGTAAAGAAGAAGTCAAATTGTCCCTGTTTGCAGATGACATGATTGTATATTTAGAAAACCCCATTGTCTCAGCCCAAAATCTCCTTAAGCTGATAAGCAACTTCAGCAAAGTCTCAGGATACAAAATTAATGTGCAAAAATCACAAGCATTCTTATACACCAGTAACAGACAAGCAGAGAGCCAAATCAGGAATGAACTTCCATTCACAATTGCTTCAAAGAGAATCAAATACCTAGGAATCCAACTGACAAGGGATGTAAAAGACCTCTTCAAGGAGAACTACAAACCACTGCTCAGTGAAATAAAAGAGGACACAAACAAATGGAAGACCATACCATGCTCATGGATAGGAAGAATCAGTATCGTGAAAATGGCCAGACTGCCCAAGGTTATTTATAGATTCAATGCCATCCCCATCAAGCTACCAATGAGTTTCTTCACAGAATTGGAAAAAACGGCTTTAAAGTTCATATGGAACCGAAAAAGAGCCCGCATTGCCAAGACAATCCTAAATCAAAAGAACAAAGCTGGAGGCATCACGCTACCTGACTTCAAACTATACTACAAGGCTACAGTAACCAAAACAGCATGGTACTGGTACCAAAACAGAGATATAGACCAATGGAACAGAACAGAGTCCTCAGAAATAATACCACACATCTACAGCCATCTGATCTTTGACAAACCTGAGAGAAACAAGAAATGGGGAAAGGATTCCCTATTTAATAAATGGTGCTAGGAAAATTGGCTAGCCGTAAGTAGAAAGCTGAAACTGGATCCTTTCCTTACTCCTTATGTGAAAATTAATTCAAGATGGATTAGAGACTTAAATGTTAGACCTAATACCATAAAAACCCTAGAAGAAAACCTAGGTAGTACCATTCAGGACATAGGCATGGGCAAGGACTTCATGTCTAAAACACCAAAAGCAACGGCAGCAAAAGCCAAAATTGACAAATGGGATCTAATTAAACTAAAGGGCTTCTGCACAGCAAAAGAAACTACCATCAGAGTGAACAGTCAACCTACAGAATGGGAGAAAATTTTTGCAATCTACTCATCTGACAAAGGGCTAATATCCAGAATCTACAAAGAACTCAAACAAATTTACAAGAAAAAAACAAACAACCCCATCAAAAAGTGGGGAAAGGATATGAACAGACATTTCTCAAAAGAAGACATTCATACAGCCAACAGACACATGAAAAAATGCTCATCATCACTCGCCATCAGAGAAATGCAAATCAAAACCACAATGAGATACCATCTCACACCAGTTAGAATGGCAATCATTAAAAAGTCAGGAAACAACAGGTGCTGGAGAGGATGTGGAGAAATAAGAACACTTTTACACTGTTGGTGGGAATGTAAACTAGTTCAACCATTATGGAAAACAGTATGGCAATTCCTCAAGGATCTAGAACTAGATGTACCATATGATCCAGCCATCCCACTACTGGGTATATACCCAAAGGATTATAAATCATGCTGCTATAAAGACACATGCACACGTATGTTTATTGCGGCACTATTCACAATAGCAAAGACTTGGAATCAACCCAAATGTCCATCTGTGACAGACTGGATTAAGAAAATGTGGCACATATACACCATGGAATATTATGCAGCCATAAAAAAGGATGGGTTTGCGTCCTTTGTAGGGACATGGATGCAGCTGGAAACCATCATTCTTAGCAAACTATCACAAGAACAAAAAACCAAACACCGCATGTTCTCACTCATAGGTGGGAACTGAACAATGAGATCACTTGGACTCGGGAAGGGGAACATCACACATCGGGGCCTATCATGGGGGGGGAGGGGGGAGGGATTGCATTGGGAGTTATACCTGATACAAATGATGAATTGATGGGTGCTGACGAGTTGATGGGTGCAGCACACCAACATGGCACAAGTATACATATGTAACAAAACTGCACGTTATGCGCATGTACCCTAGAACTTAAAGTATAATAAAAAAAAAAAAAGAAAAACTTTACCAAGTTGAGTAAAAGAACATTCACTTTTTCCATTCTCTTTTTGCCAGATTTCTTACCTACATTTCCCAAGAAAATGGAGTATTTTTTTTCTGTGATAAACTTCTGACATGTTCATAATGATTATATAAAAATATGGAGAGGTACAGAGGTTACTCTTACAACATAAGGACATTCAAAAATCTAATTGGTACAAGTTTGTTTCAAAAAAGTCATCCTTTTAGCTATTTAAAAAGGCAAGAGGCCGGGAGCGGTGGCTCACACCTGTAATCCCAGCACTTTGGGAGGCCGAGGTGGGCGGATCACCTGAGGTCAGGAGTTCAAGACCAGCCTGGCCAACATGGTGAAACCTCGTCTCTACTAAAAATACAAAAAGTAGCCGGGCGTGGTGGCAAATGCCTGTAATCCCAGGTACTCGGGAGGCTGAGGCAAGAGAATCACTTGAACCCAGGAAGCAGAGGTTGCAGTGAGCTGAGATCTTGCCATTGCATTCCAGCCTGGGGTCAAGAGTGAGACTTCGTCTCAAATAAATAAATAAATAAATAAAAAGGCAAGAAATATTCAATCATATATGGAAAAAATTATCACTAATTTTTTAAAAGTATTTTATTAGTGGTTATGAATTGTAATGTTGACATGAGGAATTCTTAAAATAGGCTATATTTCAGAATCATAGAATTTATTATATGACAATCTTATACCACATTAGCGTATATAATCACACTCAACCACACTAGTGTATATAAGACCATATAATAGAAAGAATGAGTATTTTACATCTCCTACAACTTTTTAGGTCAAAAATAAGCTTTTGGCTCATAATAAACAGTTACAAGGAATGCATTCATTAATTATAGAAGCACACATAATTCTTGGTAATTTTCTCCATACAGGTAAATCTCCTTATAGAATGAATACTTTCTTATTTTATTTTATTTATTTTGTTTTATTTTGTGACAGGGTCTCGCTCTGTTACCCAGGCTCACAGCAGCGTTGACATTCTGAGCACAAGAGATCGTCCCACCTCAGCCTTCTGAGAGGCTGGACTACAGGTACTTGCCACTGCACCCAACTAATTTTCATATTTTTTGTAGAGACAGGGTTTTGCCATGTTGTCCAAGCTGGTCTTGAACTCCCGGTGTTAAGTGATCTGCCCACCTCGACTTCACAAAGTACAGGGATTACAGGCATAAGGCACTGAGTCCAGCCCAGAGGAAATATTTTCTTGAAGTTACCACTTAAACATACTAGAGTTCCCTAATCAAAAAGTCACTGGTGAGTTCTTCTGTAAAAAAAGAATGATACCCAATTCAATAAATATTACTGTAGTCCCTCTGTATCAAAAACAAACCAAGTGAGAAGGCTATAAAGGTGAGTCTCTGCATTAGAGACTGTTAAAATCATTATAATTGGTAGGTACTTTTAAAAAAAACAACAAAACACTCTATTTCTCACTGAAATGCCAGTAACTACACTCTAATTCTGAGGTCTCAACTCTAACTGCATATTAGACTTACATAGAAAGCTTTGTTTTAAAACCTCCAGGGCCCAGCCTCTACCACTTCCCTTTGCCAAAACTCCCAGGAAATTTTGATTCATCTATGGTAGGGACTAAGCATCAATATTTTTCTAAACAGCCCCCAGATGGTTCCAGTGTAGCAAAGGTTGAAAAAGCAATGCTGCTTTATAGGGAGCCAGTCTGCATGTAAAAATTTACACAACGCATACACACATAATGAAAACAACGTACTCTTCTCTCTCTCCCCTCCCACCAGGACTCAAATCCTTGCTGCCATTCTTAGAGAAAAGCAGGAGAGCTTCAATCTTTTAGAGGGTATACAGTTTACTGTAGAAAAAAAGAAGTTCCTGTGAAAAGCAGAGATAGTATTTTAGCTGTCCCATAAAACACATGCCTAGATATGGCTGTACTGCTTACGCTGTAGTTTCTCCCCAAATGACATTTTCCCTCACTTTATTATACCACCTGAAATTACATCAAGTGTCTTAAAAACCAACTTCTTATAAAAATGTTAACAGCCCAGCAACGATTTCCCGTGAGTCTTTTGTTTGTTTGTTTGTTTGTTTGTTTGTTTGTTTGTTTTTGAGACGGAGTCTCTCTCCCTCTGTTGCCCAGGTTGGAGTGCAGTGGCACGATCTCGGCTCACTGTAACCTCCACCTCCCGGGGTCAAGCAATTCTCCTGCCTCAGTGTCCCAAGTAGCTGGGATTACCAGCACCCACCACCACGCCCGGCTAATTTTTTTTTTTTTTTTTTTTGTATTTTCAGTAGAGACAGGGTTTCACCATGTTGGCCAGGCTGGTCTTGAACTCCTAACCTCAAGTGATTTACCTGCCTTGGCCTCTCAAAGTGCTGGGATTACAAGCGTGAGCCACCATGCCCAGCCTCCCCTATAAGTCTTTTAATTAGATTATTTTTCTTGCTAATTACAGGCCAACATCACTTGAATTTAGTGAATCAATGTTCTAATAGTAGAAGTGGAAAAATGAATAATTCTGAAATAAACACTTTGGAAAGGAAGACACAGCTAAGTGACTCTAGAACATTAGTGCGGAAGGAGAGTTAGGTCACTGAAAGAAAGAGAAATGGAAATATGAGCACCTGAAATAACTGACCTTTTAAGATCCCTTCCAACTCTGAGACTTGAAAATTGTATGGAGACACCAAAGTTAAGCACCTCCTCTTTTCCTTTCTCACATAAAAGAATTCCCTCCTCCTAAGACACAGATCTCAGGCTAGTGCAACTAAGACATTATACATTTTACCCTATTATTAAGATTAAAAATGACTTTTAGGATTCTAAGTCAAGTCTTACCTTTAAGACTATAAACTAGCTATAATTTGAGCCCCTCTGGACTGTTTCTTAGGAGGCCACAAGTAAATCTCTTTAGTAAATAGTAACTATTAACTGTGCATGTCATTTAAAAAGCATTTATTTAACCTACCTAATGAGCTGTTGAAGAGTAATACAGTATTACTAGAGTCATTAGACTTCTGAGAGGAACTACAATGACCCAATTTTAACTTGAAAAAAATTTTTAAATTTATAACAGATAAAGCAATAATTATAGGCAAATGTGTAGCTTTAAATGCTTCTATTAAAAAAGGAAAAAGAGCTGCATATTAATGAGCTAGTATTCAGTACCGTAAGGTTAAAGGTTTCCTACATAGAAAAAATAAAGAGCAGAAATTAATAAAACAAAAAATAACATATGTGCCTATGTAACAGAAAGGAGGAGAAAAATTCAAAAGTTGGTCCATTGAAAAGGCTAAGAAAATAAACTTCTAGCATAACAAATGAAGAGCAAAAGTGGGAAGATACAAATAAAAACAAAAGGGAACATGACTACAGATACTGGAAATACTAAAAAGATAACAGGATATTCATGAAAACCTTTTTATAAATAAGTTTGAAAATCTAGATGAAATGGCCAAATTCCCAGAATATGATCCTAGCAAAAACCTACTCAGTAATTTACAGATGATTTAAACAATTCCATGTAAAATAAAAACCAGAAATGAAATCCCAAACATAATGCTTTATGTGGATGTGTGGGAGGTAAATTATCATTATATGAGCTTACAAAACCTTAATCACCCAACCTATATTTGAAAAAGTTCTAATTTTTCTGTACTCCACTGTTTAATAAATCTGTAGCTAACCAATAAAAGCTAGTCTCTGGTAGCTCCAAAATAAAAAACGTTATCATCTAATAACAGGTATTAGTAGTGAATTTAATGAGAAAATAAACAAGAAAATCATGGAAATACAAAAGAAAAAGAAACCGTATGTATAATCGGAAATACCAAAGAAATTAGAAACTCCATATTAATGAAGATTCCTTTCACATTTTTTAAAACTCAAATTGAGAAAGTAGTGAAAACTGTAAATACTCCCCCTATAAAACTGCAAGTAAACACAAACTTGTACATAGAATTTTAAAGAACTCAAAAATGCCCGGATGTACATATGATATTGATAGCAGTTCCAGATAAGCAGAACTTCAGGGTACCCACGGGTAACCAAGAGTCAGTAAAGGTAGTATAACTAGAAAAATTTCCTATGTCATCTCTGTCAGATCCAAATGAAATGCAAACACTGAGTTAAAAACACTAGTAATAATAATGAATGGAGGCATGTGGAGGCAGACTAGTAAATTCAGACGCTTAACTGAAATTATATGAACCAAAAGAAAAACATAAGTCTCTAAAGATCTTCAAGATCTACCTCAAATGGCACCTCTCTCATTAAACTTCTTTTCCCTACTGCTCCCACACGCAGAGCACTCTGTCCCCGCTTCTCTGTCTCTTATATTTCTGACATGTATCACAGACATTTAGTTATGTGGCTTACCCCTCTAGAGAAACTTAAGAAACTATTCCAGAGGAAACTAACGATCTCACTTCGGTATTCCCTTTGCAGTGCTCAAAGTGAATAATTCGTGTGGCCACTGAAAATATCAGCAAAGGAACAAAGACCGCTGGAACTCATTGCCTTTAAGTACTGTATAGTGACAGGAATCCCCTGAAATCGTGGAAGTATGCTTTCAAAGAGGATGATTAATTTATAATTAATATTACTGCGCTGCCCGGGTGAGGCACGGGGTAATGGATTATTAGGATATAGTGGTTGTGGCCAAGGCGGCGGCCGAGCGCGCTGGCTCAGGCCTGTAATCCTAGCACTTTGGGAGGCCGAGACGGGCGGATCACTTGAGGTCGGGAGTTCGAGACCAGCCTGGCCCATATGGTGAAACCCTGTCTCTACTAAAAATACAAAAACTAGCCAGGCGCGGTGGCGGCCACCTGCAGTCCCAGCTACTTGGGAGGCACTCCAGCCTGGGCAACAGAGAGAGACTCCCCCTCAAAAAATATAGACAGAGAGAGGACGAAGAAGCTTTAGGAAATAAGAATAAATGTTAAATAAATTCGACGTTTTGACAAATAAGAGAAAAAGTAAACCTCCAAGTTGGGCACTATTTTAAAAACAATAAATAAAAATTAACGTTGTTGACCCTTCTCTGGACCTTCTCTGGATCAATGGTTTGTAGGCTTAAGATATCAAAAGCAACTTAAAGTATAATAAAAAAAAAAAAAAGATATAAAAAAAAATTTAAAAAAAAAAAAGATATCAAAAGCAATTTTACTTGTGAAAATTTTCATCAGTTTCCTCCAGATGTAAAAGAATCTCTTCGGCAAACTCCAGGGAAGGGGCACCCGTGATTTTCTCCTTCACGCTCTGGAACAACTGCCTCAGCATCGCCTGCAACATTGCCTGGTCCTCGCTGGAGAAACTGGCCATCCTGTTGGAATCAAACGCCCACTCTCATTACAGGTCCGAGCAAAACTCGCGCACTGCGCACGCGCACAACTACCCAGCCCTGGCTACGTGCGGCGTCGTTCCCAGGGAGACCGCGGCTAGCGCCTGTGGGTGGGCCCTCAGCTGCCAGCGCGTCATTTCGGAAAACAAGTCACCTTACTTTGGAGAAGCAGGGATCCGCGAGGTCTTGTCTCTGGTACTCCTAGTTGCTAGCCTTCGGTACCAGCAGACCTCAGGCTGTCCCGGCTAACAACAAAAGAGACATCGGGAATGATCTGATGGGAGGAACCGACGACGGAACGTCAGCGGTGCGCGTGACGTCAGCTCGCTGATGTGGCTTCCTTGGTGGGAGGGAGTGCCACCAGGTGACCTGGGGGCGCTCAGAAAATGTTCGAGTGAGCCGCTCTCCCTCGCCGCCGCGTTGTAGGTGGGAGGGAAGAGAGTACGAAGAGAAAATGATCGATAAAAGAAAGATAGTAGAAGTGAAACTGAAAGTAGCCTGACAAGGCTCAATTGAAGAGTAAATGGTATTGAAAAGTTGCAGTGTTGTTTTCCTCTAAGGGCTAACACCTACTAAGCTCCTACGCCTCACCAAACACTTTCCTTACCAAGCACCTTGCTAGGAGCTATGAAGAAGATTCCCTCATTGAGTCACAGAGAAAAATAAATTAACGATTACAATACAGTGCAATTAAATGTCATGCTAGAAAATAAAAAAATGTGCCAAGTCGGTGCTGTGGAGACCCAGAATTAGTTTCAACCTGATAGAGGAATTGAGGAAAGAAGCAAAGAGCAAACTGGACATGCAAAGAATAGGGGCCTCAGAGTGTAGGATATACTGGCACTTGAGGTAATTAGGGTTAGAAAGAGGAGGTGAGGAAGCTAAAGAAGTAAATTGGTCACATCTGGAAGGGTCTAATCTGTTGGCACGTTAAGGGATTCGAGATTTTCGTGCAAGTAGTAGGATGTAATGGGATTCCAGAGAGACACCATGTGATGGTATCATATATAAAGATCGTTCTGCAGGAAGCTGCAGTGGATATTCATATTTATAATATTTATATTTCTAATTCCATGTTTGTAGGTATTATATCTATTTATATACACGGAATTATATCCTATTTATAAATATTGTATCTATTTATATACATGGAATTAGATCCTAGACTCAGATACTTATCAAGTGCATTTTTCTGCATGAAATACCCAGAAGAACAATTGAAACCACTGAGAGTCATGTAAGAACCAGAACAATCCTTTTGTGTACGTGACTGTCCTGGGTGTATTTCAAGGTGTTTAAGTGTCCCTGTCTCACACTACAGATGCCAGTAATTGCCCTGAAGCCACCGTGATGACAAAATATCCCCACATATTTCAAAAAACCTTCTAAGGGAGAATAGAACTTGACAGATTAAGAGCTACTGTTCTAAATATTATACCTTACGAAGAAGGAAAACAAACTTAGAATATCTGAGATACAAGAAGGAAAGAGGTCAAAAAACAGAGGAGGGATGCTTTAAGGTAAAATTCTATAAATATTGCCTACATAAAATAATGATTATAAATTATTCTAATTTGTGAAGATTAAAAATATAGTACTAAAATACTAGAAACAACCATTAGAAAGTAGGAAATAGCATAAGTTGAAATGTTCTGCAATCTTTGTATTTTTGTGTTTTTTTTTTTTTCTTTTTTTTTAGAGATAGGGTCTATGTTGCCCAGTCTGGACTCAAATTCCTGAGCTCAAATGATCCCCCAACTTTAGACTCCCAAGTAGCTAGAACTGCAGATATGTACCACTGCACCCAGCATCTTGTATTTTTCTAAAGAGAGTTTAAGAAGTTAAACTTGACTGAGTGAGCATGGCAAAATTTCAAATGTAACCACTTAAAAATTAGAAATAGAGGCCAGGCGCGGTGGCTCACGCCTGTAATCCCAGCACTTTGGGAGGCTGAGGCGGGCGGATCACGGGGTCAGGAGATCGAGACCATCCTGGCTAACACGGTGAAACTCCGTCTCTACTAAAACATACAAAAAATTAGCCGGGCATAGTGGCGGGCGCCTGTAGTCCCAGCTACTCGGGAGGCTGAGGCAGGAGAATGGCGTGAACCTGGGAGGCGGAGCTAGCAGTGAGCCGAGATGGTGCCACTGCAGTCCAGCGTGGGCGACAGAGTGAGACTCCATCTCAAAAAAAAGAAAAGAAAAGAAGAAATAGAGAATTTTCATTTTAAAAAATGGGGAGAAAAGTTAAATAAGGAGAGAAAACAATGAATACATTTTTTAAAAAGGGAAAAAAGCATTAGAAAAGTAGGAAAAATAAAAATATACAAAGAAACATTATGGAAAAAGCCCTAAACACTGATAAATTTAAATGAACTCAACACTCCACTTAAAAGCCAGAACTGCCAGATTGTATTTTAAAATGACCAACTCTATGCTATCAGAATCTAGAAAAGTAAGAATTTAAAAGAATCCTAGAAAAGTAAGAATTTAAAAGATGGGAAAAGATAAAATAGGTGAATATTATCCAAAATAAAGCTGTTGAAGGTATACTCGTATCAGCAAAAATAAACTTAAAGATGTCAGAGATACTGAGTGTCATATCATAATTTTTAAAACTAGTTTAATTCAACAGGAAGACAAAAAAATGTTGAACTTTTAATATTTTGAGAATTTTTAATAAGTAAACCACGTTCTTAATCTCTCCAAAATTTTCAATATTTTCCAGAGACTATTTCTGCACATGTTCTTATATATCCTTAAATAAGATGCACTCAACCTAGGAAGTTGAATTCCTAAGATATCTGTGGGACAACTCTGAAGCACCATCTCAGCTTCAGAGTTCCTCACATGATTGACTGG
The DNA here is from genome assembly GCF_007565055.1 of Rhinopithecus roxellana. Lineage (NCBI taxonomy): Eukaryota > Metazoa > Chordata > Mammalia > Primates > Cercopithecidae > Rhinopithecus > Rhinopithecus roxellana. The sequence goes on from NC_044552.1 coordinate 168,768,310, forward strand.
AGACTTTTTTGCAAGAGCATTACAGCTGAACTTCACCTTATACCTAATTCTTCCTCTCAGACTCTTCCCAGACCTTGTTGCCAAGAGTACACCCCAGTAAGCCTACTGCATATGAATCTCTGAGTTTTAGTCTATTTCCGAGAGAATGCTATGTGGCTATGGAATCTGATTCAGTCAATCAGATACTATCCCATTATCCAACACATGGTGTTCTTATAATAATAACATGAGTTTCTGGTCATGTCATAGACTGCCAGGTCTTCCTTATGTCTGTTCTGTACACAGGGGATTCTTGTCAAAGAACTAATTTTTGTCTCAAAGAGATATGGCCACAGTAACCGTGTCAATGATCTAAATTTTTTAAATGTGTTTTCTTTACTTTTTTAAAAAGGCTGTGAGCATAGTAAGTAGTTTGTACTCATGGATTTGCAGTGAGATAACACATGTAAAATACTAGCAAAGGCCTTGAATTTTGGAAAAGTGTTGAATAACTATTGAATGTTATTATCATCGTTGCCCATTTCTACAACTTTGAATTGGATATTTTTATAGAACTTAGCCAGATGCAACTTTTATAAACTAATAAGAGAGTAAACTATTTCAAATCTTCCAAGTTTTGAAATTGGCTTTTTCTTCTCTAGGTAACAAATCAGAATGAAATTAGGGAGCTATAAATCTCTAACATCTCTACTTAAAGACTTATTTTAATTTTTGGGATCTCCCATTTTAAAATGACTTTTGCTTTTTCCCAGGGAGATATTTGATTGGAAAACCAAACACTTACTCATGAAAAATTTCTTCAAAAGTCTAACATAGAGTTTGGCCATTACCCAAAATATAGTTCTTGGCTTTGAAAGTGTTCTTGCATGTCTGGAAAAAGAATTTGAATTGGTATAAATAACTATGTTTCCTTATTTACAAGAAACATAACATTCATTATTTACAGGGATCACTTACTGATCCCTCCTAAATTGTTGGCCTAAGCAATTTTCCAAATAAGCCTCTTGAGCTAATGCCTTATCCTAATCCTGCTTTTAGTATGATGCCAGCAAGACAAGAATCTCACTGCTCTGAAAGCAAGGCTAAAATATATTCACTCTCATGTTTCCAGCATTGAATCCAACTTTGAAGATATTTGTTACGTGGTCTAGAAAGTTCTGTACATCAGGTATAACTGAACCTTGCTTCTTAAGACTTGATTTTAATACACTTTCCCCCTCCTTTGGTTTTATTAATTTGAGACCATATTCAGTCTAATTCAATCTACTCTCATGTCTAAACAAGTCTCTAAACTACATGTGCATTGTGTGTACATGTGAATTTCTTCTCTCACTTTAAGAAAAAATATAATATAAAAAACATATTTGTTCCTTAAAAGAGTTATAGGATGAATTAATTTATCACAAACAATTTTAGTAATAGAATTTTCAATAAAAATAGGATTTCTCTTGAATTCATTACTAAATAAAAACTTGAATAGCCACTTACACGTATATAGTTACATCTTTAGGAAAGAACATTAAAATGTCTTATGTGCTGGGAAATTTTCCATATTGCTCTAAGAAAATAAAAGAACACAAAGTTGGAGAAAATGACTTTCATGCCAACATTCCTATGCATAAATCATGGAATTCAAATGTTTTCATTAACTGTTCAGTAATTTGTTGCAAAAAAAAGGTAATAATTCGATGTTGAAAACATAATTTACTAAAAATAAAGAAAATAACTATTTAAGGAATACATATTAACAATTATATATATATACACACACACATACATTTTCCTTCTTTCCTTTACAAAACATTTTACAAACTTTACAAAAGTATAGAGAATAAAGCGAACCTCTCAGATTCAAAAATTTTCAATATCTTGCCAATCTTATGTCAACTATTACCCCCCACCCCATTTGTTCTAAAATACATTAAACCTCAAACATCTCGTCATTTGATCTCTAAACACCTTGGCCTGCATCATTCATGGATCAGGTCTATTCCCCACATAACCACTTTATATATATATGATTTTCCTTCACTACTAACTACATTCAAAAGACTTCCTTTATAGCATCAAATACAAGTTAACATCCAAATTTCCCTAATTGTCCAAAAATGTGTTTTCACAGTTGGTTTATTTCAGTCAGCAGCCAAACAAATTCGCGTTTCATTTCATTGAGTCTGTTTCATCCTTTTCTCCCTCTTGTTCCCCCACTGACTCTTTGGAGCAGTCAGGTCATTGACTCCGCATTGCCCCATGCCCTGAATTTGCAGACTGTGTCCTTGTGGTGTCATTTAACATGCTCCTCTAACCTTGAATTTCCTGTGGACTGCAGTTAAGACTAGAGGACTGCTGACTTCACGGAGATACAATCTGCGCAGTCATGGGGGGCCCTGCACTCAAAAGGGCTCTGTGCTAGGCTTAATGCTTTGCCAGGTCTGCCTTGAATCTTAATACTATTTATCTTTGAACTTGTGTTTTGGAAGGACTGCACAGCAGGAGCACAAAGCAGAGGAGAGGAGTCGATGACGCTGTGAGCACAGTATTCCAGTGCCCCTACGACTCACAGGTTAGCGGAGCTCCAGACCAGTAACAGGTCATCGTGTATGTCTATAACTGAGTCTGCAGGGAGGCCACACTTCCTATGTGAGGTCTTGTTTCACACACAGAAAGAAGGCAATGAGCTTGTGAATAACACCACAGGCTAGCGACCCCAGTCATACCTTTTCCTACTTCTTTTATTTTCCTGTATTAATCAGGCACTTATGCCAAAAATAATGGCATGGAAAGATAGGGAAAGATAGGAAAAGCCATAGTTCCTTTCTTTCAGTTCTTTCTTGTTCACCAGTAAGCTGAAGGCAGTGTCAAGAAGGCAGTATCGTTGCCACTATCAAGAAGTGAAATAAAAATCTTTGATATAGTTTTGCACAGCATTTCTACTGTTCTGATAAGAACAAAATGTATATGCGTGTATGAGCTGCAAAATGCGAATTGAGTAATTTCATTGTTTCTGTATAGGAATATAATACTCTTATATTTGTATTTAAAATTAGCATTGCACAACATGAAGAGGAACAGTAAAATTCAGCTAAAAATTTAGAATTAAAATTTTCTTTACTCAGAATGACTTTAAATAGCAAATAACAATGGTAAATTATTAGAACAAAGAGAAAGAAAATGTTTTGTATTTTAGTACCATTTAGAGTGGTTTTTCCTGTTTTGTGAACAAGGGACTCCATGTTTTCATTTTTCAATACCTCCCCGCAACCCTTCACAAATGAAGTTGCCAGCCCTGGCTCCAGAATTTGTGAGTGTAGGGTAAATCCCTGCATGTACCTGCACAGAACCCAGGCTCCCCTCCTCACTCACATGCTTGTAGTCACTGTCCGTTTCTTTGTCTCTGGGTCCCAGCAGACCAGGAACACAGACCAGTCAGCCTGCTCAGTTCTCCACTGTGCTTCCTGTGTGCAGCACAATCTGTGCATGGAGAAGACTTGTTAGTGCCTGGGAATAAGTGAGTGAATGGAGATAGGGGTCTCACAGGCATCCTGGAGAGGGAGGATGAGATGTGGACTAGGTTAGTGATGGATGGTGGTGATAAAGAAGGAGAATGAGGGCAAGATTCTTGTTTTATAATAGCTTGAGCTATTCCAAGTCTTATTCCTATAAACATATTATATATGCTACCTCATTAATTAATTGTTGTTAATAGAGTAACATACATTTTCAGACTTGGGCTCAAATTTCATAGCTCACTTATATCTTAGCTTAGGTTACAGTCTAAGCTGCTAGAAAAAACAGGCAGAGAGTGGGGGGACCCAAAAATATAGTAGCCTCAGAAAGATAGCAGTTTACCCCTTATGTATGGATCCAGATCTAGTCAGTCCCAATCTGGTAGAGTGGCTTTGCCATCATCAACAAGGATTTTTCATCTTTGGATCCAGGATGGCTTCTCCAATTCTCACCACTACATCTGCTTCTTAGCCAGTGGAAAAGATAAGCAGGCAAAGGCACCACCAAAAAGTGACATACGCTACTCCTGTTTAATCTCATTGGCCAGGGCATACTTACGTGAACACATGCAGCTGCAGAGGCTAAAAAGTGGGGTCTTTGCTTAAATAATAAAACTAGGATCTTCAGTGACTCAGAGGAGAAAGGCAGAATGGATATTGGTAGATAGCCGGCAGTCTCTGTCATATATACCTATGGTGATATTCTGGCTTTCCCCAAATTGTACACATTATTATTTACTGGCTAGATCAGATATTATTCAGTTCAGGAAACAGAAACCAGTCTAGATATTTTAAGAAGTACAGGGGCCAGACACGGTGGCTCACGCCTGTAATCCCAGCACTTTGGGAGTCCAAGGAGGGTGGATCACGAGGTCAGGAGATCGAGACCATCCTGGCTAACACAGCGAAACCCCATCTCTACTAAACACACACACACACACACACACACACACACAGTTAGCCAGTGTGGTGGTGGGCGCCTGTAGTCCCTGCTACCTGGGAGACTGAGGCAGGAGAATGGCATGAACCTGGGAGGTGGAGCTTGCAGTGAGCCGAGATCCTGTCACTGCATTCCAGCCTGGGTGACAGAGCGAGACTCTGTCTCAAAAAAAAAGAAAGAAAAAAAAAAGAAGTACAGGACTTTAGGAGTTTATAAAATTGCTGGAATCACCAAAGAAGAAGGCTCTAAACTGAGCCTCAAGAAATTATTCCCAGAGCACTACAGAACTGACCCTCTAGTAGCAACACTACTTCTGTGCTACTATAGAAGCATGAAATTTATAAATAAATAGCAATAGCCAAATTCAGGGATAGGAGACTTGGGTCTGGAAGTTTCTGTGATCAGCACAAATCCCCATCAAATCCCATAGAGCTGCTTATTGGGTACTGAAATATGGCCACCATCTCCACTGAAATTGCTTCCCAATACATAGGAAGCTGGAGATAAGTGTATGGAAGTATGCTACAGAAAATGTCACATTTCCATGACCGTGTTTGCCAGCATATATACAACCAAGAAAAGGCATAAAACTTCTGCCTTCTCAATTGTGTAAGTGTGCTTAATTTGCAGAACCAAATTCACATACAGAACACTAGCTGCAAGGATGTCTGAAAATGTCATTGATAGTGCCACAGCCTTTACAGAACAAGAAAGCACAGTAGATGGAGGGTGGATTTGAAGATGAGATGGCCAATCTACCATTCCCATGGTAGATAGCAACATATATTCTAGAAAATAACTGATCATCTAGGGACACAACTAAGTCAGAACTCAATTAAAACTCTCACAGATGAATGACTGGCTGAATTTTATTTTACTCATTCAGCTAGCCAGATTCTGCTTATGAGTCCTAAGTTTTCAAGTTTGACATTGATCTCATATCATCTTACATACCTATAACTACCATTTTAAAAAATATGTATTTTATATCCACATGGCAAACTCACCATTGCCAGCTACTGGTGATCATTTCTAAAATCAGTGTTATCTCCACTATTCCTAAGCCTCTTCCCACTATCCACACTCTATCTACTGGTTCCCTAAGTAAAAGCAGCTCTGAAGTCATTCTTCATTGTTTCTTCTACTTCAACTCCCAAATCCAATCTATCACCAAGTGTTATTGATTCTGCTTCAGCGAATCTGTCTCCAATCTGTATCTGTCTTCTAATCCCTACTGCTGTTTATATTATATATATATATATATATATAAAATACTATATTACATATATGTTAGGATATACTAAACAAATAGTAAATTATATCATTTGTGGATTCTTTATAATATTTCTTATTTCAGCATTCTTATTTCATTATGGTGACCAGTGTATAATTTCACATTGATAGGCATGATAATTTTTATTTTTATTATTTATTTATTTTTTTATTTTTTTGAGATGGAGTCTCACTCTGTCACCGAGGCTGGAGTGCAGTGGCATGATCTCAGCTCACTGTAATGTCCACCTTCCACGTTCAAGTGATTCTCCTGCCTCAGTCTCCTGAGTAGCTGGGATTACAGGCACCTGCCACTGCTCTCAGTTAATTTTTTGTGTTTTTAGTAGAGACGAGATTTCACCATCTTGGCCAGGCTGGTCTTGAACTCCTGACCTTGTGATCCACCCACTTCGGCCTCCCAAAGTGCTGGGATTACAGGTATGAGCCACCGCGCCCAGCCATGTTAATTTTTTTAATGGCTTTTGGGGTACAGGTGGTTTTTGGTTACATAGATGAAGTGTATAGTGGTGAAGTCATATTGATAGACGTGTTTATAACCAAGAAATGTTAAACTCATGAAATAAATAATAAGGCCAGCCAGTTCTTCTGTAAAGATATGATTCTTTCAATAAAAACACTTATTTCAATAAACATAGAATCCTATGAGAAAAAATAATGAAATTCAAAACCAAAAAAGCATACATAAATGAGTACACAGCACTATTTATAGCCTTATATTGCCAGTAATAATAAAGAGCTATTACATATTTCTTTGCTTTTTTTGCATCTTTAAAGTGTTTCATTTGATAAGTTTCGACATATGTATACACATGTGAAACTAACGCTCAGTGAAGATAACGAATATACCCATCACCCCAAGTTTCCTGGAACCGTATTGTAATCTGTACTTCTCATTCCTCCCCACTCTCCCTTCACTGTCCCTTGTCAGCCACTCATCTGCTTTGTGTCACTATAGATTAGTTTGCATTTTCTAGTATTATACGTAAGTGGAACATATAATAAGTACTATTTGTCTTTCTTCTTTCATTCAGCATAATTATTTTGAGATTTGTCCATGTTGTGGGTATATTAATAGTTCTTTCATATGTATGGTTTAGTAGTATTCCATTGTATTGATATGCCACAAACTGTTCATCCATTGACTTTTAATGGACATTTGGATTGTTTACGCATTTGGCTATTAAAACTATTATATTTTTCTGAGACAATTTTTGGTATACTAAATACTACTGAATTAATTTAAACAACATTTAATCGGTGTGTTTATAGAGTATAACTGAAAGTTCAAACCAGAATAGTGATAAAGCAGTATCAATTCATGCCCAACTTGACACTAGTAATAAATTTCAAGATTCATACCTTCCCTGACTAGCACAAGTATTAGTGTTGAATTGAGAAATGGGTTTAAGGAAGCTTTGTGTAGCTAATGCTCAAAAACAAATGGGTATCTAGATTACTAGAGACCAAGATTATACATTATATCAGAAGAATAAGACTTTATCCTGCAGATAATAGCACTACTGAAAACTTTTTAGCAAAGACAATGTAGTTGATAATCTTTTCTACTGTTCAGGATTCTACCCCATCACAAATTTTGGGAGAATATCCAATTAGGCCTTTCATTTCTGAAGCCACATTAGGAAGATTCTCCTTCTGCCAATCCCAGGCCAGCAGATACAGGCAAGTAATATTGCCCAAGTCAATCAGCTGCTACCACATGGAACTTTGTTCATAATCCAAGGGCTTATTATCTCGCTACAGTAAAGGAAAAAACTTGCTATCTTCCCTTCTTACTGCTCCTGATCATATGTTACTACAGGCTTTTTTTTTTTTTTTAACCACACGAAGCACGCATATCACCCCAGTCAAATGGCAAAAAGTAAATGGAATAGACGATAGGAAAGCAAGTATAAGATTAACACAATGATTATCAATCATTTAACATGTAAGTATGATAAACATTGCCACTATCCTTCTAATTTACAAAAACCATCTCTCCTTAAGATTATACAAATTTCAGCCAGGCTTGGTGGCTTACGCCTGTAATCCCAGCATTTTGAGAGGCTGAAGCGGTGGATCACGAGGTCAGGAGTTCAAGATCAGCCTGGCCAAAATGGTGAAACCCTGTCTCTACTAAAAATACAAAAATTATCCCGGTGTGGTGGCACGCACCTGTAGTACCGGCTACTCGGGAGACTGAGGCAGGTGAATTGCTTGAACCCAGGAGGCAGAGGTTGCAGTGAGCTGAGATTGTACCACTGCACTCCAGCCTGGGTGACAGAGAAAGACTCCGTCTCAGAAAAAAAAAAAAAAAAAAAAAAAAAAAAACAAAAGAAGATTATACAAATTTCAGTACCCACAATTTTTTGTTTTCCTAAACTAGTTTTATAGCACTATTTCTGGGGAGAATTCTTATTGATATATAAAAGTTTTTATTAAAATTGTATTGCCCACATAATACATTAAAAGGCAAAATAAATACAAGTAGCCATGCAACTAATTTTTAATTCACTGTGAATTTCTAATAAGATTGCTAACCCTTAAAATTACTTTTCTTTAGGATATTTTTAATTGTAAAGAATTGCCAATAATGATAAAATATAGAAATAAATTAACTCATAAAACTTCTCTGAAATATTAAAAATTCAAATTAGTTATAGAGCCAAATATTGAACTGAAAAAAATTTAAATGTTATGTAATAATTAATAATGGACATATGAAAAAATATTCAGTGATAGTGGTAATCAAAAATCTCAAGCTAGATCTACAAAATTAGCAGTTTTAGAGCATAGATGAATTTTGGGTTAAATAATATGGAATAAAATGATTACTCTTTTACAGTGCTGTTAGAAATGCAAATAAGCAAAATCTTCCTGGAATGGAAACTGGCAATATTTATCAAGAATTTTTGATTCAGTAATTCTATTTCTAAGAATCTACTTCAAGTATCAGATATGCAGTTGATGGTTAATTATAAAGATGTTTACAGACAGGTTATTTGTAACATTAAAAAATTGGAAACCTTCTACATATTTCATAATAGGTTGAAGGTTAAATAAATTATGGTTCAGCCATATGTTGTTAATGTCAGCCACTTAAAAAAAAAAGTTTCCTATGAATGTTTAACAACAGCGAAAATATTCACAACATTGTAAGTGAAAAAGCTTGAACCTAAAATTATATACCTTCATTCAATAATATTTATTGAATGTCATACTGTGCAATTTTATAAATTATATAATTATGTATAATGCATTGCATACCAAATAATACACACGTGTGTATATATACATGATGTGTGCACATATCATAATTATGAGTGGAAACTTGTTTGCCCACAATTATGATATTAGTATAGATAATGCTGGATCCAACAAAATCTTAGTACAGGGATCATTTAAGTGCATTAAATCCTCATGCATTATGAAGAAAGCCAACAGATTATATCTAAAGTAGACAAGTTGGTAAATAATGGCATAGTTACATTATAATGAATTAATAAGAAAACTACCAAGACAATTAAAAATGAAAAGTTTGACTATGGTTGCCTATGAGAAGTTGAAACTCCCAGGCAACCACAGCAAGTGAGACAATGAAGCAGAGGCACTTGCTTTTGCTGTAAGCCCAACACACTATTTTATTTTATTAATGTATATTTGTACTTTCATTTTATAAAGAGAATGCTTTTAGAATTTCGTAAAAGAAGCCCATAAAAAACATTCCTCTTTTCCACTCAAGTTTGAAAACTAATTGAGAGACAGATACAGGAATCATATAGCTGGAGATAAAGCATCAACTTTAATAAAAGTTTAATTGAAGGAATTGACTTAGGTATGTGGCATGACAATCTTGCTAATATTTCACCACTACTTAGCCTTTACCCACCTAGTCACTTGTATAGCTGTAAAATAGCAGGCCACCTCTACAGAGGCAGGCAGAGGGCAGAACAGAATCCATGCTTTCTGTACATAGGCTAGATTTAAAAATCAAAAGGAAAACAAAGTTGAAGCAAACATATTGTTTCTTCTTCCAGGGTCACTGATTGTCTCTATAAAGTCCTTAACCATCTGTTACTCAAACACATGCAGTAAAAGACATTTGTTGTGTATTAGGTACTTTGCTATGTGCTATGGTAAACCCAATGAACAGTAAAATAGGTAAGACTGCTGTCTGTACGAGCTCACAGTCTGGTAAGGGAGATATGTTAACATATAAAGGAGACATGCATACAAATAATTCAACAACATTCTGCATATAATTTTAAGTTCTAAGAATCTTTATTTTGGGAGATCTTTCAGTTCATCAATTATTTTTTCATATAAAGATAAGAGTTCTGTTGATTTCCCTTAACCTTGGTATATAATACGTAACATCATCTGAGTGAAGTTGTAATAGTCTAATTTAAATTATTCAGCTGTGGTAAATTTAGCCCTTTACTACTTTCAAACTGTTTTCCAGGCCAGTTTTTCCATACATGGATTTAAAATAGCCTTTGTGCTTTGTAATATTTTAGTGGCAGTTTTCAAATTTATTCATATATTTTTCTAGACAATAAAATTGATTATATTCTTTCATTTCCCAGGTACTTTTCCTGTAGATACTAACCATGAATATTAGAATAACCCATTTTAAAGACTTAACAGAGCACTAAAAAAAATTTGAATTGGAAGAAGTAATCTATGTAATATAATTTGGCGACTTGAGTTTTTCTATGTGTAAAAGCTAAGTAATCTTTTTTCCAATACAGGTATAAAAACAATATTGCTATAACCCAATAATGCTCACAACATTCTGGTAGATTACAAAATTATAGTAAAATGTCAAAAGTATTGTTAGACTACCATCAATAAGCACTGAGTAATTTTTAAAACCTTCTTTTATCATTTCAAGAAGGTTATTTGCTATTAAGCAAGGTCACCCATACAATATACATTTGTTATAACCAGAGACACACTATAAGAAACATTTTACTGGATTCTTATGATATAAAAATGATTTGGCCTGTTAAATGTGACAGCTTGGACAAATGCATTTATTTCTGTTCCATCCAAAAATACCACTAAAATGATAAATACAAAAGACATAAACTCACAAGGACAAAGAGAGTGTTAGAAATCACAGAGAATTTGGTTTGTTCAAGTGTGGAGACTGCAGGTTAGGGTTTACCTACTCAGACATAAACTGATGAATCTGGGAAGAATTTTTGAAAGTTGTGACAAGGATTTAGCTTGACATCTCACCTCATCCTATTCAAGAAAGCATATTTTAGAAAGAATACTTACAGTTCATGTACATAAGGATTTGACTTAAGCCATAACATAAAAGAAGACAGAGTTGGGTGGAGGCCTTATGTGTATTCTGAGCTTAGGCAGGCTTCTTTTTTACACCAAGAAACAACCAAAGGAGATTATACATCCTCTGAGTATGGGTAAAAATACATCCTAAAGTCAGTTCTTATCAGACATAGGAGGATATACTCAGTGGAAAACATTTGGTAAGGAAATAGGCGTAGGTTTAATGAAATATCAGGGCAAACTAACCTGAAAGAGAAATGTTATTTGTTTGGGAAGAGAGAAATAAATTGGAAGACATAGCTCACCAAACGTAGGCAGCTTATACCCTACAGGAAGTTAGTGATTCGCGACTTTAAATACCAGGCTACCATAATGACTCCCATACTTTTATCTCCAGCCCCTAACGTTGCACCTGCACTGTCCACTCCTATATGCAACTGCCAACTGGATATTTCCATCTGCACAGATAATAGGACTTTTGTCATTTGACATTTCCAAATTGGGTTTTGGAATATGTGCTATCACTTCTTCCTTCTGGAGTCTTCCCCATCTCAGTAAATGCCCTACCTCCATTTCCAGTTGCTCAGACTAACACACTGAAATCATTCTTGACTCCGGTCTTTCAGTCATGTATCATACCCAAGCTATCAGGAAATCCTGCCAGTTCCACTGTCAAGCATATCCAGAATCTGTCCATTTCTTATCACATCCAGTGATCCACATTCCAGTCAAGCCACCATCTCACTCTCTGATTTCATCTCCATCTAATCTTCCTCCCCCTTCCTCCAAGCCCTTCTGATCCATAGAGACTTTCTTGCTATTCCTAAATACATTAAGCATTTTCTTACCGCAAAGCCTTTGATGTTTTGATTTCCTCTGACTGGAATGCTCTTCCCTTTAGGCATTCATATGGCTTATTCACTCACTTCCTTTAGATTTCTGCCCAAATATCAATAACACAAAGAGAGATCTTTACTGATCACCCAATATTAAAAAATAAATAACAAAACGTCTTTTCCTGATCCTTCATCACAAAGTTTTTTGTAATCTGATTATTCTCTGAGCACTTAAAGAATCAAGCAAGAACTTTTCAACTCTCTCTTGTGAAAAATTTTAATACTGACTTTTTACCTCACTTTGGTACCTCCATGCCTTACTGGAAACTTAAAGTTTAACATCTTATCACATTTTTTAACATTATGCTTTTCTCACTAGATATTAGCTCCATTGAAGTAGCTAATCAGTTTTCATCAGTTTATTGCCAGCATCCATAATACTGCCTGGTATATACCCTTCTAGGGTATTTGTTGAATGAAAGAAAACAGAAGAGAGGTGAAGGAATTATCTGGATGACAGTAAAACGAAAGATGTGAATACCAGACCTAGAAAGCAGTCATAATGGAATAGAGGGCAAAATAGTTCTGGAATTTTTTCTACAAAATAAAAATGGAAATGATTGATCAACTGAAACATTTGACCATATTGTGATGATTTGCTTGCAACTATCTTGGAGAGTTTGGAGAGAAGTAGTGATAGGATTATAGAAAAACAAAGCCAACAACAATACAACAAGGCAAGTGTTGCTCCTAGAAAAACAAAACATTGTACAGAAAAGTAACTATAATTATAGCATACTATGTGGCTCACCATTGAACAGTATTTTCATATCACAAAAATAGACATAATGAATATGACTTATTAAAAATCAGTGATATAACTATATAAGCAGAAGAGGGAACATATGTGTTATAGTACTACATCTTTATCTTCTATATTAGAAAGTCAATATATGCTTGAAATTGAAAAACTCAAGAAATACAAATATATATGTAGTATTTAAAAATACAGAGGTGGCCAGGCATGGTGGCTCACGTCTGTAATCCCAACAATTTGGGAGACTGAGGTGGAAGGATAGCTTGAGTCCAGGAGTCAGCCTGGGAACATAATGAGACCCAAGTCTCTACCAATATATATTTTTACATGTTATATATACATATACATATATATATATATAATAAAACAAAATAAAAATACAGAGGCAAATGAAAGAAGAAAAAAGTTAAGTATTGTAATTGCTTACCTCTAATTAAAATCACATCCTGTGGGTGGGGAGAGGTAAGGCCGAGGATTAGGGTTTGTTGATTAGAAACCTTGTACTATTTGCTCTTTAAAACTATATGCATATATCACTTTTAAAATAAAAATTATACTTAAATACACTTTTTTGTATTATGAAATGACAACAAGTGACGATGTAAAAAGATAACATGTAAAATTCAGATCCTCTGTAGGACCAGAATCTACATGTTTATCAAAGAGGAAACCCTTAAAGCACTTTCAATGAAATTCAATGCCAAGTAGAGTTCAGAATTTCTTTTGTCAAAGCTGTAATTAGTGTCATTTCTTTTATAATAATCCTTCTTTTACTTTTCTTCATCTTTGTACCTTCAAAAATTGTATTCCTAACCAACAAGTTGTTTAGTGTTGCCTGTTTTTGACTTTGTATAAATGAATCCCTATTTATACAAATGAAGGTCTTCCATGACTTGCTCCATTTGCTCATATATAGATACATTTGTGAGATTCATCAAAGACAATGTGTAGCTGCCATTACTTCTGTTTTGCCACTGTACACTATTCAAATATTTGCCTATATCAAAATTTTTGTTCAATTCACTTTTGGTTGACATGAGTTGTTTACATATTTTTGCCATTACAAACAAAACTACTAGATCATATAGGAATGGATTGCTTCTTGTATATTCATTTTAAATCCAGTACATTATTTTTTCTCAATTCTATTAATTTATAAACTTTTTACTATTACATGCCTATTCTTATCTTCTGCAAATAATGACAATTTTTTTTTTTTTTTCCCCAGTCCTTTATTTTCCTCTCTTACTGTGCTGGTCCTCTAGTACACATTGAGCCTGAGGGTTGGATTGTAATTCATATTCTCAGCTATGTTAGCTATGTGTTTTCACCCTTCCCAGGACAGCAATTATGTCCAAGAATGTTGATTATCCTTGTTTCCTTGGGGAGTAAAGTGAGGAGGGAAAGTTTGATTTTGGCTCACCCTTACTTAGCCATTCGACATCCCACTTTTATGGGGGAGGGATGTCCTCCTATTAGACTCCTTATCTTAGATATATGCCTTGAATTTGTTTCTTATTTCAATACCCTGTGAGGCCATTGAGAAATGTGGTTAGGAAGGAAGCCAGTTCCATTTCCCCACTTACCTTTCTGAGTTCCTGACTTCACTTAGTTAACAGACCTAAGATTTTATTAGTTTACTGTCAGTTCATTGATAAATTTAAGAAAATATTATTAAATATATTTTGCCAGAAATGTCCTCTTGTTTTTATCAAAGAGTTAATGTAGGCACCTAGCCTGCCGTGTGATCAGAAACAGGCAAATGAATTTTAGAACTAAGAAAACAAAAAACAGACTAAGTTTCTGATTCTTCAGACAAGGTGCAAGAACTAGTTTACATGTGTTCTTTGAAGTAAGGCTAGTTTTCTAAGCCATTTTGAAATGCTTTTTCAATGACAATGCTAAGGTTCTTTCGTTGGTTTGTTTTTGTTGTTGTTGTTGTTTTGTTTTGTTGTTTGCCTTTTCCAACAAAAGCCATATACTATGTATTCGACAACAGAAGGGAGGAAAGGAAACCGTGCATTGATTGCATCATTTTTTTTTTTTTTTTTAGTGAAAACACATTATTCCAGAAAAAACATCTCCATGCCAACACATGTTAAACCAGTGAGTTGCACATCAAGTTTTGAACAAAAACCCTACACAAAGTTCTTCACAATTGGTTGACACTTCTTAAAATTAATACAGTAATGTTTCAGCATTCCTCAAAGATCACATTATTCTTTCACAGTACCTTTGAGTTACTTCTTCAGCATGCCACATCAGAAACCAGTGTCTTCAGAATTAGTGCCAAATAAACAGAGTTAAGATTACTCAAATAAATAATGTTAATCTTAAACATTTTTGCTATTTTTTTTAAGAACAAAGAAATGGCGTTCATAAAATTTTATGTCTGATTTAATTTGTTTACTCTGTGGGTGTGGTCCTTCATTATTTGTGTTGCTATTTAATTCAACATTTGCTGAACAAAGTGACAGGAATTTTGAGTCCCATTTTATTGCATGGATTGCAACTAAAGTTATCAGACTTGACTCATATTCAAAGGAGAAAATCAGTCACTAAAATAAGTAGCATCAATGATATTTTTAACTGTAAAATAAATTGCTAAAAAATAATTTATTGTTTGAAAATCAACAGTATCTGTCAGCTTTCAGAAGCAAGACTCCCTTTTTTATCCATAGTACCTAGAACTAACTGTGGCATATGGGAGAAGCTAAATACTCATGAAGTAAGTAATGGTATTGAGGGATATTACATTAGTAGGTTTTCACACGCTAAAGAACTGTCTTTAGGGTAATTTAAAGAGGAAAGAGGTTGAATTGACTCACAGTTCCACATGGCTAGAGAGGCCTCAGGAAACTTACAATCATGATGGAAGGTGAAGGGGAAGCAAGCTTGGACCTTTTCACATGATGGCAGGGAGAGAAGAGCAAGCAGGGGAAATGCCAGATGCCTATAAAAACATCAGATCTTGTGAGAATTCACACACTATCACAAGAACAGCATGCCGGAAACCACCCCCCAACAGAATCACCTAGCACTGGGTCCCTACCTTGACATGTGGGGATTACGGGGATTACAATTCAAGATGAGATTTGGGTGGAGACACAGTCAAACCATATCAGATATGAAATAGAATTCTTCATTTGTATCAGGAAGGGAACCACAGAGAGAAGAGAGGATTTGGGGTCCCACATACCTGGGGTTACATTTCAGCACCATTGCTTATTAACTCCCTGGCACTAGCAAGTGAGCATCAGATTCCTAATCTGCAAAAGGAGAGTCGAATGCCTAACTCACAGGGTTGTTGTGGGTATTAAATGAGATGGTACATAAGTAGTTAGTATAGTGTCTGGCAAAGAATGGTTATTCAGTAACAGCTATTTTGCTCCACTCCCCATCCATTTTTTCAAACATGATTTTAAAATGACCTCTTTTACTACTGACATGATTTCCATTATGGTGCCTTTTCTTCTTTATGACAGCACTCCTTTTATAGTCCATCAAATCTTCTTTAGTTTCTAGCCAAGTGGTAAAATATTTTTATTAAAAGTGCTCACTTCGGCAGCATATATACTAAAATTGGAATGATACAGAGAAGAGTAGTGGCTCTTACACAAGGAAGTCATGCAAGTTTGTGAAGTATTCCATTTTAAATAAATAAAAAAGTAATAAAAATAAAAAGGAAAACGGTGTACAGGACTCCCATTTTATTCACTAATTTTGTCACTGACCATGGCATCTTCAGTGAACATGCATTTGAAGATAAATGGAATTCATACTGATTCTGGTCATAATTACATTCTTTATCACCTTAATGGTCATTGATAGTGATAGTATTGGGGTGTGGGGCCTTTTTTTGAGACAGGGTCTCACTCTGTTGCCCAGGTTACAGTGCAATGGTATGATCACAGCTCACTGCAGCCTTGAGAGGATCACTCCCAGGCTCAAGTGATCCTCCCACCTTAGCCTCCCAAATAGCTAGGACCATGGGCATCCACCACCGACCCAGCTAATTTTTTATTTTTTGTAGAAATAGGATCTCACTATGCTACCCAGACTGGCCTTGAACTCCTGAGCTCAAGTGATCCTCCTGCCTGGCTTCCCTAAGTGCTAGGATTACAGGCATGAGCCACCGCACCTGGCCAGTGGGGGGCGTTTAATACACTGAAATTTCATTTGAAATTTTGTGATTTAAAGGTTTATCTTTACTAATTCAGAACAATATAAAAATATACAGACTAATAACATGGAAAGTAATTTGAAATTTAACAAATTGAGAATGCAGGACATCCATTAATAGCCATTAATAACACCATAAGATAGCAATTCATGAATGGTAGAAAGGAAAAAATATATTTGTATTTATTCTTTATACTTTGATCTATGTAAAATGCCAAAAGCACTAATAACACATGGATATAAAATATTGTTTTTGCCCTGTGTTGAGAGAATACTGCTATATTCAGCTGTCTTGCTTGTCTTTTCTCATGAAAATATGTATATATTTTTAAGAAAACCAAAAAGCCTTGTTGTATTTGCTTGTTATCTATTGCTGCATAAAACATTATTCCAAAACCTAGCATTTAAAACAAAATTTATCATCTCATAGTTTTTGTGGGTCAAGATCCAGACATGACTAAGCTAGGTATCTCTGCCTGAAGGTCACTCACAAAGCTACAAACACTGTGTTGACTAGGGCTGAAAAATAAAGGAGCATTCAGAGAACAAGAAAGTATTCTTAGAAATTAGAAACACAGTTGTCAGATTAAAAAAATATGCTAAGTAGAACTTCTAAATGTTAATATTGAGACTATTTCTTATTAATTATAACAAAATTATGAAAAATTTCACCACTGAAGAAAACAAATAAAGTTAAATGACCAAAACCAAGAGATCTCTGTTTGACCAACAGAATTTTCAGAAACAAAAAAAAAGAAAATGCATGAGATACAATTATTAAAGATACAATTTAAATAAAAATATCAGGATGAGAAAATATACATTTCCACATGAAAAAGGCCGCCAAATGCCCAGAACAATGACTGAAAACAAAACAAAAAAAATCATACCAAGTGTGCTGGAAGCAAGATCCTGACTCACCAAAAAAAAGAAAAAAATGACATTTTTGTATATGCAAGTCCATAAACCTTTTCTTAGAAAACATCTAGAAGATGAGTTTTGCTAAAATGAGGTAGTCAACCACAAAGTGAAAGACATGAAATCCAGAAAATATAAACTTCAACATAGCAAACAGGTAAGGGATTTCTTAAACGATTGTGAGTGAATGGCCCAGAATGACAGCTCTGAGGCAGGTACTGAAATTAACCACTCGAGACTGAAGCAGGAAGATGAAGGACTCCTTGTGTGATTTCTCTAAAATCCAAAGGAAACTACTGAATTTCCTGATTTTTAAAACATGATTAAGAGTTTAGGCCGGGCGCGGTGGCTGAAGCCTGTAATCCCAGCACTTTGGGAGGCCGAGACGGGCGGATCACGAGGTCAGGAGATCGAGACCATCCTGGCTAACACGGTGAAACCCCGTCTCTACTAAAAAAAATACAAAAAAAAAAAAAAAAAAAAAAAAAAAAAAACAAAAAACTAGCCAGGCGAGGTGGCGGGTGCCTGTAGTCCCAGCTACTCGGGAGGCTGAGGCAGGAGAATGGCGTCAACCCAGGAGGCGGAGCTTGCAGTGAGCTGAGATCCGGCCACTGTACTCCAGCCTGGGCGACAGAGCAAGACTCCGTCTCAAAAAAAAAAAAAAAAAAAAGAGTTTATTTCAGCTTTTTAAAAAGATTTTTATTGTAGTGTTTGTGGATAAATTAATCACAGTTATAAAAAAAAAACCTAAACCTTCCCCAAATGAGGCAGTCATTAATTCCAAAAGGAAATATAACAATTGTACAATTTATGTCACAGCAATGAAGAATATAGAGTAAAGCACATAGCCGTAATCATAATAATGCAAAACTAAATGTTGACTTCACCAAAACTTATGATGTAATTCTACTGGAAGAATGGATGGAGGACAATTGGTAAAAAGTGGCTTTCACAGTAGGAAATAATAATGATCAAACTGACATAGTAAGAAATAGAAATTTAAGAAATTTTCAAATAACAGGTAAATTATAAATTTAAAAAAATAAAACAACTTAAGAGTTGAAAATGGTTGGTTCAGGAGAGAAGTTATCTGGGAGTAAGCCATAGGTGAAGCAGTGTATGACCTACTGCTTTTCATTATCAACCCTGACTTTTAAACTATGTACATGTATTACTTTACTATATATAATTTAAAAAATGTTTAAAGCCCGAAACACTAGTTATGCCCTAGTGTTAGACTGTGGTAAATTCCTCAAGGTAGCGTTTAGTCTATGAGGTCTCTTAATTTTAGCTAACCTTCCTTGATCTAATAATTATGGGTTCGCATATTCAAACAAAATATCACTAGTAAAAAGTCTACAGTACTATTCTTGTACAAATAAAACTATATAAAGATTAAAGATTTT
Organism: Rhinopithecus roxellana; assembly: GCF_007565055.1. Lineage (NCBI taxonomy): Eukaryota > Metazoa > Chordata > Mammalia > Primates > Cercopithecidae > Rhinopithecus > Rhinopithecus roxellana. The sequence goes on from NC_044552.1 coordinate 168,787,503, forward strand.
AATTAACAGTAAAAAATGAAATGTTGTCACCAACTTTTGCTTCCTCAACCAATTTTTTTTTTTTTCCAGTGGTTTGTGAGGAGACACAAATAGAGACATCAAAGAAGTTCAAGAAGTAATAGGAGGGAAGGGCATGGGAGTGGTATGTACTCATTAATTATCAAAAACTTATTAAGTACTCTCATTAATTATCAAAAACTTAGCAATTTTGGATTTTACAGATTACAAAGATAGTGATGGAATTCAAAAGCTTCTAATATGTGTCATAGATGTCACACTGGCTTCCTGTGTAGTTTTCTCTGAAGCATGACTAGGTTTTACTTCGAATGTGAAGACATGCAATACAACAATAATGATCATTGATGCTCATTACAACTTTGATTGCCTACAGCAGACATAAGCAAAGAATGATAGTATGGCAGTGTAAGCGCTTGCATTAAAGTAGATGCACAACATGTAGATAGAAAAAAGTGCTTTTAAGACACGAAAATACAAGATTACTCACTTCCTCACTAATGAAGACTCCCAGAAAAGCAATTTTTAAAAAATAGTTCATAATTTCATGTGATAATTAGTATACAATGTATATGTATATCAAATCATCTTATTGTATATCTTGGGTATATACAATTTTAATTTGTCAATTAAAAATACTTTAAAATTTCAAAAAGAAAAAGAAATAGCTGGGCTTGCTGGATTCAAAATTTTGAGACAAGAAAAAGCACAAAACACAAGGAAATTTGTTCCCTCAAATTTAATCTTACACTATTCTACCTAATGTCAAATAATTTCTTCTATCAGTACTTCATTTTTTTAGCTTGATAGGTTGGGGAAGGACATTAATAAATCATAATATCTTTGATAATGCCTTTAAAACCCTCTGCCTTGTCCAATAGCTGGTGATACAGAAATATATTACTTTCCAACTGCGTAAACCAATGAAATAAGCATATTATATACATTCTTCTGTCACTTGCTAGGTAGCTTATGTCTACCAGATGTCTAGTCCTACTTTTTTATATCAAGACAGAGCCTTCCTAGGGCAAATTTTCAAGAGTAGTAATTTATTTTTCAACAGCACTAGATAGACCTAAGGTAAGGATCAGAATCCTATTGGAGAAAATACGCTGCTATCAGCTGCTTCACTACACATTTCATAACAGAGCAGACAATTTCAGAGACCTGTGGGTAAACAGTGAATGACAAACAGGATTCTGCCCCCTATTAAGTCAGTATCTTGCTGTCTGATTTTCTGCATACTCAAAGCACATTATTAATCTTGGCAGTTGAGAGCTTACTATTGTCCCCTCTCTAGTTTGTATTGAACTTTTTGCTTTCCTTTGCTTTAAATATCGTAAGATAATAATTTCATATGAGTGAAAAAAGAATCCAATAGAAGAGAAGCTAAACATGATTGCATTAACTTGTATTCTGTGTACTCTTGTAATGACCATAATTTATGACACAATTTTACATTTTGCATATATCTTCAGAACTTACTAAATGTTACTAACAGGAATTAAGGATGACTCTATGGAATAAGTCTTAACATTACCTGACAACTAGTCTATGGGTAAAAGGGTAAGAGGACTTTCTCTAAATCACTGACATTATATAATTGTGCTTAAAAGAGAGCTTATCCTCCTGATGAACCAATAAAACAACAGTACTTTCTTTTCTAGACAAACTTGCTCATAGTTAAACATAAGGTACTACCTATAGTGACTATGAAATATTGTTAATATACAGCTTTGATGAAAGCAGTAAGTCACACAGGGAAGATATGAATGATTCATTTTTTCCAAAAGGTTTAATCATTAAGTCTACTTCAAAACATTTTCTAAGGCAAAAAATCAAGACAAATAATTCTTTTGATACCTAGCTGTTAAGGCTTTGCATACCAGAAAAATATATCTGCTTCACAAAGTCAGATAAATAACCTGAGGTACAAAAACTGTGGCTATTGATTGTGCATATTTTTATTCAAAGGATCCCTGTATTTCAGAAAAAAATGCTTCTCTGTGGTAAAGAATAAAAATATAGCTCATAATTTTCTTCTAAAGATCTAAATAAATGCTCATGACCCAAAAAAGGGTCAGTTTCATCCCTAGAATACTTTTTACTTTTTACACCAAGAATATTTTCAGCTATTGATTTATCTTCACTTTAACTCCAAACATTTATCACATGATTATACCATCTGTAACCTATTTCAAAAATTATTCCTAACCTGAAAATTCATTTGGGGGTGTGGCTAGGCAATAGTATAAAGCAATCAACATTTTATCACTTGGTAACAGCTAAATGTCATATGAAATTATCTACATCTGATTCTACTATCTCATTATGAAAGGATGCATTAACAATAAACTAGGTACTATGAAGTATTGCTGATCTCACTCTCCTCTTCTATGTTCCAATAGAATGTTTTAATTTCACAGGAATTACTTACTAAATTTTGAAAATCACTTGACTCTAAATTCCTCCATTGTCTCATTTTTCAAAAAAACAAAATAAGTAATAAAATGAGCAGTGATTCCAAACAAGGATTCAGATTCTAAAAGGACAGTTCAACTAAATATTCTGTTAAAGCAGGATTTTAATACTATATTTTGCAATGTTTAGAAACAAGGACACTATTCAAAACACATGCTTAATTGTACCACTATTGGTATGTAAACACTTCAAGATGTAACAAATTAGTACTTTTTGACCATAATCAGTTGATCATCAAGTTCTTTCTAAAATTAGACTTCTCATATGTCTAATGAAAGACACCACAATTTGTCATTACAGTTGTTTTTAGATATTTGTTTTGTCAGTTAACTAGTAAGCGTAAGTGTGGACTGAAAAATAAATACTAGGTATGTATACAAGTATGTGTCTTTATTAATCATATAGTCCATTTTTCTAGGTTATAACTCCAATTGTTGTACAAAAATATTAAATTTTATTTATTAAAAATATTTATTTATTTATTGAGTCAGGGTCTTGCTCTGTTGCCCACGCTGGAGTGCAGTGGCACAATCACAGTTCACTACAGTCTCGATCTCCTGGGCTCAAGCATTTCTCTCACTTCAGCCTCCCAAGTAGCCGCAACTACAGGTACGTGACACCATGTCCAGCTATATTTTTTATTTTTTGTAGAGATAGGGTCTCACTATGTTGTCTAGGCTGATCTCAAACTCCTAGACTCAACATCCCAAAGAGCTGGGTTTACAAGTGTAAGCCAACGTATAAACCTTCATATCCTCTTTCTTGGCCTGACCACTACGAATAATTTTCTTGAGTCTTAAATGCCTAGGTTTTGTTGTGCAGATCAGAGTACCAAATCAAGAAATAATTGAAAGGAGTTTGAGCTAGATTGCTTTATATTGGAAATGGCAAAGAGTTGCTTGCAGAAGAAAAATATGGATCCTAAAGAAAAGGAGGGTAAGAAAGGTAAGGACTAATCCAGGTTGTCTTTAGGGCACATTTTAAGAAATTCTGAGCCGGGTGTGGTGGCTCACGTCTGTAATCCCAGCACTTTGGGAAGCTGAGGTGGGTGGATCACCTGAGGTCGGAGGTTCGAGACCAGCCTGACCAACATGGAGAAATATCGTCTCTACTAAATATGTGAAATTAACCGGGCGTGGTGGCACATGCCTGTAATCCCAGCTACTCAGGAGGCTGAGGCAGAAGAATTGCTTGAACCCGGGAGGCGGAGGTTGCAGTGAGCTGAGAGCGGCACCATTGCACTCCAGCCTGGGCAACAAGAGCAAAACTCCGTCTCAAAAAAAAAAAGAAAAATTTCTTAGGATGAATACAGAGTGAGCCGCTCTACCATGTGGTATAGGACTTGAAGAAGATAGGTGAAAAAGGATTTAAATACATTTTGTTGTGTATTATGACCGAAAATCCTGTTTGATGTTTTTTCACAGATATTAGTAAACGAAAATTGCTTTCTGAATTTTTAGGCATGTTATGTTTTTGTTTGTATGTTTGTTCTCTAGTTATTTATTATGCTCAGGTTGACTTCAGAGTGACAGCAGGAGGTCTAGCTTTATATAGATTACAATATAGATTACGGATTATTACTCCAATAGGTAGTAGATATTTAAACCGTAATTTCAAAGAAAAGTAGTCCAATTTTTCAATTTCTTCCAAGTTTTGCTGTGGGCTATAACGTAATAAGCCAGACTACTAAGAATTTGATATATTCTGCAACTTCTATTTGGTTACAAGTACCAAATAGTTTATGAATAACTATTTAAAACCAAAGCATATTACCACACAAATTAAAATAGACTGCAGTATGATAGGTGCACAATAATGAGTAACTGATATTTATTAAATATTTACTCTGTATCATGATTTTTTCTAAACAGCTGACATATATTAATTCTTTTGCTATGCCCACCATAAATGTATAATGTAGAACCAGTTTTTGCCCTATTTTTTAAAAGTGGAAATGAAGTACCAAAAAGATAAATAACATGCTTAAGGTCACATAATACCAGTTGCTAAGTAGTGCAGTTGGATTGAAAACCAGGCAGTCTGGTTCCAGAGCCTACCTTCTTAACCTCTATATTATACCATTTCTTTAAAACAGTAGGTTTAAATCATATAGAAAAAGAATTACAATCTAAAGATATTTCATTATTAATAACAAATCAATTTTCACAATATAAATTTTAAAACAATCCTGTTCTCAGTGATACAAATAATGTGGTCTGAACAGGATTTTGTTTATATGCTACCCCAGTTCATGTGCTCACCTTGCTTTCTGGCTAGAGTTGCCATTGTCATTGTTATCAATGGTGTAACAACTTGTCTGAGAAAAAATAAGTAGTATGTCAGGGTGTTTCACACTTATAAAGTAAAATTTGACCAAGAGCTTCTAGAAACAACTGGCTTCTGGCCATGTATAGTACAGATGGACATAAGCTATCCGTAGGGAGTGGAGAAAGAGAAAGAGAGAGTGAGAGAGAGGAAAAAACTGATGTATTACACATTATAATTTAATATATATTGCATATATTTGGAAAAACTAATAGATACAAATTATCCCATTGAGCCTGGGTTGTTTCGTGAGAAAGTTACATTGGATTTCTTTGCTATTGCTCCTGGGGCATAATAGGGCCAATGAGTATGAATCCTAGGGACACAATATCAATTAAAATTCAGGGGGAGTAATGCAGGTAACAGAAATATGGAAATGATCCCAGCAGGGCACTAAAAGGACCAGTCTGTAAACAAATATAGCCAATGATCGTCATGGCAAGCAATCCTGATGAAATAGCCATGGAGTAACCTTTCCTTTATCTCAAAAGAGAATTACGCTGCGGGTGATCTGTACTGAGGTTTTACCAGGATCATCTCTGCAGTTGTCGAAATTAAATTGCCACTTCCATAAGGAATTGCATAGAAAATAACTTTGTCATGGAACAATAACCTAAGAGCTTACTTCAAAATACAGTCCTTAAGGATTGTTTTAAGAATGATAAGAGCATTGGTAACATCCTAAAAGGGTGTTCTCAGAATCACCTAAATGAGGCTGATTTTCAAACCATTCCATTGTGCAGTTCAACGAGACTCCCTGGATGTGGAATCTAATATCCAAGAACTTTGCAATATGTGGATGCGTTCATCCACAAAACCATTTATTTGACTCCAAACATATTTGTGTTTGGTTTTCGTGCAGTTTTTTCAGTATAGAGAGATAAATGTCTTATAGTAGATCTTGAGGAAAATCTCATTTGGGGAACTTGAAATATCTGCCACCACCGTGTGTAAGTCAACAGTGTGTAAATCCTCAGCTCAAAGTGCCTGTGTTGTTTTTCTAGACATCAGCCTTGTTTTTTCTGTTTCTATAAAGGATAAAAAGAAACTTGCCCTCAGTGCTCCAAATGAGATCATAGGATTATGAGTGAGTCTTACCATGAACCCACAATTTCTTGACTGAAAGAAGTAATAAAAAGAATTGGAACATTTTTACCCCTTCTGACATTAACCCAGTCCTGCTGGACAGGCTCTGCTGTAAGTGTTAAGCAAACCCTTTGTCATTCACCTGAACCTCTGGAATGCCAGACCATTTGGAAAATTAAAGAATCTCACCTTCAAGCAGAGGGCAGGAAAGTACAGGTAATATCTGGATATTGCTCGTCACTGTGCTTGAAGTAGAATAAAGAGACAATAAAACATTTTGGCTGGTTTCTACATCTTGAGGATTTATTTTTCTCTTTGTAATGTGACAGTTTAAATGAGCAAGCTAACTTAAAATGGGAAAATATCTCTAATTTTTACAAGACCTACAACAATACAGACCCCACCCAACATTTGACTAAAATTCTCCAAATATTTACTCCAGCTAAATGCACATCTCAATTAACATCGTGATTTTTCCAAAAAATTAACAAATTATAAAACAAATGTTTAGAGTAGGGGAAAATATGCTGACTTAAGTAACTTTGGAAGTATGTGTTGTCTATAGGACTAAAAGCAAAAGAAAGTATAAATAAGCACAGTACTCTAGCTGATAAAACATTTTCCCCAGAGTAACAGTTCTAATATTAATATTAGATATTAAGAGTTCTAATATTAATATCCATGTAAGCTGGAATTGAAAAATTAAGTAAAAGGATGGCAGATGGTAGAAGCCAGATGTCTCACTATTAGAGTAGGAGTTTACAAATAAGCCAGTAGGAGAGACCAGAATGATCCATGTGGTAATGGAATAGAGTTGGAGACATCTGTACAAACTCATGTTTAGTTTAATATGGATACAAATGATTAATTATAAATATTTATAGATATTTATATATACATGGGCTAGTATACACAAATATATCCTTGTTCTACCAGTTGAGATGGCTTAGAAGCAACGACACCCTGAAAGCAAAGAACAGCCAGGCACAGTGCTGTAATCCCAGCACTTTGGGAGGCTGAGGTGGGCGGATCACAAAGTCAAGAGATCGAGACAATCCTGGCCAACATTGTGAAAACCCATCTACTAAAAATACAAAAATTAGCTGGGCGTGGTGGCGCATGCCTGTAGTCCCAGCTACTTGGGAGGCTGAGGCAGGAGAATCGCTCAAACCTGGAAGGTGGAGGTTGCACTGAGCCAAGATTGCACCACTGCACTCCAACCTGGTGACAGAGTGAGATCTAGCTCAAAAAAAAAAAAAAAAAAAAAAAAAAAAAGAAGAAGAAAAGCAAAGAACATGCCCAGCACTCAGATCTGATTTCTACGATCATTCTCTAATAAAAGGAACAATGGGTCCTTGGATAAATGACTGATTCTAGTGCTAGTAAAGGTAATATAGAATATGAATTGGATCATCTTGTAGTGTTAGAAAAGTAAGTGCTCAAAATCAAACAAAAACCCACAATGATGGAGATACGTCAAAGGGACACAGAAGCTAAGTGATAGCCCTCCCATTGGCTCAAACTTTCACAATTTTAGCAAAAAAATAAAGTAGTATTAGGTTATTACCCAGTATAAAATAAATATCCAAGAGTCCATATTAAAATAAATAAATGATTGAATAAATAAATAGGGGAGAAGAGACAAATTTCTCATTCAGAATAATTTCAAATAATGTATGTATATACTCTGTTCCCAGGGAAGTGGAATATAACTCCTTAATGTATACCTTAATAATATACCTTAAATGTGGGCTTTGCATAGTGACTTTATTCAAAAAAATTATAATATGAAAAAAGAGAAAGAAAAAAGTAACCTTATAGTAAAAAGATCTTGATGAAGGCTACCTAGCCAGGTGATCAATGTCAACATGAACTGTTTACATTATGTTGATAGTACCCTTAATACAACATGATAAAAATATCACTTTTACCTCTGTGATCTTTCTCCCCAAACCCAAGATGCCATTCTAATCATGAGAAAAATATCAGAAAAATCATAATTGATGAAGCAGTTCTACAGAATCCCTACCCAGTATTCTTCAGAATTGTCAGTCATCAAAAGCAAGTCTGAGAAACTAATGTTATATCCAAGAAGAACATAAGGAGATGTGACAACTAAATGTAATGTGGAGGAGGCAGAACAACAATAGAAGCCTCCACTGATTGTTCTTTTGTAGGAACACCAAATTTAATAGCTATACACACACAGACACGCACACACACATACCCTTTCATAAAAACAAAAAATCAGGTGAGTGATCGCAGTACCTGGTTTTAACTTCATATCACTGAAAGAGGCACTGAAGTGGGTAGGAAAGATAGTCTTGGATCGCTGCCACCATCCCTCCCCCATTCCCCAGCAGTGACTGCATGGCATGGAGGGAGAATCTGCACTTGCCAGTGGAGACAGCACAGCAATTGTGGGTCTCTGCACTGGAACTCAGTGCTGTTGTGTCACAGCAGAAAGCAACACTGGGCAGAACTCAGTCTGTGCCTATGGAGGGTGCATTTAGACCAGCTTTAGCCATAGAGGAATTGCTCATTTTAGCAGTCAGAATCTGAGTTCCAGTAAGTCCTGTCATTCCAGGCTGAAGGGCTCTGGGGTTCTAAATAAACTCACGAGGCCGACTAAGCCACAAGGACTGCAATTCACTGGCAAATACTGATGCTGTGCTGGGCTCAGAGCCAGTGGACTTGGGGAGCATGCGACCTAGTGAGACACCAGCCAGGGTGGCCATGGGAGTGCCTGCGCCACTCCTCTCCGAAACCCAGGCAGCTCCGCTCGCAGCTCCAGGAGAGATGACTTTCCTCCACCTGAGGAGAGAAGAGAGAAGAGTAAAGAGGACTTTGTCTTGCAACTTGGATGCCAGCTCATCTACTGTAGGATAGGGAACCAGGCAGAGTCCTGAGGACCCCATTCCAGGTCCTTGCCCCTGAATGATATTTCTAGACACACTCTGGTTCAAAAAAGAGCCTGTCTTGAAGGCAAGGAACCAGTCCTGGCAGGATTCATCATCTGCCAATGAAATACTCCTTAGGCCCTGAGCAATCAGCGGCCTCAGCCAGGTAGTACTTTCTGTAGGCCTTGGATGAGACTCAGAGATGTGATGGCTTCAGGTGTGACCCAGCACATTTCCAGCTATGGTGGCTATGGGGAGACACCCTTTCTTCTTGAGAAAAGAACAGGGAAGAGCACATGGATATATAAAGCAAATATTATTAGAACTAAAGAGGGAGATAGACCACCATAATAGCTAGAAACTTCAACACCCCACTTGAAGCATTGGACAGATGATTCAAGACAGAAAGTCAACAAAAGAACCTTGGACTTAAGCTGCACTAAGACCAAATCGAACTAATATTTACAGAACGTTTTATCCAACAACTGCAGAATACATATTCTCCTCAGCACATGGATCATTCTCGAGGCGAGGATAAACCATATGCTAGGCCACAAAACAAGTCTTAAAGCATTAAAAAAAAACTGAAATAATATCAGGTATCTTCTCTGGCCACAATAGAATAAAACTAGAAATCAATAATGAGGAATTTTGGAAGCTGTACAAACACATGGAAATTAAACAATACACTCCAGAATGATGAGTGAGTCAATGAAGAAATTAAGAAGGAAATTGAAAAATTTCTTGAAACAAATGATAATGGAAACACAACATACCAAAACCTATGCAATACAGTGAAAGCAGTATTAAAAGGGAAATGTATAGCTATAAGTGCATATATCATTAAAGGAGAAAAACATCAAATAAACAACCTAACAATGCATCTTAAAGAATGAGAAAAGCAAGAGCAAACCAAACCCAAAATTAGTAGACAAAAAGAAATAATAAAGATCAGAGAAGGGCCGGGCATGGCGGCTCATATCTGTAATCCCAGGACTTTGGGAGGCCGAGGTGGGCAGATTGCTTGAGCTCAGGAGTTGGAGACCATCTGAGCAACATGGCAAAATGCTGTCTCTGCAAAAAACTTTTTGCTGGGTATGGTGGCATATTCTTGTGGTCCCAGCTACTTGGCAGGCTGAGGTGGGAGGATCACTTGACCTCAGGTGGTCAAGGCTGCAGTGAGCCATGATCACGTCGCTGCACTCCAGTCTGGGTGACAGAGTGAGACTCTGTCTCTAAAGGAAAAAACAAAAAAAATGAAAAGATCAGAGAAGAAATAAATGAAATCGAAATGAAGAAAACAATATAAAAAATCAATGAGGCAGGTAAAGTGACTCATACCTGTAGTCCCATCACATTTGGAGGACAAGGAAGGTGGATCCCTTGAGCCCAGGAGTTTGAGAGGAGCCTGGGCACCATGGAAAAGCCTGCCTCTATAAAAAATATGAAAATTAAAAAAATTAGCCAGATGTGGTGACATGTGCCTGTAGTCACAGCTACTCAGGAGGCTGAGATGAGAGGATTGCTTAAGCCCAAGAGGTCAAAGCTGCATTGAGTCAAGATGTCACCCCTGCACTCCAGTCTGGGAGACAAAAAATGAGACCTTGTGTCAGAAAAAAATAAAATAAAATAAAATATATGAAATAAAATAAACAAAATGTATAGTTTTTTTTAAAAAAAGGTAAGAAAACTAGCAAACTTTAACCAGACTAAGAAAAAAAGAGAGACGACACAAAATTAGAGATGAAAAAGGACATTACAACTGATACTGCAGAAATTTGAAGGATCATTAGAAACCCACAATAAATGGAAAATGGATAAATTCCCAGACACATATAACCTATCTGTGATTGAATCATGAAAAAAATCCAAAACCTAAACAGATCAAAAACAAGTAATAAGATTAAAGCTGTAATAAAAAGGCTCCCGGTAAAGAAAAGCCTGGGACCAGATGACTTTACTGCTGAATTTCACCAAACATTGAAAGAAGTAAAACCAATCCTACTGAAACTATTCAGAAAAATAGAAGAGGAAGGAATATTTTCCAGACTCATTCTATGATGCCAGTATTTACGTTAATATCAAAACCAGACAAAGACACACACACACACACACACACACACTACAGGCCAACAGCTCTGATGAAAAGTCATCCAAAAATCCTCAATAAAATACCAGCAAACCTAATTCAACAATACATTAAAAAGATTATTCATCACAACAAAGTGGGATTTATCCCTGAGATGCAAGCATGGTTCAACATACACAATAAATGTGATACATTTCATTGATTGGATACAATAGAATAAAGGACAAAAACCATGTGATCATTTCAATTGATGCTGAAAATCATTTGATAAAATTCAACATCCTTTCATAATAAAAACCTTCCAAATACTGGGTGTAAAAGGAACAAATCTCAACACTATAAAAACCATATATGACAGACCTACAGCTAGTATCATACCAAATGGGGAAAACTGAAAGCCTTTCCTCTATCTGGAACACAACAAAGATGTTCACTTTCCCCACTGTTATTCAGCACAGTATTGGAAGTCCTAGCTAGAGCAACAAGACAAGAGAAAGAAATATAGGGCATAAATATTAGAAAGAAAGAAGTCAAATTATCCTTTTTGCAGATGATACAGTCGTATATTTGGAAAAATCTAAAGATTTTATTAAAAAACTGTTAGAACCATTGAACAAATGTGTTAAAGTTGCAGGATACAAAATCAACATACAAAAATTAGTAACATTTCTATATGCCAACAGTTAACAATATGAAAAAGAAATTTAAAAAGTAATCCCATTTACAATAATTGAAAATAAAATTAAATATCTAGAAATTAACCAGGGAATTGAAAGATCCTTACAATGAAAACTATAAAACATTGATACAAGAAATTGAACAAGATGAGACTTAAATGTTCCTGCCTGCCGGCTCTGGAGAGAACAGTGCCTCTCCTAGCACAGTGCTCGAGTTCTGCTAAGGGATAGATTGCCTCCTCAAGTGGGTCCCTGACCCCCATGCCTCCTGACTGGGAGACACCTCTCAGCAGGGGTCTACAGACACCTCATATGGGAGAGCTCTGGCTGACATCTGGTGGGGGTGCCCCACTGGGATGAAGCTTCCAAAAGAAGGATCAGGTAGCATTATTTGCTGTTCTGCAGCCTCTACTGGTGATACCCAGGCAAACAGGGTCTCCAGCAACCTCCAGCAGCCCTGCAGCAGAGGGGCCTGTCTGTTAGAAGGAAAACTAACAAACAGAAAGGAATAGCATCAACATCAACAAAAAGTATGTCCACAAATAAATCCCATCTTATGGTCACTAACATCGAAGACCAAAAGTAGATAAATCCATGAAGATGAGGGAAAACCAGCACAAAAAGGCTGAAAATTCCAAAAACCAGAATGCCTCTTCTCCTCCAAAAGATCACAACTGCTCTCCAGCAAGGGAACAAAACTGGATGGAGAATGAGTTTGAAAAATTAACAAAAGTAGACTTCAGAAGGTAGGTAATAACAAACTCCGTTGAGGTAAAGGAGCATGTTCAAACCCAATGAAAAGGTGCTTAGAATCATGATACTAGGTTACTGGAGCTGCAAACTAGAATAACCAGTTTAGAGAAGAATATAAATGACCTAATAAAGCTGAAAATCATAGCACGAGAACTTCATGAAGCATACACAAGTATCAATAGCCGAATCAATCAAGCAAAAGAAGGGATATCAGAGATTGAAAATCAACTTAATGAAATAAAGTGTGAAGACAAGATTAGAGAAAAAATGATGAAAAGAAACAAACAAAGCCTCCAAGAAATATAGGATGATATGAAAAGACCAAACCTACGTTTGATTGGTGCACCTGAAAATGATAAGGAGAATGGAACCAAGTTGGAAAACATTCTTCAAAATATTATCCAGGAGAACTTCCCCAACCTAGCAAGACAAGCCAACATTCAAATTCAGGAAATACAGAGAACACCAAAAGATACTCCTTGAGAAGATCAACCCCAAAACACATAATAGTCAGATTCACCAAGATTGAAATGAAGGCAAAAAATGTTAAGGGCAGCCAGAGAGAAAGGTCAGGTTACACACAAAAGGAAGCCCACCAAACTAATAGCAGATCTCTCTTCAGAAACCCTACAAGCCAGAAGAGAATGGAGGCCAATATTCAACATTCTTGAAGAAAAGAATTTTCAAACCAGAATTTCATATTCAGCCAAACTAAGCTTCATAAGTGAAGAAGAAATAAAATCCTTTACAGACAAGCAAATGCTAAGAGACTTTGTCACCACCAGACCTGCTTTGCAAGAGCTTCTAAAGGAAGCATTAAATATGAAAAGGGACAACTGGTACCAGCCACTGCAAAAAAATACCAAATTGTAATGACCACTCTATGAAGAAACTTCATCAACTAACAGGCAAAATAACCAGCTAGCATCATAATGACAGGATCAAATTCACACATAACAATATTAGCCTTAAATGTAAATGGACAAAATATTCCAATTATAAGACACAGACTGGCAAATTGGATAGAGTCAAGACCCATTGGTGTGCTGTATTCAGGAGACCCATCTTGTATGCAAAGACACACACATAGGCTCAAAATAAAAGGATGGAGAAATATTTACCAAGCAAATAGAAAAAAAAAGAAAGAAAAAAAGAAAGAAAGAAAGAAAACAGGGTTTGCAATCCTAGTCTCTGATAAAATAGACTTTAAACCAACAAAGATCAAGAGACAAAGAAGGCATAATGATAAAGGGATCAATGCAACAAGAAGAGCTAACTACACTAAATATATATGTACCCAATACAGGAGCACCCAGATTCATAAAACAAGTTCTTAGAGACCTAGGAAGAGACTTACACTCCCACACAATAATAGTGGGAGACTTTAATACCACACTGTCATTATCAGACAGATGAACAAGACAGGAAATTAACAAGGATATTCAGGACTTCAACTCAGCTCTGGACCAAGCTGACCTAACAGACATTTACAGAACTCTTCATCCCAAACAAACAGAACATACATTCTTCTCAGCACCACATCGCACTTATTCTAAAATTGACCACGTAATTGGAGGTAAAACACTCCTCAGCAAACGCAAAAGAACAGAAATCATAACCAACAGTCTTTCAGACCACAGTACAATCAAATTAGAACTCAGGATTAAGAAGCTCACTCAAAATCACACAACTATATGGAAATTGAACAACCTGCTCCTGAATGACTACTGGGTAAATAATGAAATTAAAGTAGATTAAAGAAGTTTTTTGAAACCAAGGAGAACAACGACACAATGTACCAGAATCACTGGGACACATTTCAAGCAGTGTTTAGAGGGAAATTTATAGCACTAAATGCCCACAGGAGAAACAGGAAAGATATAAAATTGACACCGTAACATCACAATTGAAAGAACTAGAGAAGTAAGAGCAAACAAATTCAAAAGCTAGCAGAAGACTAAAAATAACTAAGATCAGAACAGAACTGAAAAAGAAAGAGACATGAAAAAACCTTCAAAAAATCAATGAATCAAGGAGCTGGGTTTTTTTAAAAGATTAACAAAATAGACCACTAGCCAGACTAATAAAGAAGAAAAGAGAGAAGACTCAAATAGACAAACACACACACACAAAAAACAATAATAATAAAGGGGAGATCACCACTGATCCCACAGAAATACAAACTACCATCAGAGAATACTATAAACACCTCTACACAAATAATCTAGGAAATCTAGAAGAAATGGATAAATTCTGGGACACATACACCCTACCAAGACTAAACAAGGAAGAAGTCAAATCCCCGAATAGAACCATAACAAGTTCTAGAATTGAGGGAGTAATTAATAGCCTGCCTACCAACCAAAAAAAAGTCCAGGACCAGACAGATTCACAGCCAAGTACTACCAGAGGTGGAAAGGGGAGCTGGTAACTTTCCTTCTGATACTATTAACAAACAATAGAAAAAGAGGGACTCCTGCATAACTCATTTTATGAGGCCAGCATCATCCTGATAGCAAAACCTGGCAGAGACACAACAAAAAAAGAAAATTTCAAGGCCAATATCCATGATGAACATTGACGCAAAAATCCTCAATAAAATACTGGCAAACTGACTACAGTAGCACATCAAAAAGCTTATCCACCATGATCAAGTTGGCTTCATCCCTGGAATGCAAGGCTGGTTCAACATACACAAATCAATAAACATATCCATCACATAAACAGACCCAGTGACAGTAACCACATGATTATCTCAATAGATGCAGAAAAGGCCTTCAATAAAATTCAACATCCCTTCATGCTAAAAACTCTCAATAAACTAGGTATTGATGGAATATATCTCAAAATAATAAGAGCTATTAATGACAAACCCACAGCAAATATACTGAATGGGCAAAAGCTGGAAGCACTTCCTTTGAAAATTGGCACAAGACAAGGATGCTGTGTCATCACTGATCATTAGAGAAATGCAAATGAAAACCATAACGAGATACCATCTCACGCCAGTTAGAATGGCAATCATTAAAAAGTCAGGAAACGTTCGGGCTTGGTGGTTCACACCTGTAATCTCAGCACTTTGGGAGGCCAAGGTGGGTGGATCACGAGGTCAAGAGTTCAAGGCCAGCCTGGCCAAGATGGTGAAACCCTGTCTCTTCCAAAAATACAAAAATTAACCAGGTGTGGTGGCAGGCACCTGTAATCCCAGCTACTCGGGAGGCTGAGGCAGAGAATTGCTTGAACTGGGAGGCAGACATTGCAGTGAACTGAGATTTCACCACTGCACTCTAGCCTGGATGAGAGAGCAAGACTTTGTCTCAAAAAAAAAAAGAAAGAAAGAAAGAAAGTCAGGAAATAACAGATGTTGGAGAGGATGTGAAGAAATAGGAACGCTTTTACACTGTTAGTGGGAGTGTACATTAGTTCAACCATTGTGGAAGACAGTGTGGCGAATTCTCAAGGATCTTGAACCACTAGAACCAGAAATACCATTTGACTTAGCAATCCCATTATTTGGTATATACCCAAGGGATTATAAATCATTCTACTATAAAGATACATGCACACATATGTTTATTACAGCACTCTTCACAATAGCAAAGACTTGGAACCAACCCAAATGCCCATCAATGATAGACTGGATAAAGAAAATATGGCACATATATACCATGGAATACTATGCAGTATGCAGCCATAAAAAAGGATGAGTTCATGTCCTTTGCAGGGACATGGATGAAGCTAGAAACCATCATTCTCATCAAACTAACACAAGATAAGAAAACCAAACATCACATGTTCTCACTCATAAGTAGGAGTTGAACAATGACAGCACATGGACACAGGGAGGGGAACATCATACACTGGGGCCTGTCAGGGGATGGGGGGTCTAGGGAAAGGATAACATTAGGAAAAATATCTAATGTACATGACGGGTTGATGGGTGCAGCAAACCACCATGGCACGTGTATACCTATGTAACAAACCTGCACATTCTGCACATGTATCCCAGAACTTAAAGTATAATAAAAAATAAATAAATAATAATGATGATGGAAAAAATAATACTATGTCGGCCCTAAATACTTACTAAATGCTTTAATCCCAATGCCTTTTAGTCTCCAAAAGCAACCTCAGGACATATGTTTTGGTTTTTCACTCTTCAAAATGGATAAGCTTTATTTTAAGGCATTATTAGCTTTATTTACTATTAGCTCTTTATCTCATGTATTTTCAAAATTGTTAACTTTATATTTATGTTTAAAAGAACTTTCTTTAATAATATCATTTCAAAAAGAAATTGAATAAGACAGTCAAAAAATGGAAAGATATTACATGTTCATGAATTGGAAGACTCTATATTGTTAAAACGCCCATACTAACCAAAGCAATCTATAAATTCAACGCAATTCCTATCAAAATACCAATGACATTCTTCATAGAAATTTTTAAAAATTCTACAAATTATATGGATCCACAAAGGACCCAGAAAAGCCAAAGCTATCCTTAGCGAAAAAAACAAAACTGGAGGAATCACATTACTTGAATTCAATTATACTACAGAGCTATAATACTGAAACAGCATGGTATTGGCATAACAACAGACACATAGACTAATGAAACAGAATAGAGAATGCAAAAACAAATTTATACATCTACAGTAAACTCATTTTCAATGAAGGTGTAAAAAATATGCATTTGGGAAAAAACAGTCTCTTCAATAAATGGTACTGGAAAAAGTGGATATCTATATGCAGAAGAATGACACTAGACACCTATCTCTTGTAACATACAAAAATCAAATCAAAATGGATTAAAATCTTAACTCTAAAACCTCAAACTATGAAACTACTATAAGAAAACCTTGAGGAAACTCTCCACGACATAGGATTGGGCAAAGATTTATTGAGTGATACCCCACAAGCACAGACAACTGAAGCAAAAATGGACAAATGGAGCCACTGTCAAGTTAAAAAGCTTCTGCACAGCAGAGGAAACAGTTAACACAGTGAAGAGTGAATCCACAGAATCAGAGAAAATATTTGCAAACTATCCATCTGACAAGAGATTAATGACCAAAATATGTAAGGAATTTAAATAACTATATAGGAAAAAAATTAATAATCTGATTTTAAAATGGCCAAAAGATCTGAATAGACATTTCTCAGAAAAAGACATACAGGGTAGTCGCAGTGGCTCACACCTGTAATCCCGGCACTTTGGGAGGCCGAGGCAGGTAGATTGTTTCAGCTCAGAAGTTCCAGACCATCCTGGGCAACATGGTGAAACCCTGTCTTCACCAAAAATATTTTTAAAAAACCAGGAATGATTGTGTGTACCTGTAGTCCCAGCTGCTAGAGTGGCTGAGGTGGGAGATTGCTTGAGCCCAGGAGGTGGAGGCTGCGATGAGCCAAGATTGTGCCACTGCACTCCAGCCTGGGTGACAGAGTGAGATCACATCTCAAAAAAAAAAAAAAAGAAAGAAAAAAAGACATACAAATGGCAAACAGGCATATATGAAAGGTGTTCAACATCATTGATTATCAAAGAAATGCAAATCAAAAGCTACAATGAAATATCATCTCAGCCCAGTTAAAATGGCTTTATATCCAAAGTGTGAACCCAAAAGTATCTGAGATAGGTCTCAATCAATTTAAAAAATGTATTTTGCCAAGGTTAAGGATGTACCTGTGACACAGCCTCAGGAGGTCCTAATGACTTGGGCCCAAGGTGGTCGGGGTACAGCTTGATTGTATACATTTCAGGGATATGTGAGACATCAACCAATATGTATAAGAGGTATATTGGTTCAGTCCAGAAAGGTGGGACAACTTGAAGGGAGTGAGTGTTGAGGGGATTAGGGGCTCACATTTCTTACAAATGAGAGAAGGATAAAGGATTAGTCACATGCCTCAGTCTGGGTCAGTGAATCTTCATTTTTACATAAACAAAAGGACAGAAGAAGCAATAAAATATGCATTTGTCGCAGGTGAGCAAAGGGATGACTTTGAGTTCTGTCCTTTTTCCCAAACCTGTGAAGATAACCTATCAATTTATATTGCCAAGGTAGAATTCAGCAGAACTGTTTTAGGGTAAAGATCTTGAGGCCCACAGGAATTTCCTTGTGGGCAAATTTTAAGGGAGGTATGTAGTTTTTTAAAAAAATCTTTATACCTATCTTATTTAGGAATAAAATGGTAGGCAGATTTGCCTGATGCAGTTCCCAGCTTGACTTTTCCCATTGGCTCAGTGATTTGGAGGTTTATTTTCCTTTCACAAAAGACAGGCAATAACATATGTTGGAGAGAACGTGGAGAAAAGGGAACCCTCATATCCTCATACTGGCGGGAATGTAAATTAGCACAACCACAATGAAGAACAGTTTGAAAAGTCCTCAAAAAACTAAAACTAGAGCCATTGCATCCAGTACATTTAGACCTTTGATCAATCTTGGATGTAGTTTTATGTATGGGGTAAGATAGAGGTCCTGTTGTTCTGGGCTGGGCATTTTTTCCCCAGATGAATAACTCCTCATGTTAACATAATTTATTAAATAATCTCTTACATAATATAAAATGATTATGTTAATTTTCTGTATATCCTTGTGTGCATTTCCAATTTGGTTACATGGGCTTTTATCACAAGTTTTAATGTCTAGTAAAGCAATTGAATTTTTAAATTTATATTGTGTGCTACTGGCTATTTATTCTTCCATTTGACTTTTAAATAAAACAATTCTTTTTATGTGGAGAATTCCAGGAGAGGGAGGAATGCTTTCTGCGTGCCAATTAGGAGGCCACAGTGGACCTCAGCCCCATCAGTCACAACAGCAACAGCAATCACCTTATCAGCCTTATTCGTATCTCTTCCTCTTTTCCTGTCTTGCTTTCCACACTATTGCACCCCTACTTTCTGCCAGATAAACTCTCTGCTGCCAAGATTTGTCTCAGGCCCTGATTTTGGAGGGCCTAAAACTAAGATATTTTATTTTTTTAATAAAATAAAAACATTTCATAGCTTTAATTTATCCTATGAGAGCAGCTTTAGCTGCTATGAGGTGTACCCTCTTTCAATAATTTCTACATAATTAGTAATTGGTAATTTTAGTTCCTCTTTTCATTAGATGAATATTTTGGAGAGTTTTTGTGGATTTAAAAGTAGCTAAGCTTTCTGGAATTATAATGAAAGAATGTGGTCTATAAAAATCTCTATTTTAAAAAAGTGTTATATTTGTTATTATTAATATTAGTTTTGATTGATCAATCATAATTGCATATGTTTATGGAGTACAATGTGATGTTTTGATACATGTGCACAATGTGAAATGATTAAATCAGGCTCATTAACATATCCATCACCTTATTTACCTACTATTTATATATATATATATATATATATATATATATATATAATTTTTTGAGACAGGGTCTCACTCATTGCCCAGGCTTGAGCTCAACGGTATGATCTTGGTTCACTGCAGTCTCAACTTCCCAGGCTCAAGCAATCCTCTTGCCTCAGCCTCCTGAGTAGCTGGGACTTCAGGCACATGCCATTATGCCTGGTTAAACCTATCATTTTCAAAGATGAGAAATTTTAAATGTACTATTTTATTTTGAAACATACTATACATTATTCGGTATAAAGTACATTATACATAATAGATCTCAAACCTATTCCTCCTGTTTATCTGAAACGTTGTACCCTTGGATCAACAACTCCCTGTTCCTTCCTTTCCTACTTCCCCTCCTTTCCCAGTCTCTGGTAGCCATCATTCTATTCTCTACTTCTATGAGTTCAACTTTATCAGATTCTACATGTAAGTGAGATCATGTGGTATTTGTTTACTGCATTTTCTTTGGTGTTTGGATTATTTTACTTAGCATGATATCCTTCAGATTAATACATGATGTCATAAATGACAGAATTTCACCCTTTAGACTTAGTATCTCATTGTGTATATATATTACATTTTCTATGCATTCATCCATTGATAGACACTTCAGTTGGTTCCACATCTTAGCTCTTGTGAATGATTATGGAATGAACATGGGAGTGCAGGTATTCCTTTGACATATTCTTTTTTATTTAAGGTTAGTTTTGTGAAGCAGTGGGAGTGGAGAAGAAACAAAGAAATCTATAACTAGTTTCGATCACTTAGTTGTGAACACCACTGCATTCAGATCAGCCTCCTTCAACATATTCATTTCAATTTCTTTGACTGTATACCCAAAAGTGTAATTACTGTACCATATGGTAGCTCAATTTTTAGTTTTTTGAGGAATCTCTATACCATTTTCCATAATGACTGTACTAATTGACATTCCCACCAGCAATATATGAGTTTTGTGTTCTCCACATCTTCTCTAACACTTATCTTTCATTAAAAGATAAAAGCCCTTCTAATGAGTGTGATATAATATCTCATTGTGGTTTTATTATAATTCATGTTTCTCTAATGATTACTGATTCTGAGCTTTTTTTTTTTTTTCATGTACCTATTAGCCATTTGTATATCTTCTTTTGAAAAATGTGTATTCAGGTCCATTGTCTATTTTTAATTAGGTTATTTGTTTTCTGTCTTTCGAGGTTTTTTTACTTCTTTTTTTTTTTTTTTTTTTTTTTTTTTTTTTTTCCCGCGACGGAGTCTCGCTCAGTCGCCCAGGTTGGAGTGCAGTGGTGCGATCCCGGCTCACTGCAAGCTCCGCCTCCCGGGTTCATGCCATTCTCCTGCCTCAGCCTCCCAAGTAGCTGGGACTACAAGCGTTCGCCGCCACGCCCGGCTAGTTTTTTTGCATTTTTAGTAGAGACAGGGTTTCACCGTGTTAGCCAGGATGGTCTCAACCTCCTGACCTTGTGATCCGCCCGTCTCGGCCTCCCAAAGTGCTGGGATTACAGGCTTGAGCCACCGCACCCGGCTTTTTACTTCTTTATATATTTTGGATATTAACTTCTTATTAGATGTATGGTTGAAAATATTTTCTTCCATTCTGTGGGTTGTCTCTTCACTGCCTTAATTGTTTCCCTTGCTGGGCAGAAGGTTTTTAGTTTGATGCCATCCCATTTGTTATTTATTTATTTTATTTTATTTTATTTTATGTTAGAGACAGGGTCTCATTCTGTCACCTAGGCTAAAGTGCAGTGGCATAACCATAGCTCACTGTAGCCATCAAACTCCTGAGCTCAAGTGATCCTCCCACTTCAGTCTTTCAAGAAGCTGGGACTTCAAATGTGTGCCACCATGCCTAGCTAATTTTTTTTTTATTTTTTATTTTTTGTAGGGATGGGGCCTCACTATGTTGCCCGGGCTGGTCTCAAACTCCTGGCCTCAAACGATCCGCCTGCTTTGGCCTCCAAAGAACTGGGATTACAGGTGTGAGCCACCCCACCTGGCCCTGTCTATTTCTGCTATTGTTGCCTACGTTTTTAGGGTCATATCAAAAAAGTTATTGCCCAAACTGTGACCTGCAAGCCAAATCCGGCCTGTCTCCAGTGTTTTCTTGTTGTTGCTGTCTTGGTTTTTTTTAATGGAGTCTGGCTCTGTCACCCAGGCTGGAGTGCAGTGGCGCAATCTCGGCTCACTGCAAGCTCCGCCTCCCGGGTTCACGCCATTCTCCTGCCTCAGCCTCCCCAGCAGCTGGGACCACAGACGCCCGCCACCACGCCCGGCTAACGCCTGCCTCCAGTTTTTATGTGACCCTCACACTAAGAATGGTTTTTACCTTTTTATATGGTTGGAGATAAAAAGCAAAAGAATAAAATTATTTTGTGAAACATAAAAATTACAGAAAATTCAAATTTCAGTGTCCATCAATAAAACCTTGTTGGAACACACACACACACACACACACACGTTATTGCTCAGACAAATGTCATGGGAAATTTTCACTATGTTTTCTTCTAGTGGCTTTACAGTTTCAGGTCTCATATGTATTTAAGTCTTTAATTCATTTTGAGTTGATTTTTTTATATGGTGTAAGATAATAGTCTAACTTCATTAATCTGCATGTGGATGTCCAGTTTTCTCAAAACCATTTGTTGAAGAGACTGACCTTTCCCCACTGTGTGTTCTTGGCATGTATATCAAAAATCAATTGACCATAAATGCATAGGTTTATTTCTGGATTTTCTACACTGTTTCATTGGTTGATATGTCTCCCTTGTTGTCAGTACTATCCTCCTCTGATTTTAATCACTTTATAATATGTTTTTAAATCAGAAAATATGATTCCTCCACCTTTGTTCTGACTGGGAAGAGTAACAAAATTATTTCTGGAATTCTAATTTTTATTATGTTCTGACTCTTGAAATGTTCCCCAAGTTTCTTCTCTTTACCTCATGATTTCTATCTTTATGTGTTTTGTTATGTTTTGCTGTTTGGGTTTTTTTTTTTTTTTAGATAATCTCCCAAACTATCAATTTAATTTTCAGCAAAGACCACTCTCTTTTTTTATTTAGTCTAATGATATTTATTTTTGAAAATCATGTTTCATAATTCCAGGAAGTCTTTTTATGTATGTGTGTATATTGTAAGTTTGTCACAAGAAGCCCTCATTGGTTCTTTGTAATGGTTTGTTCTGGATAACTCTGTGCAGTCTCCCCTCCTGTCCTCTTTTCACCGTCTTTCTGCACTGCCACAACAGTGTGCATAAATGTCCTGGCTGATGATCTCAAGAGCATCAACAATGCTGAAGAGAGGCAAATGCTAGGTTCTTATTAGGCCATGCTCCAAAGTTATTATCTGGTTCCTAACTGTGATGATGAAGCCTGGTTGCATTGACATATTTAAAGTCATTGATGATCACAGAGCAAGGATAATTGTTGTGAACCTCGCAGGAAGGCTAAACCAAGAGGGAGAATTCATGGCACAGAACAAAAAGGAGAGGTGATAAGAATCTAGGTGATGCTAAAGGGAGAACATGTACTAGGCAAGGAGAGTACCCAGCAGATTGAAAAGTATAAAAACAACACACACACACACATATATATAGACACACACACATTCATATATATAGACACACACACATACATACATATATGTACATACAACACATACATATGTGTCTATATATACATATGTATATGTGTGTGTGTCTATATATATGAAGGGCATAGATACTCTTCTTTCCACAATGCACAGATAATATTTTGAAAATAATAAAACCATTGCTTTTGTTGAAGAGATCCACAATATTGATGATGCATAGCAGAGATTGAATGATGTGTCAATGAACACATCATTGACATGAGTTGTTATATCAAGCCTAGTGCCTCTCTTTTAACCAGTATCTTAGCCAAAGTCTTCTGATTCCTGCAGAGTATAATAAATAAAACACATACACACACACACCACACAACAATTTGTGCAAATGACAGGATTTAGGTTGATATGATAATTGATACACAGATATGGATACACATAGAATATCCTCAAAAGTTAGATATTACAAAAAGCTGGTAATAGTTCTTGCAATCCTGAGACTAGGAAACGAGCTAACTGGGGGGGAAGGAATGTGAGGAAGACTGACTTTTCTCTTCTCAGTTACCATTTTTTTGCTTTTAAATTTTGTGCTGTGTGTATATTACCTATACATAATTAATAAAACATTCTCCTCCCCCCACAAAAAAAGAATAACTTATTTATTTATTTTATTTATTTATTTATTTATTTATTTATTTATTTTCGATACAGAGTCTTGCTTTGTCACCCAAACTGGAGTGCAGTGGCCGGATCTCGGCTCACTGCAAGCTCCGCCCTTTGGGTTTACGCCATTCTCCTGCCTCAGCCTCCCGAGTAGCTGGGACTACAGGCACCTGCCACCTCGCCCAGCTAGTTTTTTGTATTTTTTAGTAGAGACGGGGTTTCACCGGGTTAGCCAGGATGGTCTCGATCTCCTGACCTTGTGATCCGCCCATCTCGGCCTCCCAAAGTGCTGGGATTACAGGCTTGAGCCACCGCGCCCGGCCTTATTTATTTATTTATTTATTTATTTTTGAGGCGGAATTTTGCTCTTGTTGCCTAGGCTGGAGTGCAATGGCAAAGTCTTGGCTCACTGTAATCTCCGCCTCCCGGGTTCAAGCGATTCTCCTGCCTCAGCCTTCCAAGTAGCTGGGATTACAGGTACCTGCTACCACACCCAGCTAACTTTTTGTATTTTTAGTAGACAGGGTTTTGCCATGTTGGTCAGGCTGGTCGCGAACTCCTGACCTCAGGTGATCCACCCGCCTCGGCCTCCCAAAATGCTGGGATTACACGCATGAGCCACTGAGCCCAGCAGAATAACTTTAGACTTCTCAGTGGCCAGTGGAAGATAGAAGGCCATGGAATAATGACTTTAAAATTCTAAAGACAAATTATTACAATCTAGAATTCCATATATAGTTATACAATTAGGCATTAGATAAAGATAATTAGATATTTTTAGGCAAAATAGCCTCAAAATATACTTCCTCATACAATTTCTCAGAAAACTACTAGAAAATATGTTTTAACAATTGAGCAAATAAACCTAGAAAAACAAA
Organism: Rhinopithecus roxellana; assembly: GCF_007565055.1. Lineage (NCBI taxonomy): Eukaryota > Metazoa > Chordata > Mammalia > Primates > Cercopithecidae > Rhinopithecus > Rhinopithecus roxellana. The sequence continues at coordinate 168,812,345 of NC_044552.1, forward strand.
GATACAGTATACGGGAAATGGAAATATAACCCACGAGAAAGACAAAGGGAATCCTCGGGTGAAGGGTGATCCCCAGACAAACACTGTAAGCTAAGTCTAGCAGATATTCAACCTAGATTACAACAGGTCAGAAATCTCAGAGAGATTGCTTCCAAAAGTTGAAGTTAGTAGGGCACCTGATGGACCTGAAATCCAGAGACGTCTTAGGATGTATCATTCCTGGTCCTGTTTGCTCTCAGATCCATTTCCTGCCAATCCTCTGCTCTGCTCTGTGTTTCAGGGAGGGATGGTCCCTGCAGGTTGGCTTTGTTAGGCTTCTACGTTAGTGCATTTCTGATTGAGACCATTGGCAACAGTTGGGAGAAGAGGAAAGGAAGGAAAACCAGGTCATTTTCTACATCTCTTTCTTGGGCAACTCCCTTAGTATTATAAGTTTCTTGTGTTTTTGTGTTTTTTTGTTTGTTTGTTTTTCTTGAGGCAAACTCTCACTCTGCTGCCCAGGCTGAAGTACAGTGGCTTGATCATGGCTCACTGCAGCCTCAACCTCCCAGGCTCAGGTAATGCTTCCACCTCAGCCTCCCAAGCAGCTGGGACTACAGGTGTGCACCACCACACCAGGCTAACTTTTTAATTATTTGTAGAGATGAGGTTTCCCTATGTTGCCCAGGCTGGTCTCAAACTTCTGGGCTCAAGCAATCCTCCTCTCTCATCCAGAGTGCTGGGACTATAGGCATGAGCCGCCAGATCCAGCCTAAGTTACCATTTTGATTCCATCTATCCCTGGATATTAATGCTAAGGCTTCAGATACCACTTTTCTCCTTTTTCTCTAAAACCTAGAAAGAAAAGCTACTGATAGCATTCTGCTGACTGCCAAAGTGTTTCGTTGCTTCACTGCCCCCTTTAACTTCTCGCCTCCTCCCTGCGTTCCAGTTCCTTAAATTCAGTTCCTTTGTTGTCAATTCTTTTTTTTCCCCAGTTTGAGAAATTAATGTGTATCAGTGATATCAGTTTCAAACACATTTCCAACATTGGATGTGACTTTTTCTTAGCTGTCCTTGATTTACAATGTGCTTGGGATGTATTTATTTCTGCAGTTGCATTTATCAATCTCTTTTATGGATTCTGACTTGCCCCACTGAGTTTATTAAAACAAATCCCACTGCTTTTCCTTCTGGGTCCCTTCTCTGGACTTAACCTCCATGCTGAATACCCCCTCTCCTTCCAGCCCTGCAGGTCTATTCTCCCTTTTCCCTGGATGTGCACAGGCCTTGGTCAGCTTTGCACTCTCTGTTACTCCTTCCTGGAAAACCCTCCTTGTCATCTAGCCTCCCAGGATCATCCTTCACATCTTACTTCAGATGTGAAGTAGCCGTGCCTCCAGGAAGCCCTCCTGGACCACAACATGTACTGCCTCATTTACATTTATTGATTTACATCATCATCCCCAGGGCTTGTGCATCCTGAGTCACCTCCATCATGTGTCATGTGGCCTTGTGAACACCTGTTCCTAAGTCCCCACTCCTCACCAGACTCTGAATTTCCTGGAGTGAGTCTCTGTCAGAAGCATGGTGATAAGTCAGTAAACTAGTGTCAGGTGAGGATATGGATAGAGAACAAGAACATTCAGGGTCAACCTGGATGCTAAAGTGTCAGTAACAGCATTGAAGAGGGTATGGAATATGGGTCTAATCTAACATCTTATCTGGGTGTCCTGTGAAGCCTGAGACCTCTGTGCTTTCTGGGGCCTCAAGCAAGCTGAATAGGGTCCATCAGTGCAGAGACCAAACTATATCACCCTTCACAGAGAAACTGGGGCCTGAGCCAGGCTCTGGGCTGCTGCTCACTCCTCTCTTCAGATCCATTTCATAGTCTCTGTTTCTCTCAGTCTATGTCTGTGTGTCTGTGTGTCTGAATCTGTCCCTCTATTTGCTCTTCTTCAGAGTTCTCCTTCCTTCTCAATGTCTTTGTCACTCTGACCCTCTGTCTCTTTCTCTCCAGAATCCATAACCCTGAAAAATGGTTTATCACTTCACTTCAGGTCCTGGAAGGACAGTGTCTGCACTTGGTCTGTGTTTTCTTTTTTTTTTTTTTTTTGTTTTTGTTTTTGTTTTCGTTTTTTTTTTTTTTTATTATACTTTAAGTTCTAGGGTACATGTGCATAACGTACAGGTTTGTTACATATGTATATTTGTGCCATGTTGGTGTGCTGCACCCATCAACTTGTCAGCACCCATCAATTCATCATTTATGTCATGTGAAACTCCCCAATGCAATCCCTCCCCCCTCCCCCCTCCCCATGATAGGCCCCAGTGTGTGATGTTCCCCTTCCCGAGTCCAAGTGATCTCATTGTTCAGTTCCCACCTATGAGTGAGAACATGCGGTGCTTGGTTTTCTGTTCTTGTGATAGTTTGCTAAGAATGATGGTTTCCAGCTGCATCCATGTCCCTACAAAGGACGCAAACTCATCCTTTTTTAGGGCTGAATAGTATTCCATGGTGTATATGTGCCACATTTTCTTAATCCAGTCTGTCACAGATGGACATTTGGGTTGATTCCAAGCCTTTGCTATTGTGAATAGTGCTGCAATAAACATACGTGTGCATGTGTCTTTGTAGTAGAATAATTTATAATCCTTTGGGTATATATCCAGTAGTGGGATGGCTGGGTCATATGGTACATCTAGTTCTAGATCCTTGAGGAATTGCCATACTGTTTTCCATAATGGTTGAACTAGTTTACAATCCCACCAACAGTGTAAAAGTGTTCCTATTTCTCCACATCCTCTCCAACAACTGTTGTTTCCTGATTTTTTAATGATTGCCATTCTAACTGGTGTGAGATGGTATCTCATTGTGGTTTTGATTTGCATTTCTCTGATGGCCAGTGATGATGAGCATTTTTTCATGTGTCTGTTGGCTGTATGAATGTCTTCTTTTGAGAAATGTCTGTTCATATTCCTTCCCCACTTTTTGATGGGATTGTTTGTTTTTTTCTTGTATATTTGTTTGAGTTCTTTGTAGATTCTGGATATTAGCCCTTTGTCAGATGAGTAGATCACAAAAATTTTCTCCCATTCTGTAGGTTGACTGTTCACTATGATGGTAGTTTCTTTTGCTGTGCAGAAGCTCTTTAGTTTAATTAGATCCCGTTTGTCAATTTTGGCTTTTGCTGCCATTGCTTTTGGTGTTTTAGACATGAAGTCCTTGCCCATGCCTATGTCCTGAATGGTACTACCTAGATTTCTTCTAGGGTTTTTATGGTATTAGGTCTAACATTTAAGTCTCTAATCCATCTTGAATTAATCTTCGTATAAGGAGTAAGGAAAGGATCCAGTTTCAGCTTTCTACTTATGGCTAACCAATTTTCCTAGCACCATTTATTAAATAGGAAATCCTTTCCCCATTTCTTGTTTTCCTCATGTTTGTCAAAGATCAGATGGCTGTAGCATGTGTGGTATTATTTCTGAGGACTCTGTTCTGTTCCATTGGTCTATAGCTCTGTTTTGGTACCAGTACCATGCTGTTTTGGTTACTGTAGCCTTGTAGTATAGTTTGAAGTCAGGTAGCATGACGCCTCCAGCTTTGTCCTTTTGACTTAGGATTGTCTTGGCAATGCGGGCTCTTTTTTGGTTCCATATGAACTTTAAAGCATTTTTTCCCAATTTCTCTGAAGAAACTCATTGGTAGCTTGATGGGGATGGCATTGAATCTATAAATAACCTTGGGCAGTACAGCCATTTTCACTGATATTGATTCTTCCTATCCATGAGCATGGTATGTTCTTCCATTAGTTTGTGTCCTCTTTTATTTCACGGAGCAGTGGTTTGTAGTTCTCCTTGAAGAGGTCCTTGACATCCCTTGTAAGTTGGATTCCTAGGTATTTTATTCTCTTTGAAGCAATTGTGAATGGAAGTTCATTCCTGATTTGCCTCTCTGCTTGTCTGTTACTGGTGTATAAGAATGCTTGTGATTTTTGCACATTAATTTTGTATCCTGAGACTTTGCTGAAGTTGCTTATCAGCTTAAGGAGATTTTGGGCTGAGACGATGGGGTTTTCTAAATATACAATCATGTCATCTGCAAACAGGGACAATTTGACTTCTTCTTTTCCTAACTGAATACCCTTGCTTTCTTTCTCTTGCCTGATTGCCCTAGCCAGAACTTCCAACACTATGTTGAATAGGAGTCGTGAGAGAGGGCATCCCTGTCTTGTACCAGTTTTCAAAGGGAATTTTTCCAGTTTTTGCCCATTCAGTATGATATTAGCTGTGGGTTTGTCATAAATAGCTCTTATTATTTTGAGGTACGTTCCATCAATACCGAATTTATTGAGCGTTTTTAGCATGAAGGGCTGTTGAATTTTGTCAAAAGCCTTTTCTGCATCTATTGAGATAATCATGTGGTTCTTGACTTTGGTTCTGTTTATATGCTGGATTACATTTATTGATTTGCGAATGTTGAACCAGCCTTGCATCCCAGGGATGAAGCCCACTTGATCATGGTGGATAAGCTTTTTGATGTGCTGCTGAATCCGGTTTGCCAGTATTTTCTTGAGGATTTTTGCATCGATGTTCATCAGGGATATTGGTCTAAAATTCTCTTTTTTGTTGTGTCTCTGTCAGGCTTTGGTATCAGGATGATGTTGGCCTCATAAAATGAGTTAGGGAGGATTCCCTCTTTTTCAATTGATTGGAATAGTTTCAGAAGGAATGGTACCAGCTCCTCCTTGTACCTCTGGTAGAATTCAGCTGTGAATCCATCTGGTCCTGGACTGTTTTTGGTGGGTAGGCTATTAATTGTTGCCTCAATTTCAGAGCCTGCTATTGGTCTATTCAGGGATTCAACTTCTTCCTGGTTTAGTCTCTGGAGAGTGTAAGTGTCCAGGAAATTATCCATTTCTTCTAGATTTTCTAGTTGATTTACGTAGAGGTGTTTATAGTATTCTCTGATGGTAGTTTGTATTTCTGTGGGGTCAGTGGTGATATCCCCTTTATCATTTTTTATTGCAACTATTTGATTCCTCTCTCTTTTCTTCTTTATTAGTCTTGCTAGCGGTCTGTCAATTTTGTTGATCTTTTCAAAAAACCAACTCCTGGATTCATTGATTTTTTGGAGGGTTTTTTGTGTCTCTATCTCCTTCAGTTCTGCTCTGATCTTAGTTATTTCTTGCCTTCTACTAGCTTTTGAATGTGTTTGCTCTTGCCTCTCTAGTTCTTTTAATTGTGATGTTAGAGTGTCCATTTTAGATCTTTCCTGCTTTCTCTTGTGGGCATTTAGTGCTATAAATTTCCCTCTACACACTGCTTTAAATGTGTCCCAGAGATTCTGGTATGTTGTATCTTTGTTCTCATTGGTTTCAAAGAACATCTTTATTTCTGCCTTCATTTCATTATGTACCCAGTAGTCATTCAGGAGCAGGTTGTTCTGTTTCCATGTAGTTGAGCGGTTTTGATTGAGTTTCTTAGTCCTGAGTTCTAGTTTGATTGCACTGTGGTCTGAGAGACAGTTTGTTATGATTTCTGTTCTTTTACATTTGCTGAGGAGTGCTTTACTTCCAATTATGTGGTCAATTTTGGAATAAGTGTGATGTGGTGCTGAGAAGAATGCATATTCTGTTGATTTGGGGTGGAGAGTTCTATAGATGTCTATTAGGTCTGCTTGGTGCAGAGATGAGTTCAATTCGTGGATATCCTTGTTAACTTTCTGTCTCGTTGATCTGTCTAATGTTGACAGTGGAGTGTTGAAGTCTCCCATTATTATTGTATGGGAGTCTAAGTCTCTTTGTAAGTCTCTAAGGACTTGCTTTATGAATCTGGGTGCTCCTGTATTGGGTGCATATATATTTAGGAGAGTTAGCTCTTCCTGTTGAATTGATCCCTTTACCATTATGTAATGGCCTTCTTTGTCTCTTTTGATCTTTGATGGTTTAAAGTCTGTTTTATCAGAGACTAGGATTGCAACCCCTGCCTTTTTTTGTTCTCCATTTGCTTGGTAGATCTTCCTCCATCCCTTTATTTTGAGCCTATGTATGTCTCTGCATGTGAGATGGGTCTCCTGAATACAGCAGACTGATGGGTCTTGACTCTTTATCCAGTTTGCCAGTCTGTGTCTTTTAATTGGAGCATTTAGTCCATTTACATTTAAGGTAAATATTGTTATGTGTGAACTTGATCCTGCCATTATGATATTAACTGGTTATTTTGCTCGTTAGTTGATGCAGTTTCTTCCTAGCCTCGATGGTCTTTACATTTTCTCATGTTTTTGCAATGGCTGGTCCCAGTTGTTCCTTTCCATGTTTAGGGCTTCCTTCAGGGTCTCTTGTAAGGCAGGCCTGGTGGTGACAAAATCTCTAAGCATTTGCTTATCTGTAAAGGATTTTATTTCTCCTTCACTTATGAAACGTAGTTTGGCTGGATATGAAATTCTGGGTTGAAAATTCTTTTCTTTAAGAACGTTGAATATTGGCCCCCACTCTCTTCTGGCTTGGAGAGTTTCCACAGAGAGATCTGCTGTTAGCTGTTAGTCGGATGGGCTTCCCTTTGTGGGTAACCTGACCTTTCTCTCTGGCTGCCCTTAAGATTTTTTCCTTCATTTCAACTTTGGTGTATCTGGCAATTATGTGTCTTGGAGTTGCTCTTCTCAAGGAGTATCTTTGTGGCGTTCTCTGTATTTCCGGAATTTGAATGTTGGCCTACCCTACTAGGTTGGGGAAGTTCTCCTGGATGATATCCTGAAGAGTGTTTTCCAACTTGGTTCCATTTTCCCCCTCACTTTCAGGCACCCCAGTCAGACGTAGATTTGGTCTTTTTACATAATCCCATACTTCTTGTAGGCTTTGTTCATTTCTTTTTCTTCTTTTTTCTTTTGGTTTCTCTTCTCTCTTCATTTCATTCATTGGATCCTCAATCACTGATACTCTTTCTTCCAGTTGATCGAGTCGGTTATTGAAGCTTGTGCATTTGTCACGTATTTCTCGTGTCATGGTTTTCATCTCTGTCATTTCTTTTATGACCTTCTCTGCATTAATTAGTCTAGCTGTCAATTCTTCCACTCTTTTTTCAAGATTTTTAGTTTCTTTGCGCTGGGTACGTAATTCCTCCTTTAGCTCTGAGAAGTTTGATGGACTGAAGCCTTCTTCTCTCATCTCGTCAGAGTCATTCTCTGACCAGCTTCAATCCGTTGCTGGCGATGGGCTGCGCTCCTTTGCAGGGGGAGATGCGCTCTTATTTTTTGAATTTCCAGCTTTTCTGCCCTGCTTTTTCCCCATCTTTGTGGTTTTATCTGTCTCTGGTCTTTGATGATGGTGACGTACTGATGGGGTTTTGGTATAGGTGTCCTTTCTGTTTGATAGTTTTCCTTCTGACAGTCAGGACCCTCAGCTATAGGTCTGTTGGAGATTGCTTGAGGTCCACTCCAGACCCTGTTTGCCTGGGTATCAGCAGCAGAGGTTGCAGAAGATAGAATATTGCTGAACAGCGAGTGTACCTGTCTGATTCTTACTTTGGAAGCTTCCTCTCAGGGGTGTACTCCACCCTGTGAGGTGTGGGGTGTCAGACTGCCCCTAGTGGGGGATGTCTCCCAGTTAGGCTACTCAGGGGTCAGTGGCCCACTTGAGAAGGCAGTCTGTCCGTTCTCAGATCTCAACCTCCTGTGTTAGGAGATCCACTGCTCTCTTCAAAGCTGTCAGACAGAGTTGTTCGCGTCTGCTCAGGCCTCTGCTGCTTCCCGTGTTGTTTTTTTAGCTGAGCCCTGCCCCCAGAGGTGGAGTCTATAGACAGGCAGGTTTCCTTGAGCTGCTGTGAGCTCCACCCAGTTCGAGCTTCCCAGCAGCTTTGTTTACCTACTTAAGCCTCAGCAATGGCGGGCACCCCTCCCCCAGCCTTGCTGCTGCCTTGCGGTTAAATCATCACTGACTGATGTGTTAACAATGAGGGAGGCTCCGTGGGTGTGGGACCCTGCTGGCCAGGTGTGGGATATTATCTCCTGGTGTGCCCGTTTGCTTAAAGCGCGGTATTGGGGTGGGAGTTACCCGATTTTCCAAGTGTTGTGTGTCTCAGTTCCCCTGGCTAGGAAAAGGGATTCCCTTCCCCCTTGTGCTTCCCAGGTGAGGCGATGCCTCGCCCTGCTTCAGCTCTCGCTGGTCAGGCTGCAGCAGCTGACCAGCACCGATTGTCCAGCACTCCCTAGTGAGATGACCCCAGTACCTCAGTTGAAAATGCAGAAATCACCGGTCTTCTGTGTCGCTTGCTCTGGGAGTTGGAGACTGGAGCTGTTCCTATTCGGCCATCTTGCTCCGCCCTGGACTGTGTTTTCAATAGCAAACCTACAGCCAGGCTGAGCTGGGCCCAGGAGAGCCTGACCCTGAGCCCCTCCCAGTCCAACACTGGAGTGCTAGAGCTGCAAGGCGCACCTCAGAGATGAAGGAGAATTTACCTGCCAAGCTCAGAACCCTCTGGGAACAGCAGAGCTCCTTGACGCTCTCCCTGCAGAGTGAGTGTCAAGGGGCTGCACGCCAGACGGCAGCCTCTCACAACCTGCAGCTCCCAGATAGCTAAGCAAGTGGCCCCCTGGGGTCACCCAAGGGAATAGGAGTGCACTCAGCCCAGATTCAAAGTCAGCTTTGAGACCTGATTCCTTGCGTGGCTTTTCTGGGAACCAGTGGTGTTTATAATGTTCTGCCAGCAGCTCCTGCAGGCCCTGGCTGAAGGTCTGCAGCTGTGGCTCGCTCATGAGCCCCTTGGTGCCGAGGAACTTGGAGATGAAGGACACGGAGGCCGCGATCGCGCCTATCATGGTGGCGGCCTGGGTGTGGAAGGGATGCATGGGGGCCGCGTGCGGGGGCGGCCCGGGGCCGCCGGGGCTCGGCAGCGCGGCCCCGAGGGCGGAGTGGCCACCCCGGGCTTCCTCACCGGCCAGAAGGCTGAGAGGAAGAGAGGGCCTGAGGGGCGGATGGCTGCTTTTTTTTTTTTTTGTCTTTCTGTAGACTAAAAAAGTTATTTTCCAGACAGGAGGCGGCAGGAGAGAGGAAGAGACGAGCGATGGTGGCCCGGTCACATCGCTGGGACCTCCCCAGCCGCCTCCGCCTCCAGCTCCCCAGCATCCGAATATCCCAACAGTTGCATTTCCAGCTCCCAGGGGCGACCATTTCCAGCTCGAGGGGCGACTCTTTCTTTTCTTTTTATTTTTTTCAAGATGGAGTCTTGCTCTGTCACTCAGGCTGGAGTGCAATGGTGCAATCTCAGCTCACTGCAACCTCCACCTCCTGGGTTCAAGTGATTCTCCTGCCTCAGCCTCCCAAGTAGCTGGGATTACAGGCATGTGCCACCGTGCCCGACCCAGAACCTTCTCTTTCTTATTTTATTTTTATTAGAGACAAGGTTTCACCATGTTGGCCAGGCTGTTTGCGAACTCCTGACCTTGTGATCCACCCGCCTCAGCCTCCCAAAGTCCTGGGATTACAGGCCTGAGCCACCGTGCCTGGCTAAGAACCTTCTCTTTCTTACACAAATTTTGTTCCTTGCTATTATTTATTTTACTTTATTGTTTTTCTTAGATTTCTAGGTATTTCTTTGTAATTTAACCATATATCTCACCAGGAAAAATGAAACTATTTTAAGAATTTACAACAAAGCTCTTCCTCCTCCTCTAGCTGTGTGAAGTGCTGGCTCCCCCTTCACCTTCTGCCATGATTTTAAGTTTACTGAGGCCTCCCCAGAAGCCGAGCAAAAGCAGAAGCCACTATGCTTCTTGTACAGCCTGCAGACCCAACAATAAAACCCTTGCTCCAGAAAGCATCCAGAAGGAACCATCCTTCATTTTATAGTCCGGTAAGCTCAATAGGAAAGCTGAACGTTTTAAGCATGGTAGTACTGGAAATTTTCCGATAAGACTTTTACCTGGCACTTAAATATGTATAAATGTACATAAAGACAAACTAGTAAGCATGACTTGGGGAAATGGTCAGACCTTGTATTGTGTTTTTGGCCTTGAAAGTAGCAAGTGACCAGAATTTGCCATGGCAACAGGCTTTTAAAAAGACCCTTAAAAAAGACACTGTCTCAACTGTGGTGTTAGCACCAGCCAGCTCTCTGTACATTTGCTAGCTTGTAGTTTTCTAAGACTGAGTAAACTTCTTATTTTTAGAAAGTGGAGGTCTGGTTTGTAACTTTCCTTGTACTTAATTGGGTAAAAGTCTTTTCCACAAACCACCATCTTTTTTGTGAACTTTGTTAGTCATCTTTTATTTGGTAAATTATGAACTGGTGTAAATTTATACAGTTCATGTATATTGATTGTGGCAAAGTTGTATAGATTTCTATATTTCGGATGAGAAATTTTTCTTCTCTCTATAATAAATTGTTATCTTGGCATTTAAAAAAAAAGAAAGAGAAGGTTCTCATATTTTACTATTTGGTTTAGCTCTTATTTTAATTTAAATGATCAAAGTAAAATAAATAATTATTTGCTCTAACAAAGATTAGACTCACTTTTCATAACCCAAACCATACAACATGATAGACCAGATCATAGAATTTCTCCTATAGAGCAAAAAGATACTCCTATTTGTAATAGGTAGAAAAGTCTTATAGCTCTATTGAGAAAAGAAGAATACGATGTACAGGAAATAAAAGCTCTTCCTTTCGAGTGAGAGGGGTAGAGGGAGGAAGGTGGAGAAAAGAAAGAAAAGGGAGAAAGGAAGTATGGGAAGTATGACACATGGATCTGATAGACCTTCTCCAGTCTTCTTTCCAAAGAACACAGGTGTATTGGGTAAATCCAAATGAGGATATCTGGCCCCTTCTCTATCTTGGGGACTTTGGAAAGAGACTGTCTCTCAGAACTGGAGAGAGAAGCATGCCAAGTAAATTTAATAGCAACTCTGAGTTCTATCTGAGAGCTTATCAGAAGTAGCTGCTGTAATTAGGATGAGAGTTCTTAGAACTGAGGTTTGAAAGGCAGAACACTCTAACTGGAGTTAAGGAGTTCAGACACTCCTAAGGGGTAACAAGGTGGAGTCAAATCAATGGAAAGAGAATACAAAGTCCTCACTGAGCTGAGGACAAAAAGAACACAAGTTCATTGCCGTAACTGTCAGCAATAAATACCATCAATGGAAACAGTTCATAAATTAAATAAACCAGCCAGTATACCTCCCAACCACAAGGACCAGCTTAGGGCCAAGGAGACACATTTCCCTTAATTCTCTCAATAACCCCAACTAATAACTTCAGCACACTGCAAAAGATGCTTCTAGCAGTCCAGTAACTCCACTATTCTTCCAAAAGATGCTACTTGGGGAGGAACCCAGAAGGGAAGCAGAATCCCAAAAGAACCTGAGTAATACAAGATAAACGAAATTACGTAAAGAGAAAAATTAAATGTTTGGATCCTACCACTTCATGCTGACTTGGGCTATAACTGATTTATATATTTTTTCTGATTACCTAGAGACATAAAAAAGCACATTTGAGTTGTTGCAGTCCATTGGCAACCTCACAATGCAGAAGTTTAGCTACAGAAGCGACAATTTTATTCATGAGAAGACTGAAGCACAGAGGGCTTAAATGTCTTTGCCAAGGTTAAAGCTGAAAATAGAATGATGATTTCAACTACAGTTGACCTTAGTAGAAAGCATGTCCTCTTTGCCAAATATGAGTATCTTGATCCCTCAGCAAAGGCTCTTTTTCCTTCACCTTCACTCTCCAGCCACTGCCTTTCTTTTCCTACTCCAACTTCTAGGTGATGATACAGCTCTTCATTCTGCTTAAGACCATGTGTCTGATGTTTATTATAGATACAATTAGTTTAAAGTTTGTTTAAAGTTACAGATAAAAAAACTTACAAGTTACTTTACATCAGGCCATCTATAAAAACAAATCAAAGAGGAACTCACAGTCACTTGTAGATTCTGAACAGATGTCTTTGGCAAGAATAGAATGTAGAAAGAAGAAAATTCCAAACCATGATGCCACTTGGACAGTTCTGAGAACACTGATACAGCTTCCCCATTTTTAAATTTATAATTACAGTAAAACTCTGGTGAAAATACAAGTTGAGAATGTATCAGCTGACAAAAGAATATTTTCTTTTTTTTTTTGGGACGGAGTCTCGTTCTGTCGCCTGGGCTGGAGTGCAGTGGCCGGATCTCAGCTCACTGCAAGCTCCGCCTCCCATGTTTACACCATTCTCCTGCCTGAGCCTCCCGAGTAGCTGGGACTACAGGTGCCCACCACCTCACCCTACTAGCTTTTTGTATTTTTTAGTAGAGACGGGGTTTCACCGTGTTAGCCAGGATGGTATTGATCTCCTGACCTCGTGATCCGCCCGTCTTGGCCTCCCAAAGTACAGGGATTATAGGCTTGAGCCACCGCGCCCGGCCGAGAATATTTTCAACAAGAATGACCACTCAGACTTTTGACGTTGGAATCTATGATAGTTAAAAGAGAAGGGTAACTATTCGAGATGTGCAAGGATGCTGAACAGGAGGTATTCTACTCCACCCATCACTTGACCTCCTTTCACAATTTGTGGTGCTCCTGGGTATCAAAGACCTAATTGTTTTAATGACTATTCTTTCTGTGGGTTTTTAAATAATTAATTTGTTTCCTATTCAGTCTAAGCTCTCAAGAAAACTGTGGAGTCTTGTCATAATACTTTGTAATTTATAACTTTCCTTTAGTTATATTCTTTCCTGGTATTCTCACAGTACTTCATGTGATAGGTGATGCAGATGAGAAACAGTGGTTCCAAGAATTCAAGCAATTTCTGCAAGGCCCCGTTACTGGAACATGAGGAGCTGGGATTCCAAACCCAGTCTTCCAATGGCAAATCCCTTTCCACTCTAATTCCTTCCTGAATTTATCTGATTTACAGCAGGGTAATGACTCCTAAACCTTAACTCTGCCCTAGGAAATTACTCATACTTTCTCTTTATCATCAAAAAGGAGTCTGTCAAGAATCAGTGTCAAAAATTCTTAATCCCGTGAACTGTATTGCTCTTCTAAATTTAACTCTACACCAAATTATGCATAGAAAGAGATTCGTTGGCCTGCAGACCTGAGATTCTGAAATTTTCTGTAGTGCCTAACAGACCTTTTTGATCCATCACATTTAGTCACATCAATCATATTAACTCAAATAACACATTGTAGAGAAAATAATGTAACTTGATTGATGTGAACAGATGTGACATGGGACAATTAAGTTTCAGTTTAAGGACCCAAGGAGAGAAAACACCTGATGCTCTATAAGGTTCACTAAACAAAGACCCCATTGCTAACAGTATAAATAGGATTTATAGGCTTTGTTTTCCCAAGTGGAAGAGAGAAGCAATACAATATATCTTAATAGTATAATATGTGTTTATCTACTGTGTATGGGCAGAAAATTCCCCGATTGTCTGAAATCTAATATTTCCTGTTGCATTCTAGAGCCAAGTCTAACCTCGCAATACTAATCCACAGGGAAAATAACACTGTATTTTAGGAAATAAATTATAATTATTATACATATGGAGGAAAACATTTCAAAATAATTCAATATATTACTTTAAGAAAAATAAGTAATTTTAATATACTTGAAATGTGAATAATACTTTATTGGGAATTTTTTTTTTTTTTTTTTTTTTTTTTTTTTTTTTTTTTTTTTTTTTGAGACAGAGTCTCACTCTGTCGCCCAGGCTGGAGTGCAGTGGCCAGATCTCAGCTCACTGCAAGCTCTGCCTCCTGGGTTCGCGCCATTCTCCTGCCTCAGCCTCCCGAGAGGCTGGGACTACAGGCGCCTGCCACCTCGCCCAGCTAGTTTTTTGTATTTTTTAGTAGAGACGGGATTTCACAGTATTAGCCAGGATGGTCTCGATCTCCTGACCTCGTGATCTGCCCGTCTCAGCCTCCCAAAGTGCTGGGATTACAGGCTTGAGCCACCGCGCCTGGCCTCTGGGAATATTTTTAAAGCATTTTAGATAGTGAATATTTAAAGGCATTTACATTGGTACAAAAGATTATAACCATTCCTTTCAAAGTCTTCTTTTTCTTGAGTTCTACTTCTTAATTTAAGCCTAAATAAAACAAAGATCAAAATATACTGGGAGTTGAGTCCATTCTCTATCTCCCACTGCAAGACTGAGTAGTAGTGGTGCCCATACCTAGCACCATGGCCTCCTTGAATAAAGTCTGCCTTACCAGCTTAAGAAAATACTCACATACACACATATTTAATGGAAGAAACAGGGAAACATTTGGTAGTTTTAAGTATGTGTGTGTGTGTGTGTATATATATGTGTGTATATATACACACATATATATACACACACACACCTATATTAGGTATATATACCTATATATGAAAACAACAAAAAGAAGACATATAGTATATGTATACACATGCGTGTATATACACACTTGTGTGTACATGTCTACTTGAATGTGTGTATACATATATATATATGCATATATATATACTTAAAACTACCAAAGTTTTCCTGTTTTTTTCCCATTGGATATTGAGAAAAGTAACACTTGTATCTTATATATCTTATTAGAGGAAATAATTTATAATCAATCTAATGTGTTTTTTTGGATTTTTGTTTTTAGTTTTTTTTTTTTTTTTTTTTTTGAGATGGAGTCTTACTGTGTTGCCCAGGCTGGAGTGCAGTGGCGTGATCTTGCTCACTGCAAGCTCCGCCTCCTGGGTTCACACCATTCTACTGTCTCAGCCTCCAAGTAGCTGGGACTACAGGCGCGCACCACCATGCCTAGCTAATTTTTTTTTTTTTAAAGAGACGGGCTTTCACCTTGTTAGCCAGGATGGTCTCGATCTCCTGACCTTGTGATCCGCCTGCCTCGGCCTCCCAAAGAGCTGGGATTACAGGCGTGAGCCACAGCGCCCAGCCAATCTAATGTTTTTAAAACATATCTTTATTTTTTCTTTTTAACATTTCTCTCTTTCCTATCTCTAACACTCTTTCCCTTTTTTTCAGTCATCTCTCTCAGGTTAAATAATCCTCTTTCTATTTTGCTTTCCTCCCTCTTTTATTTCTTCAGTGATTTACGAAAGGAACACCCAGGATTTCAGTACCCAATTCTTAGATGCTGTGTTTCTGGCCCCTGGCATGCACAGTTAGTGCTTCCTAGGAAGCTGCTGCACAGAGGCGAAGTCTGGAGAGAGAGCGTGCCACCTCGCAACAGCTGTGTGGCCTTGGCCATGGACTGGGTTCCTGTGCTTAAGGTTTCTTATCTTCATACTTGAGATAATCACAGTTACACACCCCATGGAGTAATTAGTGAGAATTAAACGAATTGATTCTAAAGTGCGTTATATATTTAGTAGTAGTAGTAGATGCTCAGTATGTTCGTTTATTTTCTCCTTTGTTGAGGGATTGAGTTTCATCTTTTTATAGAAGTTACAGTTTTTCTACCAATTTTGTTTCTTCTTCTCTCCATTAATGCCCAAGAAAGGAGACGAAGACGAAAATTGCAGGTTTCTTCTCCTCTTTCCCCTAATTTTGTTCATATTACAAAGCATTTCAGCATGGTAGGGTATAGCATCATGCTGAATGCTTTATAACATGAACTGAAATTAGTTTATGAGAATGAAAGATGAATAAAGCAATTTACAGGGAAGTGAAAATCGGGAAGGGGCAGAGAGGCATTATAATTACAAGACAAAAAATTGTGTATGGGCCAGGAATGGTGGTTCACACATGTAATCCTAGCAATTTGGGAAGCTGAGGAAGGAGTTCGCTTGAGCCCAGGAGTTCAAGACTAGCCTGGGCAACATAGTGAGGTCTCATTCTATATAAAAATCCAAAAAAATTGACAGGCTTGGTGGCACATGTCTGTAGTTCCAGCTACTCGGGAGGCTGAGGTTAGAGGATTTCTTGAGCCCGGGAGGTCGAGGCTGCAATGAGCTGTGATCATGCCACTGTACTCCAGCCTGGGCAACAGAGTGAGACCGCATCTCCAAGAAACAAAACAAAACACAAAGTTGTGTATAGCATCCCAGGCCCTTCACAGTAATCCTATCCAAATGCTCATGCTTCTGGCCTCCATTCCTGAGAAGCACCTGCTTTAGCCACATGAGAAGGCTTTCTATGCCCCAGGCCCTTCGCAGTAATCCTATCCAAATGCTCATGCTTCTGGCCTCTATTCCTGAGAAGCACCTACTTTAGCCACATGAGAAGGCTTTCTATGCCCCAAACTTTCCTTTCCCCCTTTTCTACCTGTCGGAATTCTAGTCGCCCTTCAAGAACCATCTGAAATGTTACCATCCCTGAGAAGCTTCCCCCATTCCGCTAGATGAGATTAATAACTGCTCCTCTCCGGCTCCACAGCTCTGTTACCACACTAGCACAGCCCATTGTTTACTTGCCCGAATCCCCTCCTAACCTCTTTGAAGGAGTCTTTTTTCTTTTTTTTTCCTTCTTTTTTTTTTTTTTTTTTTTTTTTTTTGAGGCAGAGTCTCACTGTGTCACCCAGCCTAGAGTGTAGTGGCAGGATCGTGGCTCAGTGCAACCTCCACCTTCCAGGTTCAAGTGATTCTCCTGCCTCACCCTCCCTCGTAGCTGGGATTACAGGCATGTGACACCATGCCCAGGTAATTTTTGTATTTTCAGTAAAGATAAGGTTTCACTGTGTTGACCAGGCTTGTCTTGAACTCCTGACCTGAGATGATCCGCTCGTCTCGGCCTCCCAAAGTGCTGGAATTATAGGCGTGAGTCATTGTGCCCAGACAAGAAGGGATCTTGTCTTACTAACTCACTTAACCCCAGTGAGAAAACCCAGTACATTTTTTTCAGCTTTTATTTTAGACTTAGAGGGTACACGTGCAGATTTGTGTACACTCTAAGATTATCCCTGGGTATATTGTGTGATGCTGAGGTTTGGAGTATGAATGATCCTGTCACCAAGGTACTGAGCATAGTACTCAGTAGTTAGTTTAGTACATTTATATAGAGTTGATTTTGTAAAACACAGAGATCTCAATAATAATTATCTTTAACAATCACGGCTAGGCACGGTGGCTCAAGCCTGTAATCCCAGCACTTTGGGAGGCCAAGACGGGCGGATCACGAGGTCAGGAGATCGAGACCATCCTGGCTAACACGGTGAAACCCCATCTCTACTAAAAATGCAAAAAACTAGCCGGGCGAGGTGGCGGGCGCCTGTAGTCCCAGCTACTCCAGAGACTGAGGCAGGAGAATGGCCTGAACCTGGGAGGCGGAGCTTGCAGCGAGCGCAGATCCAGCCACTGCACTCCAGCCTGGGCGACAGAGCGAGACTCCGTCTCAAAAAAAAAAAAAAAAAAAAAAAATCACATTGTTCTTAAAATATATGTAAAATGATATTTCATGGATGTTGAGAGCTTAAGGCATTTTTTTTTTAAACTTGCCTGCATAGCACTCAACTTATAAGATTCTCTCATGTATCCACAGCCTTGTTCAAATATTTCACTGGAGGGGTGTTTTCAGAAGAAGAGGAGTGAAGGAAGAGGAATAAAGCAGGAGAAAATAAAGCTTAGAAAGAGTGTGGTGTCAGCTGAACAGCAGCTTTAGTTTGTTTCACTGGAGAAGATCTGGGACGTGAATTACAACACAGATTTGAGTTGCCTTGAGGCAAGGAGGAGGACTTTTGGATTCCCACACCAGTCAGCCATTGGCCAAGGTTAAGGTAGTGTAGCTTTCAAGGTAGAGGAGGTAACTCCTGGCTGCTATTTGACCTAGGGAAATTCTCTGTAAAGAGAGAGGGAAAACTTTTGAGTTGTTACTAGCTAACACTCAAGAGTCTTTGCAGAATGGGTGCTTCAGTTGATAAAAAGAATCTCAGCAGAAGACCATGCCATCCTCTAATTAAAATGTCCTTGGATTCTAGAGCAAATGCTCAGAAAAAGTAGAAGTGTTCCCATGTTTGAGGACAAATGTTAATATTAGACTATTCTAAGCTCTGAGTGTAGCCATGCATTTACTCATTTAATTATCCATGCACTCAGTTAATTAACATTTATTGAGTCCTGCTTATTATGGCCCACTCCAGTAAACAATGCAACAACGTTTAAGCCAGATGCCCTTGAATGTGATAATCTAATGGTTTTTAGTGATTTAGTATTAGAAGCCATACTTTAACAAAATAGCTGATCACTGGGTGGTATATCAGGATTCTCTAGAGAGGCAGAACTAATAGAATAGATGTATATATAAAGGGGAGTTTATTAAGGAGTATTGACTCACACAATAACAAGGTGAGGTCCCACAATAGGCTGTCTGCAAGCCAAGGAGCAAGGAAGCCAGTCCAAGTCCCAAAGCTGAAGAACTTGGAGTCTAATATAGGAGGGCAGGAAGCATCCAACATGGGAGAAAGATGTAGGCCGGAAGACTAAACCAATCTAATCTTTCCACGTTCTTCTGCCTGCTTTTATTCTGGCTGTGCTGGCAGCTGATTAGATTGTGCCCACCCAAATTGAAGGTGGACCTGCCTTTCTTGGCCTACAGAGAAACACCCTCACAGACATGCCTAGGAACAATACTTTGCATCCTTTAATCCAAACAAGTTGAAATTCACTATTAACCATCACAGGTGAGATGGATCCATATACTATCCTTTCTGCAAACAGCCTCTAGAGATGTGAATGGATAATTTAGACTGAGTCCCAGCTGCATTAAAGGGTGGATCTGAGCCTATCAGGAGCACTAACCAGTGACTTACCTGTTGGTGTTAAGACCGTGGACCCATGACTATTACCTTTACCAAATACAGAGTGCCTGGCAATATCAGAGACTCTGCATAGCATTACAAAATATGTGGGTCTGTGAATCCATGTGCTTTATAAGTTGTATATTATTAGTTTGTTTGTTTTCCTCTTATCTAGGATTAGTTTGAGTCTTCTCTCTTTGATTAAACATATTTTAGGTTGTGGTAGCCAGCATGCTTGCAAGGAAAGAAGTTGTTGCCAGTCTGCTGGAACATGCAACGAAAAATGTTCCTTACAACCCTCAAAGTAACCTAGATTCCATTATGGGCATGGAAGTTCCTATTAGACAAGAAAATTCATATTTAAATCCCTTCCTTTAGGCTGGGCGTGGTGGCTCACGCCTGTAATCCTAGCACTTTGGGAGGGCAAGGCGAGCGGATCACCTGAGGTTGGGAGTTTGAGACCAGCCCGGCCAACGTGGTGAAACCCAGTCTCTACTAAAAACACAAAAATGACTGGGCACGGGGGCTCCCGCCTGTAATCCCAGCACTTTGTGAGGCCAAGGCAGGCAGATCACCTGAGGTCAGGAGTCCGAGTCCAGCCTGACCAACATGGAGAAACCCTGTCTTTACTAAAAATACAAAATTGGCCAGGCATGGTGGCACATACCTATAATCCCAGCTACTAGGGAGGCTGAGGCAGGAGAATCACTTGAACCTGGGAGGCGGAGATTGCGGTGAGCCCAGATTGTGCTATTGCACTCCAGCCTAGGCAACAAGAGTGAAATTTTGTCTCAAAAAATAAAATAAAATAAAATAAAAATAAATAAAAATACAAAAATTAGCCAGGCATGATGGTGCATGCCTGTAATCCCAGCTACTCGGGAGGCTGAGGCAGGAGAATCGCTTGAACCTGAGAGCTGGAGGTTGCAGTGAGCTGAGATCGTGCCATTGCACTCCAGAGCCTAGGCCACAGGAGCGAAATTCCATCTTAAAAAAAATAAAACATAAAAATAAATAAAAAATCCTTTCCTTTCTGAAGAGAGTCACTATAAAAAAAAATGACTCCAAGGTTTCTAAAATGAGTGGCTAAGGAGCAACAAAACTCGTAAGTGAGACAGCAAATCCTGGGAGATGAAAGTTGAGAGAGAAGTGTTTGAATCGGCTAAAATAATTTTACAGCTTCTTCCCATCCATAGATATAAGAGTTCTTCCCTTGTGGGGGGCTTTGCTTCTTGAGCCTGATCACCCCATCTTGTCAGAGATCATCTCTATTTCCTCCCTTTTGATCCAGTTTCCATTCTTTTCTCCCCGCTCATAAAGTTTCAAGCTGCTGCTTCTTTTATCACTCTGCCTGGTGTTAAGATTCTGGTTGCCCTTTGTTCATACTTTTATGCCCTTTGTTCATATGTTTATGGACTGTACCTAACTCCATTCATTGCATGCATACCTTTGAATTGTGGAATCCCAGAACAATAAGAGCCCTAGATTCCCCAGCCACCAGGAAGAGAATATCTTTACTTATCTTCTAGGTCTTCAGGAGATCTCAGATCTTTAGGATAGTGGTTTTCAATCAGTGGAAATTTTGCTGCCCTGGGGACATTTAGCAATGCCTGGAAATGTTTTTGATGGTCACAGCTGGGGCAGGAAGGAGGGTGCTACTGATATCTAGTTGGGAAAGGCCAGGGATGTTGCTAAACACATTAAAATGCACAAGACGGCCCCTAAGAACAAGGGATTATTTGGTCTAAAAAAACCAATAGTGTTGAAGCTGAGAAACCTGGCTCAGCCAGGCACTGCAGTTCATACCTAAAATCTCAGAACTTTGGGAGGCCAAGGTGGAAGTATTGCTTAAGCCTAGGAGTTCAAGACCAGCATGGGCAACATAGGGAAACCCTGTCTATGAAAAATTTTAAAAGTAGCTGGGTGAGGTGGCACAGGCCTGTGGTCCTAGCTACTCAGGAGGCTAAGGTAGGAGGATCATTTGATCCCAGGATGTTGAGGCTGCAGTAAGCTGTCATCATGCCACTACATTTCAGCTTGGGCAACAGAGTGAGATCCTGTCTCAAAAAACAAAAACAGAAAAAGAGAAACTTGGCTATAGAACACTAAGCAAGTTAGGTTTTTTTCCCTTCAAGTCCCTACAAACTGGCACTTCCCCTCACTAGAGTTGCAAACTCCTCTCTTCCAGATAACAAGAAGACGTCTACTTTCATTAACCAAGAGTTCACGGGGTTCATGCTCAATCTACTTCCAGCTGCCAAAGAACATCATGAAGTAACCAAGGAGTTCCTTAGCCTGGTCGTATTGCTCTTCTCCATGGTCTGATCCCTCCCTCTATTGGTAAGCATTGCAAATGCAGCTTAAAGGACAGAATTCCTCAATCCCTACTGTAAATATGTAGAGGGTGGCATGGGGATTGGAGTACTGTATTCAATAGGCTATCTTCTATCTCCTCAGCTTCCAAGAACAAAAATCTGTTGGAGACACAATAGAACTTTTTTTTTTTTTTGAGACGGAATCTCAGTATTGTTGCCCAGGCTGGAGTGCAGTGGCACTATCTCAGCTCACTGCAACCTCTGCCTCCCAGGTTCAAGCGATTCTCCTGCCTCAGCCTTATGAGTAGCTGGGATTACAGGTGTGTGCCACCACGCCCAGATAATTTCTGTATTTTTAGTAGAAACAGGGTTTTGCCTAGTTGGCCAGGCTCGTCTTGAACTCGTGACCTCAGGCGATCCACCCTCCTTGGTCTCCCAAAGTCCTAGAATTACAGGTGTGAGCCACCGCGCCCCACCTATACAATAAAACTTTTAAAAAAATACATGAGGTCAGCTTTTAAAGAAATTTTATTTCTTCAGGTACAGTATAAAATCATGCATTTTTCATAAAGACAGAAATGAAAACCTACTACTATCAAGTATAACTTGTCTGCGTACCTTCAGAATTGTAGAAGCCA
This sequence comes from Rhinopithecus roxellana, assembly GCF_007565055.1. NCBI lineage: Eukaryota > Metazoa > Chordata > Mammalia > Primates > Cercopithecidae > Rhinopithecus > Rhinopithecus roxellana. Next base: position 168,833,985 of record NC_044552.1, read on the forward strand.
CATTGGGGTTCAAAGCATAAATTCAAGTACATTTATTAGCTGTGGAATCCTGGGCAAATAATTATGAAGGCATTAGTTCCTTCATTTGTTAAAAAATATATATATTTTCATCTGTATAACAGTAACTACCCTGTATGGTTTAGTGAGGTGCTAAGTAAACTATTGTGCATGAATCATTAAGAACAGTATTTGGAATTCAATGAATGGCAGATATGATGAGTTTAAGTTATATATATATATTAAGTTATCTGGACACAATAAACTCTGGTCCTAGAGACAGGTAGCATCTGTCACCTTCTTGCATTGCATTATGTAGGGAAAAGAAGAAGCCAGCATTGCCTCTCCTCTGACCTGCTCGAAAACTACCCTAAGTCACTGCAGCACAAAACTGGCTGTATCTCTGTACCGAAAAAAAAAAAAAAAAAAAGAAAAGTCTTCAGTGGTTACTATTGACAACCCCATCAGAGGTCACATGAGTGGCCTACATGACTTTATATATAGTTCTTACTGCTAACCAGGAGATTGAATGGATTGACTAGCTCCTGGTTTCAAGTCTGGGAAGAACCCATTACATACATCAATGACCTAGTAGGAGTCATTGATGGTAGGAGTCATTCCTGGTAGGAATCCCCCACCAACTCTGGATGGGCTCGACTTCATGACTGTATTCATCATTATCTACCTGTCATGGGATGAGGCCCAGGTACTTTTCTAATTCAGAGCCCACTGTGACACAGAAAGGGAAAGGCAGGGAACAGAGACAAATCTTTGTTTTTAGATGCAAATATACTTGATAACACTATAGAAAAAAAGCAAAGAAATAATTTTAAAAAAAGACAGTGCATTATGGGGCCAGGAGTAGTGGCTCATGCCTGTAGTCACAGCACTTTGGGAGGCCAAAGTGGGCAGATCACTTGAGGTCAGGAGTTTGAGACCAGCCTAGACAACATAGTGAAATCCCGTGTCTACGAAAAATAAAAAAATGAGTCAGGCATGGTGATGCATGCCTGTAATCCCAGCTACTCAGGAGGCTGAGGCAGGAGAATTGCTTGAACCTGGGAGGCAGAGGTTGCAGTGAGCCACGATCATGCCACTGTACTCCACCCTGGGTGACAGAGTGAGACTTCATCTTGAAGGAAGGAAGGAAGGAAGGAGAGGAAAGGAAAGGAGGGAGGGAGGGAAGGAGGGAAGGAAGGAAGGAAATCATGGGCTCTGAGGCGCTCATAGTATTCTCTTGATATACGGGTTTATATTTAACTATTTGTTCAACTGTACTGTTATGTTACATACTCTTTTTTTATGTATATATTTCACAATTGAGCTGAAAATATACCACATGACTAATACTCTTCATTACACAAAGGATTATATTATTATAAGGAAAAGCTGGGGTATCAATAACTCAGAGTCTCTCAAAAGAATTAGACTTCAAATATGAGAAAATTTTAAGTAATATTTTAACCTATGTATTCTGCTTATATTTTTCTTTTTGTACATGCCCAGGACTGATAAATAATAAAAATTAGTATTTAAATCCATACAAATTACTTCATTTATTTACTTATTTTTTTTCTTTTTAGTGACAGAGACTTGCTCCATTGACCAGGTTGGTGTGCACTGGCATGATCATAAGTCACTGCAGCCTCAAATTCCTGGGCTCAAGTGATCTCAGCCTCAGCATCCCGAGTAGCTGAGATTACAGGAGTGTGCCACTGTGTCCAGCTAATTTTTGTTTTTTTGTTTTTTGGTCCTGCTATTTTGCCCAGGTTGGTCTTGAACTCCTGGCCTCAAGTGATTCTCCCACCTCGGCCTCCCAAGTGGTAGGGTTACAGAGAGGCATGAGCTACTGAGTTTGGCCAAATTTCAGTAAATATATAATAAAAATTCTAGGTCATAATAAAAAGGAAAGAAAGTTTCTTATGTATGTTGGTGTTGGCTCCCTTGACCATCACCCTAATACTGATCCAGTCAGCCTTTTTTTTTTTTTTTTTTTGAGACGGAGTCTGGCTCTGTCGCCCAGGCTGGAGTGCAGTGACCAGATCTCAGCTCACTGCAAGCTCCGCCTCCCGGGTTTACACCATTCTCCTGCCTCAGCCTTCCGGGTAGCTGGGACTACAGGCGTCTGCCACCTCGCCCGGCTAGTTTTTTGTATTTTTTAGTAGAGACGGGGTTTCACCATGTTAGCCAGGATGGTCTCGATTTCCTGACCTCGTGATCCGCCCGTCTCGGCCTCCCAAAGTGCTGGGATTACAGGCTTGAGCCACCGCGCCCGGCCCAGTTAGCCTTATATAGCCAAGATCACTGCCTCCAGCTGGCCTTAAGGGTCATTCTACATTCTCTCCTAATAGACTCTTGACCAGAAAATCTCTGCTATCCCTCTTTTTTTGTGGAAGTTGGCCACAGTTGTCTCTGAGGCTTGGAGGCACTACTTCCTCTCAGGAAGCTGAAGTTTCAGGGAGCAGCAGTCACAAACACCCTTTGACCAGAAATTCCACCTCAACCAGCAGATGGAATACAAATTATTCATAAGTGAATGTGTAGAAAATTAATTAACCCCAAATATATTTAGTATGTAAGTATTATATTTGACATTCATAATACATTTAAAAATTAATCGTAGGATACATTTCTAAAATCTTGCAGAAAAAACATTCCTAAATGATTTTTATGATTGCAATAGAATGCTATCATAAGCATAACCTCTTCACACACAGTGACATTGACAGAATTGCTGGCATTCATTTAGCTCTTCATTTACTTAAAACAAAGAATAATTAACATATTCTAATCACTGCAAAAACCTGTTCACTGACCCAAGATAATTTAAAAGCTTTCTTAACCTTCCTAATTTTAGCAAATTCCTTTAGGGGTTATTTTTTAATCCCTCTAACAATTCCTAGGTAGTTGGATGAATGAACAAATGAATCACTGTGTCAATCAACAGCTTTTGTTTATGGCTCCTATAGAAGAACAATACCCTCATGGAGCAAATCAAACTGACAACTGACTATGTGAGACATTAAATGAGACAGCGTACCCGAAAGCACCTTAAAATGATGTTTGGAATATCATAATAATTTAAGTGAAGTTATTAGAATTTCTATTTAAATGCAGCGCACCTCTCGGTTTCTTTTTGTAACATATGTAAAAGTATGGAAATTATAAAGAAATAATATTCAGAATAAAAATTCTTGCCATTAAATAACACTCCAAAAAACCCTGTTTTATGAATAAGTCCAACAGTTCTTAGAACTAATTATTATTTTAATAGGTTTTCCCAGGTTTGTTTTCTGCACTTTTTTTTTTACATAGGTGAGCTCTTACTGTATATATGACATTCTGCCTTTATGACTTTATATCATAAAGTATACTTTCCTCATAAGCACTAAAGGGTATTTGAAACATAATTTTTTGGCTCCCTAATACATTTTGTACTTCTTAATTTACAATTTGCCTATTGTCAAACAACAGTATTATTCAAGGTTTTGGGGTTTTGTTTTGTTTTTTTAAGTATTATAACCAAAGCTATATTAAACATTTGGATGTTAATCTTTGCATTTATTATTTCTTAATATTGATTTACAGGAGTGTTATTTAAGGATGAAACTGTGCAGTGAGCATCTGTTGATTTTTCCTGACTCGCTTCCATTTCCCCTTCTTTTGCTGGTAACATCTTACTTTGGAGAATCACACTGTATCCCAAGGAGCTTGGATAAAGCTGACTCTGTCCCTGCCTTCAAGGCTTGTGCAGGACCCCAGGGTGGGCAATCAGGACATTCTACCTTCCTCGCTGCAGTGACTGGTTTGGGACTGAATATGAGACCTAACTGAGGCAACGAGGTTCACTCTTGGGCTTTTCTAGGAACTACTGGAAAAGCCATTCCCTTTCATTAGGGTTGGCTATCTGATATCAGCCTGTGAAAGGAAAATAAATCTTGGGACCCTGAAATCACTAAGCCAAGGGAAAAGTCAAGCTGGGAACCACAATCAGGCAAACCTGCTTCCCATTTTAATTCCTAAATAAGATAGCTACAAAGATAAAAGAGCTACATACCTCCCTGACAATTTGCCCACAAGGAAATTTCTCGTGACCTCAAAATATTTACCCTGAATCAGTTGTGTTGAATTTCACTCCACCCCAACCCCCGCATCCCCCACCACATATCTTCACAGGTGCAGGACAGAAAAATCCTCCCTCTGCTCACCTGAGACAAATGCATATCTGATTGCCTCCTCTGCCCTATTGTCTATGTAAAAATACAGACTCACTGAGCCAGAAAAATTGTGTATTCAGTAAAAGGCTCATCAAAGACTCAAAAGAATGCAACCTTTTGTCTCTTATCTACCTATGACCTGGCAGTCTCCCCCACCACCACCTTGGGAACATGACCCTCAGGACCTCCTTAACCTCAGCAAAATTAACTTTCTACATTGGTTGAGAGCTGTCTCTGATATTTTGGGTTCACCAGCCCAACTTTCCAGCAATCACTGAGAGAGCTTGCCTTGGTATGAAGCTAACACAGAGGAGAGGTGGAAACTAGAGATGAAAAGGGGCAGATTCGACAGGGGCGCGGTGGCTCACGCCTGTAATCCCAGCACTTTAGGAGGCCGAGGTGGGCGGATCACGAGGTCAGCAGATCACGAGGTCAGCAGATCGAGACCGTCCTGGCTAACAAGGTGAAACTCTGTCTCTACTACAAATACAAAAAATTAGCCGGGCGCGGTGGCGGGCACCTGTAGTCCCAGCTACTCGGGAGGCTGAGGCAGGAGAATGGAGTGAACCCAGAACGCGGAGCTTGCAGTGAGCCGAGATTGCGCCACAGCACTCCAGTGTGGGCTACAGAGAAAGACTCTGTCTCAAAAAAAAGAAGGGAAGGGAAGGGAAGGGAAGGGGAGGGGAGGGGAGGGGAGGGGAGGGGAGGGGGCAGATTCGTAACAATATAATTTCAGTAACAGAATCTATCCTGATATAATCCACAAGAAATAATTCCCTGTTTCACCTAAGCTGGTTTGGAGTGGAGGTTTCTATCATGTGCATCCCTCAGAGACTAGATTGATAAAAAGAGTGTATGTGGATTTAAGACTGATGCTTGGCTGGGCACAGTGGCTCACCCCTCTAATCCCAGCACTTTGGGAGACTGAAGCAGGATGATCATTGAAGCCCAGGAGTTCAAGAGCAGCCTGGGCAACACAGCAAGATCCTGTCTCAAAAACATACATACATAAATAAATAGATAAAAAAATAAGACTGATGCTTTATTGCTAAAACTTTCAAAAAATTATCATTTATAAACACGGCCACATTGAATAAGGGTGTCATCACACCCTTATCAATGTTACATATTGCTATTTTGAAATCTCTACTTACCTCTATGAACCTATGGAGTATAAAAAAAAATACTAATTTTTTAGAAAAATGTGATTTCACTTTAATCTGTATTTCTTAAATAACTAGTGGTAATGTCTTTAATGTGCTAGCCATTTTGATTTTGTTAATATATTTTGTTCATTATCTGTTATTGTTATTAATGTTGTTTCATGAAATCTGAATTAGTTTTCAACTAGGTATTTTTTAGATTTTATTTTTCATATGTTTTATAAATATTTTTTAAACTTATTATTTGACTTCTATGTAGGTAAGCTCAATTTTTTTCTCCCTTAGGGAAATTTCTTCAATTCACACTTGAGGAGGAGAGAGCTGATAAGAAAAGGAAGTATGTTCAATCTATATTCTTATTCAACTTAGTAGAAAACGTTAAGTTTTAGTTTATAGAACAATAAGCATGACATCTTTGAATATTCCTAGTGCTATTTTTAACAAAAGAAACATTGATATTATACATGTTCATGATAATCTAACCATTTCCCATTCCTCATATGCTTTCTAGAAGGAATTTATCAAAAGCAATAACGGAATTCTCAAAAGAAGACTGTTTAAATGATGAAAAGGCTATTAATACTATTTTTATTAAGTCTTTAAAATTACAGCAACAAGGATTATAAACCTTTATAAAAGTCAAAGACAGTGAGTGCCATCAGAATGAGAACTTAATTGAACCCTCTTAGCTCATTTTATCTAAGCTACTCATACAGCTATGAGTTATCCAAAAATATAATATTGTCTAATATATGTATGCCACACTACTCAAGAAGAGAGATGAACTATTTAATAGAAGCTATTATCTTTTTTGTGGAAGTGGGTGAAATGGCTTTTCAGCAAACACTTGTGGCTTTCTTTAGAAAAAGTAGCAGCTTCAATATTTAGCTATATATGTCTTTTGACAAGGAGGATATAATCTTCCTTCCTTCCTTCCTTCCTTCCTTCCTTCCTTCCTTCCTTCCTTCCTTCCTTCCTTCCTTCCTTCCTTCCTTCCTCCCTCCCTCCCTCCCTCCCTCCCTCTCTCTCTCTCTCTCTCTCTCTCTTTCTTTCTTGAGACGGAGTCTCACTCTGTCACCCAGGCTGGAGTGCGGTAGTGCGATTTCGGCTCACTGCAACCTCTGCCTCTGGGCTTCAAGCAATGCTCTGGCCTCAGCCTCCCAAGTAGCTGGAATTACAGGCACCTGCCACCATGCCCAGCTAATTTTTGTATTTTTGGTAGAGATTGGGTTTCACCATGCTAGCCAGGCTGGTCTCAAACTCCCAAACTCAGGTATCTGCCTGCCTCAGCCTCCCAATGTGCTGGGATTGCAGGCTTGAGCCACCGCACCGGCCACTGGGATATCTTTTAAGGTCAGAGCCCCCATAGTATCCAATCCTGTGTCCTAAGTTTAGTGCAGTACCTGGACCCTAGTGGGTAGCAACAATTACTTATCTAAATGAATGAATGGGGCCAGTTGTTTCTTGGTTGTGTGGGGAAAAAATAGTATGTCTATTACACTGAATTATAGTTCCCTATCATTTTGGCATCAATATTAATAATGATTATAATAATAATACAATCTAACAAGTTAACTTTTGAGTTGTTATTATGTGACAAGCAATTTCCTTACAGCAAACCCAAGGTAAATAATGTTATGTCCTCCTTTTTACAGTTGAGAAAACTAAAGAAATTGAACAACTATGAAAAAAAAAAACAAAAAAAAAACAAACAAACCAGGGACCTTCCATTGGAGACCCCTTCCTCCTTTTTGGCTGCTTATCCAAGCGGCTTGTTCAAGGCCACATTGCAATTTAACAAGACAGCCAGGATTAGAACCCAGTTTTCCAGATTGTCATGTGAAAAGTTTCACTTTCTAAACTCCCGGGAGCCCGAGCAGTGTGAAGAAGAGACGAGAACGACCCCCTGACAGACCCAAGCCCGCGCGCCCCTGCATCCCGCACCCAGCGCCTACGTCCCGCCTCCCTCGCCGCCGCCGCCGCCTCCCTGTCGAAGAGAAAGTCTGAAGGGGATGCTAAAGGAGATAAAGCCAAGATGAAGGACGAACCACAGAGAAGATCTGCAAGGTTGTCTGCTAAACCTGCTCCTCCAAAACCAAAGTCCGAGCCTGAAAAGGCCCCTGCAAAGAAGGGAGAGAAGGTACCGAGAGGGAAAAAGGGAAAAGCTGATTCTGGCAAGAAGGGGAATAACCTTGCAGAAAATGGAGATGCCAAAACCGACCAGGCACAGAGAGCTGAAGGTGCTGGAGAGGCCAAGTGAAGTGTGTGCATTTTTGATAACTGTGTACTTCTGGTGACTGTACGGTTTGAAATACTATTTTTTATCAAGCTTTATAAAAATGCAGAATTTGGTTTTCCTTTTTTTTAAGCTATGTCGTTAGCACACAGAACACTTCATTGTTGTTTTTGGGGGAAGGGACATATGTCACTAACAGAATGTCTCCGGAGCTGGACTGATGTGGGGAAAACACCTTTCCCTTCTAGTTTTGAGAGACTTCCTCTTGGCTCCCAGGAGGAAGGATTTCCTGACTTTGACACACACGGCCACCTTGGCACAAAAGCCTTGTGATATGGCAAAACAAACTAATTTTTAGGTCCTCTTCTCCTTTTCCATCTCTCAGCGTCAACTTAACTCCCATAAGCCCAGATATCCACTGGGACCTGACCCCTAGTCATTGGTTACCAGCGTGTCAGGCAATCTAGACTTTCCAGTAATGCCACTGAGATGGCACCTGTCAAAAGAACAGTGGTTCTGTTTCTAGATCATGGATCTTCAGAAAAATTCTATTTTCGTTTCACTTCCTGAAAGTCAGAGTCGGCTTGTGAAAAGTTATTAAAGAACTAAATGTGAAATGTCAACCCTCACCCTGTTCAGAGCATCAGATGAAGACTTCACTGGGTTTTATAGTGGCTTTCTGATTTTTGGTAGTCCATTGAAGAAGGGAATTTGAAAGTTGTTGTATACTGTTAACGATTGTCTGTCCATGTCCTGCCTGAAATACCACGATTGTTTATGGAAAGTATCTTTAATAAAGCTGGATACGGTTTGGCTTGGAAAAAACAAAATAAATAAATAAATAAAAATAAAATTTTCCTCAATACCAAAGAAACTTTGGTGTGCTTCAAAATCACCTGCAGAGCTTTTAAAAAATACAGATCCCTGACTGCTCCCATCCCACAACTCACATTCAGTGTATCTCTGCTGGATTCCAGTCATCTGCATTTAAAATAAATTCACCAATTAAATATCATATTCTGCCAATTTTTGGACCACTATTCCAGAGTAAATGGCCTATTAAAAAGTGAGAGGGGCCGGGCGCGGTGGCTCACACCTGTAATCTCAGCACTTTGGGAGGCCACAGCGGGCGGATCACAAGGTCAGGAGATCAAGACTATCCTGGCTAACACGGTGAAACCCCGTCTCTACTAAAAATACACAAAATTAGCTGGGCATGGTGGCGGGCACCTGTAGTCCCAGCTGCTCGAGAGGCCGAGGCAGGAGAATGGTGTGAACCCGGGAGGCGGAGCTTGCAGTGAGCCGAGATTGCACCATTGCACTCCAGCCTGGGTGACAGAGCGAGACTCCGTCTCAAAAAAAAAAAAAAAAAAAGTGAGAGGGATTCCAATGACCCAATGCAAGTAAAAGGCTTTGTAAAAAAATGTTTAGACCAAGATTTTAATGGTAATAATGTTTTTCATTGTGCAGCAAGGGGCTGTTGTCCCATGATCACGGTCTGTGCCAACCCATGGAAGGCTTGGCATATATACACAAGTAAAACTGTAGGCCTGAAGTCTTTAGTTTTTATCGCATTTGGTTTTTAGAGGAAATCAAGGTTGAGAATAAGACCTCACACCTTGGAAACATAAAGAGTAAATTTATGGCCGGATGCAGTGGCTCACACCTGTAATCCCAACACTTTGGGAGGCTGAGACGGGACGGATCACAAGGTCAGGAGTTCAAGATCAGCCTGGCAAATATGGTGAAACCCGTCTCTACTAAAAATACAAAAATTAGCCAGGCATGGTGGCGGGCACCTGTAGTCCCAGCTACTCAGGAGGCTGAGGCAGAAGTGAAGCAGAAGAATCACTTGAACCCAGGAGGCAGAAGTTGCAGTGAGCCAAGACTGTGCTACTGTACTCCAGCCTGGGCAACAGAGCAAGACTTTGTCTCAAAAAAAAAAAAAGAGTAAATTTATGTATATGTATATGTTACATTAGAATGACACTTAACTGTGGACATATTTTTCTTCTTAAATATATGACTGCTAACTTTCTGAAATGTTTATTATCAATCTTAAAGCTTTGGAAATTAGCTCAGTAAAGTCAGCAACCACCTATAAAAAGGTCAATTACGCCGGGCGCGGTGGCTCAAGCCTGTAATCCCAGCACTTTGGGAGGCCGAGACGGGCGGATCACAAGGTCAGGAGATCGAGACCATCCTGGCTAATACGGTGAAACCCCGTCTCTACTAAAGAATACAAAAAAACTAGCCGGGCGACGAGGTGGGCGCCTGTAGTCCCAGCTACTCGGGAGGCTGAGGCAGGAGAATGGCGTGAACCTGGGAGGCGGAGCTTGCAGTGAGCTGAGATCCGGCCACCGCACTCCAGCCTGGGCGACAGAGCCAGACTCCGTCTCAAAAAAAAAAAAAAAAAAAAAAAAAAAGAATACAAAAAACTAGCCGGGCGACGAGGCGGGCGCCTGTAGTCCCAGCTACTTGGGAGGCGGAGGCAGGAGAATGGTGTAAACCTGGAAGGCGGAGCTTGCAGTGAGCTGAGATCCGGCCACCGCACTCCAGCCTGGGCGACAGAGCCAGACTCCGTATCAAAAAATAAAAATAAAAATAAATAAAATAAATAAAAAAATAAAATCAATTACACTTGAAAATTTCAGTAGATAGAAGGTTAGGTAACTTGAGAAAAGCAGGCATAGAGTGAAAAAACCATCTTCTCTCTACTGGCATGGGTTTTCAAAATGATAGCCCACCAAATTGTGTGTTATCTGGGTAAAAATGTAGCCTTTTAAAACAGGTTGCATTGTGATATGATTTTGTGTTTGTGAACCTGAAAGAAAAATTTTTCTAGATCATGAACCTAATTTACCCTGTGGGAAATCATTTTAACATAGGAAAAGAAATCCACTAAGAGACCCTCTCTTTCTGTCAACATGCACCTTCCAAAAAAAAAAAAAAAAAGACAACAACGACTTAATTCAAAGTACTAAGTTGAGAAATAAGAGACCTGGGTTCTAGTCCTGGATATATAATTAATTTATGTGATCCAGTAAGCCTCTCTGAATCTAAAGTATCCTATTAATAAAATAGGAAAATGGAAGGTGGGCAAGAGAAAAAATTTAGAGAACCTTCAGTTTCCTATAAGGGTAGGAGTCAGCAAACCTTCTCTGAAAGGGTCAGAGAGTGAATGCTGTAGGCTTGGAGACCATACAGTATTGGCTACGACAACTCAACTCTGCTGCTGTCACACAAAAGTAGCCATAGAAAATACATAAAAAATGACCATGGCTGCATTCCAATCATAGAATAGAATAGAATAGAATAGAATAGAATAGAATAGAATAGAATAGAATAGAATAGAATAGAATAGAATAGAATAGAATAGAATAGAATAGAATTTACAGCAATAAGTATTGGGCAGAATTTGGCCTGCAAATTGTATTTTGCCAACTGTTGCTTTTCAGGCCTAAAACTATAACTACGACACTGTGAAATACACTATTAGGGCTTCCAGAGGTACTAACTGTAGGACATAATTATTTTACATATTATAAAGAAAATTAAATAACTTTGGTGTAAAATAAATGTTTATATTTCTCATACAAAACACATTCATTTATTGATACATTTAATACCAATGTACACAAGGAACTTTTACAGAGTTACCATCAGGCAGTACCTTTTTCTTTAATAATGCTTTTTTTCCTGTGTTGGGAGTATCACTTACTGAAAATATCCTAAAAGCATCCTTACACATACACAGATCCATATCCACATATATACTTATAAATGTCAACTAACTCATGGTAATTAATCATGTAGTACATGTAATTAAGAGCCCAGCTTACAAATCGAACAGGCCAGGTGTTATCTTTTAGTATGTGTCTTCCCTCCTATGATGTCTGTTTCCTCATCTACTAAATGGATAGGTAATACGTATCTCATTGGATTATTATGAGAATTAAAGAAGACAGTACATTAACATTGTGAAAAAGAAACAAAGATTAAATATTCATATAGTATGTATAGCAATCTTTCTTTCTAGTTGTTATTGGCAACTGCTTGTCATCATCTAATAATGTCAGGACTGTAGTGTGTCAAGTACTTCATTATACCACTTAGGTATAATGAGCAGACAACTGATCAATTTTTTTTTGGTAAAAATAATTTTTCTGAACAATTCTTGTCTTGAAAAAAATATATGATCATTTTTTGGATGAAACAGGTTCACCTTTAAATGCTGTGTTTCTAAGACACTCTGTTAGCTCATGGTTGGCAATAGATTTTCTCTGCTGAAAACTAAACTAAAATTTAGCTTTTTTCAATTTAAAACAACTTTCATGGAAAAGGGCAATATTTTAAAAATCTCATCAGAAGTCCACTTCCGTTAGTGATGAAGTAAGATCAAATCAGACTGAATTCTCCATAGAAAATAACCATAAACTCTGAACCTAAAACAAACAACAGCTAACCAAATCACTGGAGAGTAAGCAGAAAAAAGACTCTATGGGAGTGTACTTGTTTGGAAGAGGGGAGTTCTACAAAGTGAGTTCTCATTTTTTGAAACTTTCAGCCTGAGACCAAGCACAGATGATGCCAGAAGCAGCGGGGCTTAGAAAAGTGTGGTGGAAAATGGCCTAGGGAACCAGAAAACTGAAGTTCAGGAGATGGTTACCATTGAAGAGTGTAGGTAAACGTTGGAAGGAGTCAGAAAGGGAGTGTCTAAATTCTGCCTGCCTGTATCTTTCACTGGCCCCTCAATCACACATGTGTGGAGCAGATACAAAGCATCTCTGCCAGTAGTAATAGATCTGAAAGTGAGGCTGGGCGCGGTGGCTCACACCTGTAATCCCAGCACTTTGGGAGGCCAAGGTGGGTGGATCACTTAGCCCAGGAGTTCAAGACAAGCCTGGAAACTTAGTGAAACCCCATCTTTACCAAAAGTACAAAAATTAGTTGGGCAAGATGACTCGTGCCTGTGGTCCCCACCACTTAGAAGGTGGGAGGATTGCTTGAACCCCAGAGACTGAGGCTGCAGTGAGCTGAGATCATGCCACTGCACCTTAGCCTGGGTGACAGAGCGAGACCTTGTCTAAAAAAAAAAAAAAAAATTGATTTGAAAGGGGACTGAAGGGCCGGGCGTGGTGGCTCAAGCCTGTAATCCCAGCACTTTGGGAGGCCGAGACGGGCGGATCACGAGGTCAGGAGATCGAGACCATCCTGGTGAACACGGTGAAACCTCGTCTCTACTAAAAAATACAAAAAACTAGCCGGGTGAGGTGGCGGGGGCCTGTAGTCCCAGCTGCTCGGGAGGCTGAGGCAGGGGAATGGCGTGAACCCGGGAGGCGGAGCTTGCAGTGAGCTGAGATCCAGCCACTGCACTCCAGCCTGGGTGACAGAGCGAGACCCCGTCTCAAAAAAAAAAAGAAGAAAGGAGACTGAAGCTGCCACACAACAACCAGATTTCACAGTTCAATTTTGCAAGGATTAGAACTGATGAAATCACTGAAAGAACTTAAAAATCTCCAAAGAGTACATTCATGTAAAAGTTTTATTAAAGGTAAAGAATTTGGTATAACAGGAGAAAGTACCAGCAATCATTGAGAGTCTGGGAGACTTCCAAGCACAGCTTCTTGGGTCTGACATACTCTCAATGAATATATGCTTTATCTCAGGATTGAGTTACAAAAGCTGTATAATAAATCTTGGTTTCAGGAAAGCTGCCTAAAAGTTTCCAGCCAGTTTTTTCTAGTGCCCTCTTGAATTAAAAGCCAAGATGGAAAGTTTAACTGGTCACGTCAGGTGTCATTCATTCATAAACAAATCAGTTTTTGGTGCCTTCAGGGGAGTTTTGAACTAAAAACAGTACATTTACAAATCATTAGTTAGTCCACTGTTCTTTTTTTGGCCGAGATATAGTGCCAGACTTTCAGAAGTCCTAGAGGTAAACATAGAATTGTCTCAGTCCAGCTGCAAAATAATTTTGTCCTACACAAACTCTAATAAAACAATTGTCTGCTAATAAAATAACAGGGAAAGATAACAAAACCTACAATTTTAACAACTTAACCTAGAACACAATTAAAAATTGCCTGACATGAAAAGTCAGATAAATGGAGCACACAACCACTAGAAAAGAAAATCAACTAAGAGAAATGTTGAGATGAGCGGAATGTTAAAAAAGGGTTTTGAAGTGCTTATTTTAACTAATCTCAATAAATTAAAACAAAATATGTCCACAACTGAAGTAGAGAAATAAGAAATCTCAGCAGAGAAATAAAAATAACTTAAAAAAGAAAACAAATAGAAGTTCTGGAGTTAAAAATTAAAATATGTGAAAAAAAATAGATGGATTTAATAGCAGAATGAAGATAATAGAAGAATAAAGGAAATGGATTTAAAGATAGATTAAAATAAAATATCCAATATGACAAAAAGGAAAAAAAAAAAACAGAACCTCAGTGTTCTGCTAGATGAAAGTGATTCTATATACAAAATGGTTGCAGATAGACATGAAAAAGAGAATGTAGCAGAAAACAAAAAATTTTTTAATTGAAGATACAATGGTGAAAATGTCCCAAACTTTATGAAAGATAGAAATTTATAGTTCAATAGTTACACTGTTGAAAACCAAACATAAAGGGCAAGTCTTGAGAGCAGCAGAAGAAAAATAACACAGAAAAATGACATAGAAGGTAATAATAATTTGATTAACAGCTCACCACTCAGAAATTTTGAGGCCAGAAAAGAGTAAAACATTATATGTGAAATTAAGAAAAATCAGTCAACCCAAAATTACATATCCAATGAAAGTATTCTTCAAGAATGAAGGCAAAATAAAGATATTTCTCAGATAAAAGAAAATGAGAGATTGCATCCTGATATATAGTTCATTTATTGGTCCCTGCCCAAATCTCTTGTTAAATTGTAATCCCCAGTGTTGAAGGTGGAGCCTGGCGGGAGGTGTTGGATCCTGGGGGTGGATCCTTCACGAACGGCTTGAGCCGTCCCTTGGTGATAAGTGAGCTCTCACGAGATCTGGTGGTTTAAAAGTATGTGGTACCACCTCCTGTCTTGTTCCTGCTCCCGCCAGGTGACCTGCAAGCTCCTCACTTCACCTTCTGCCATAATTGTGAGCTCCCTGAGGCCTCCCTGAAGCTGAGCAGATGCCAGCACCATGCTTCCTGAAAGTCGGCAGAACCATGTGCCAAGAAAATGTCTTTTCTTGATGCATTACCCAGTCTCAAGTTTTGTTTGTTTTTGTTTTTTGATACAGGGTCTTGCTCTGTTGACCAGGGTTGTATACAGTAGCATGATTACAGCTCACTGCAGAGATCACACCTTACTGCAGCTTCAACCTCCCAGGCTCAAGCAATCCTCTCACCCCAACCTCCCAAGTAGCTGGGACTACAGGCATGAGTCAGCACACTCAGCTAATTTTTGTATTTTTTGTACAGATGGGGTTTCACTATGTTGCCCAGGCTGGTCTCAAAATCTTGGGCCCAAGTGATCCTCTCACCTTAGTCTCCCAGAGTGCTAGGATTACAGGTGTGAGCCACCATGCCCAGTCTACAGGTATTTCCTTAAAGCAATGCAAGAATGGCCTAATATATATCCCCAGTAAAACTACACTACAAGCAATGCTGAAGGAAGATCTTCAGGCCCAAGAAAAATGTCGTCAGATGAAAACTGAGATCCTCAGAATTAGGAACATTAAAAATAGTAAATATCTGTGTAAATGACAGATAAATCTTTCATTGATTTCTTTCACTTTTTCCCTTTTAATTATACTATAATTTAAAGAATGGTTTTAAACCACAATTAAGATACTGTCTTATGACATATATAATGCATTTTGGGTCTTGCTTTTTTATAGCAAAAAAGACAGAGAGGAATATGAAACTATATGCTTGGAAAGATTTTTTATTCTACATGAAGTGGTATAATATTAAGAGTAAGTGGACCATGAAACATTTGAGACAATTCCTACAGCAATCACTAAAAATGTATAATAAGGAAGTATATCTCAAATGTCAATGGGAAAATTAAAATGTAATTTTTAAAAATATTCAAATAAGGGCCGGGCGCGGTGGCTCAAGCCTGTAATCCCAGCACTTTGGGAGGCCGAGATGGGCGGATCACGAGGTCAGGAGATCGAGACCATCCTGGCTAATACGGTGAAACCCCGTCTCTACTAAAAAATACAAAAAACTAGCCGGGCGAGGTGGCGGGCGCCTGTAGTCCCAGCTACTCGGGAGGCTGAGACAGGAGAATGGCGTGAACCCGGGAGGCGGAGCTTGCAGTGAGCTGAGAGCCGGCCACTGCACTCCAGCCTGGGCGGCAGAGCAAGACTCCGTCTCAAAAAAAAAAAAAAAAAAAAAAAAAAATTCAAATAAGAAAAAAGAAAAGGAAGAGCAGAGCATGAGAAAGCACAGAGACGAGTAACAATCAAAAAAACAAAGTGGTATACCAACACCTACTCAAATAAATGATTATAATAAATGCTAATGAACTAAAGGTGGCAATTAAGGCTGGGCTCAGCCCCTCATGCCAGTAATCTCAGCACTTTGGTAGGCCGAGGTGGGCGGATCACGAGGTCAGGAGTTTGAGACCAGTCTGGCCAACATGGTGAAACCCCATATGTACTAAAAATACAAAAATTAGCCAGGTGTGGTACTGGGCGCCTGTAATCTCAGCTACTCAGGAGGCTGAGGCAGGAGACTCTCTTGAACCCAGGAGGCGTAGGTTGCAGTGAACTGAGATCATGCCATTGTTCTCCAGCCTGGAAAACAGAGTAAAACTCCATCTCAAAAGAAAAAAAAAAGATGACAATTAAAATGTTTCTCAGAACAATGCATACAGCAGAACTTAATTGTAATCTGTCTATAAGAGAAATACTTTAAACACAAAGGTATAGACAGATTGGCTAAGAATGAGTAAATAGATGGAAAATGGCATACCATGTAAATAGTACACAAAAGAAGATTGGAGCAGCTATATTAATATCAAATAAAATAGATCTCAAGACAAGAAATATTACAGATGTTAAGAAGGATATTTCATAATGATCAAAAGGTCAATGTAAGCTAGGCACATTGGCATGCATCTGTAGTCCCAACTACTAGGGAGGCTGAGGCAGAAGGATCACTTGAGCCCAGGAGTTTGTGTCCAGCCCAAGGCACTTAGAGAGACCTCATTTCTAGCTAATTAAAAGGGTCAATTTATTAGGAATACTTAGTAAACAAAAATGTGCTTACCTTTAATAATAGAGCCTCAAATATATGAAGAAAAATTGAAAAAATTAAAGAAATAGACAATTCCATAATTATACATGAGGGTTTAACATGTATCTCAACAATTGATTCCATCAAACCACTACACAAAATTCATCAAAGACATAGGTGATTTGAAAAATACTATTAATCACCTGGATAATACTATTTATAGAATTCTATATCCAAGAGTAGTATAACATGCTTTTTAAGTTCACATGGTATGCTTACTAGGTAAACTATATTCTGGGCCATGAAATAAACCTCAGTAAATTTAAGAAGATTGCAATAATACAGATTATACCTAACCAAAATAGAACTGAATTAGAAATCAATAGCAATAGATACCTAGGGAAACCCAAAATATTTGAATATTTAAAATTACATTTCTAAATAATCAGTGGGTTTAAAAATAACAAGGTAATTAAAAATTTTCCACTATATTATAATAAAAATACAGCATATTAAAAATTGTGGGCCGGGTGCGGTGGCTCACGCCTATAATCCTAGCACTTTGGGAGGCCGAGGCAGGTGGATCACAAGGTCAGGAAATCGAGACCATCCTGGCTAACATGGTGAAACCCTGTCTCTACTAAACAAAACACAAAAAATTAGCTGGGCGTGGTGACAGGCGCCGGTAGTCCCAGCAACTCTGGAGGCTGAGGCAGGAGACTGGCGTGAACCCAGGTGGAGCTTGCAGTGAGCCGAGATCGCACTACTACACTCCAGCCTGGGTGACAGAGCGAGACTCCGTCTCAAAAAATAAATAAAATAATTAAATAAAATAAAATAAATAAAATAAAATAAAATAAAATAAAATAGTGGCCCGGGCACGGTGGCTCATGCCTGTAATCCCAGCACTTTGGCAGACAGAGGCAGGTGGGTCGCCTGAGGTCAGGAGTTCAAGACCAGCCTGGCCAACATTGCCAACATTGTGAAACTCCATCTCTACTAAAAATACAAACATTAGCTGGGTGTGGTGGCACATGCTTGTAATTCCAGCTACCTGGGAGGTGGAGACAGGAGAGTTGCTTGAACCCAGGAGGCGGAGGTTGCAGTGAGCCAAGACCACACCTTCACACTCCAGCCTCAGTGGCAGAGTGAGACTCCATCTCAAAAAAAAAAAAAAAAAAAAAAAATTGTGTGATGCAACTAAAACAGTGCCTAGAAATAATATAGCATTGAATGCTTATATTAGAAATGAAGAGGCCAGGAGTGGTGGCTCATGCTTATAATACCAATACTTCAGGAGGCTGAGGCAGGAGGATCGCTTGAGGTCAGGAGTTTCAACTCCAGGAGTTCCAGACTCCTGGGTAACAAAGGCAGATTTCATTTCTACAAAAAAAAAAAAATTTAAAAAAGGAAAAAAGAAAGAAATGAAGAAAGGAATGAAATCAACTATCAGAGTTTCTACTTGAAGAAATTAGAAAAAGAGTTAGACTGGGTATGGTGGCTCATGCCTGTAATCCCAACACTTTGGGAGGCCTAGGCAGGTCAATTGCTTGAGTTCAAGAATTCAAGACCAGCCTAGGCAACATGGCAAAACCCCATCTCTAGTAAAAATACAAAAAATTAGCCAGGTGTGGTGGCACACACCTTTGGTCTCAGCTACTCGGGAGACTGAGGTGGGATGATTGCTTGAACCCAATAGGCAGAGGTTGCAGAGTCAAGATCACACTACTGTACTCCAGCCCAGGTGACAGGGCAAGACTCTGTTTCAAAAAAAAAAAAAAGCCAGGCACGGTGGCTCACACCTGTAATCCCAGTACTTTGGGAGGCCGAGGCGGGTAGATCACAAGGTCAGGAGTTCAAGACCACCCTGGCCAACATGGTGAAACCCCATCTCTACTAAAAATACAAAAAATTAGCCAGGCGTGGTGGTGGGCATCTGTAATCCCAGCTACTTGGGAGGCTGAGGCAGGAGAATCGCTTGAACCTGGGAGGCAGAGGTTGCAGTGAGCCAAGATCGCACCATTGCACTCCAGCCCAGGTGACAGTGCGAGGCGAGACTGTGTGAAAAAAAAAAAAGAAAAAAAAAAAAAGAACACACACAAAAAAGTATATTTTTTAAAGATGTAATTTAATTAAAGGGAGAAAACTAGGATAGTAATATAGTTATCCTTGTTGGGGAAGTAATGGAAAGAAGAAGGCTCATAGAGGACGATAGGGATGTTCATGTCATGTTCTGTGTCTTGATAGGTGAGCTGGTTAAACAGGTGTATTCAATTTGCAAAACCCCTTCAAACTTCACGCTTAGAAGATGTTCCTTCTCCTGTAGTTACGTTACACTTCACAAAATTAGAATAAAAGAGGGAGAGGGAATTTTTCAAAGCAAAAGTGAGTAGCAAGTCAGTGGCCAAAGAAGCACTCCAGCTTCTTGCTTGGAACCTGGCTTTTTCCCTCTCAGAGACCAGGGGACAGAGTGAGGCAGGAGGGAAAGGCCATTATCAGAAAGGCCATTTGGACTGGACCACCTGTTCAGGAAATGTATCAAATATTAAGTTTTGATATCATTTCCAAATAAAATTATACACATAGTTAAGAGGTAAACTGACAATTTGAAAAGAAGAATATGTTCATCAAAAAACTTTAAAATAAGGCGCCTGACAATGAACTATTAGGTAATTTTTAATTTTTAAAACAAATCCTATTTTCATATAAGTAGTAAAATAATATAGCTGCATGGGTGTATTAGTCTGTTTTCATACTTCTATAACGAACTGCCCAAGACTGGGTAATTTATAAAGGAAACAGGTTTAACTGATTCACAGTTCAACAATTCACAGCTGGGGAGGCGTCAGGAAACTTACAATCATGGCGGAAGGCGAAGGGGAAGCAAGGCACCTTCATCATAAGGCAGCATGAAGGAGAAGCGCCAAGCGAAGGAGGAAGAGCCCCGTACAGAACCATCAGATCTTGTGAGAACTCACTCACTATTATGAGAATAGCATGAGGGAAACCACCCACATCACTCAATTACCTCCACCTGGTCTCTCTTTGCTACCTGGGGATTACGGGGATTATGGGGATCACGATTCAAGATGAGATTTGGGTGGGGACACAAAGCCTAACCGTATCAGTGGGTTTTTAAAATTAAAATTGTTTACTAGTTAATACAAGTACTAAAGTACTCTATAAGTTTTTAAATCTGGTTTTGGCATATCTTCATTTTTAAGTATATTGGAATACCTCCTGCCCACAGGTCCCACTCCCCTGGCTCAATAGAACTGACTCTGACTTAACCTCCGAGAGGCCAAGTTTATCAGGATTGCCTGTGCACACAATCACAGAAATACTGAAATAAATAATAGGCTTTCCGTAACCATTTCTTACATCTGAATCCAAAATTGCAGTTTTCATTGCCTAATGAAGGTCTAAAATGAAGATCGATTTTATGTCCTATCTGGTTTAGTGGTCAATTCATTAAAACATCTGTTAAAACTGGCTACATTTTAGAATTAGTCTAAACACACAATATGCTGCCTTTCTACGGATGGGTGCAATCAAAAGCTCTGCTTCACAACTCTACAGTCTTTTCCCCACTGGGTAAACTGTTTCATCAAAGGCTAAGTTACTGAAAGCCAAGAATCACATCTCAGAGCTGCTCTCATGACCTCTATTAGAAATTTCTAAAATATTCTATCATCTATAGTAATCATCACTTCCTTTCTTTCACTTTCTTTAATATTTTAAATTTCAATATTTAAAATCCACCAGTGGCCGGGCGTGGTGGCTCAAGCCCGTAATCCCAGCAGTTTGGGAGGCCGAGACGGGTGGATCATGTCAGGAGATTGAGACCATCCTGGCTAACACGGTGAAACCCCATCTCTGCTAAAAAAAAATACAAAAAACTAGCCAGGCGAGGTGGTGGGTGCCTGTAGTCCCAGCTACTCCGGAGGCTGAGGCAGGAGAATGGTGTGAACCCGGGAGGCGGAGCTTGCAGTGAGCTGAGATCGGGCCACTGCACTCCAGCCTGGGTGACAGAGCAAGACTCCATCTCAAATAAATAAATTAATTAATTAAATTAAATTAAATCCACCAGTACTTCAAGAATGAACATAGAAGAACTACTAAAACTACTGCAGGGAAATCAATTACTGGAATGAATCCCACTCAATATCACACAAATCTATAAGAGATTAAAAAGTCACCTGAACTTTCCAAACATATCAAGCCTACTACTTTGATTGGGAATTTTATAAAATGGGAAATATTGAATATCAATTGTCTCTGCTATTTGCAAAGTGGGTTAGAAGTTTAGTGAGAACAGACCGGGCACAGTGGCCCACTTCTGTAATCCCAGCATTTGGGGAGGTCAAGCCGGGTGGATCACGAGGTCAGGAGTTCAAGACCATCCTGGCTAACACAGTGAAACCCTGTCTCTACTAAAAATACGAAAAAGTAGCTGGGCATGATGGCATGCACCTATAGTTCCAGCTATTCGGGAGGCTGAGACAGGAGAATCACTTGAACCTGGGAGGCGGAGGTTGCAGTGAGCTGAGGTTGCACCACTGTACTCCAGCTTGGGTGACAGAGTGAGACTCTGTCTCATTAAAAAAATAAAAATTAAAAATAAAAAAGTTTAGTGAGAACAACTTGCCTACAAGTATCTCACCATTAAGGGCCAGGAAAATGGCAGGGTTTGGGGAGCGGAGAGGTGTCAAGTGTGAAACATAAAGGAATACATTTTGAATATGAATAAATCTGAACACTATACTCTGTTGGAGTCAAGTTATTTCTGAAGTATTAGGATTGAACGCATATTAACTTTAAAAGCATTTAAACATCCTTTTTGTGTGTTTGTTTTTAATATTTAATAGTAGAAGTGGGGCCTCACTATGTTGCCCCAGGCTGGTCTCTAACTCCTGGCCTCAAATGATCCTCCCACCACAGCCTCCCAAAATGCTGGGATTACAGGCATGAGTCACCACACCCAGTTCAAAAAACATTCATTCTTTTTTAGGCATACATACATAACTTCTTGAGATGAGGGTCATTCAAGTGTAAAACTGTTAAGTTATTCCTACATGTTATTCAATGCTTCCAATTCTGGTATCTCATTTCAGCTCACAGTTTTTACTTTAGCCACTTATCATCAAGAACCAAAGAGCTAATAACCCACTTTCTAGTGTACTGAATTGCACTTGTATAAACAGTGTCCAGTTTCTCTGTGTTATCTCTGTAATTTACTTCAAAATACTTCTGCAGAGATACAGTACTACACATGTGTGTGCTGGTTACTTTAAGCTACATGTAGGGTAGCTGAATACTTTAATCAATAATTCATGGCCTAGGGGTGAATAGCAAGTATTTATCAGAAAGGTCTCCTCAGAGAAGGTTACAAGTGCTTCTGTATCCATGTTTCTGAAACACCTCAGACATCTTATTACCTGAATGTCAAATGTAGATTTTCACTGGTAAACTCAGTGTTTTGTTAATAACCATAATGAAGGTTTTTTTTTTTTTTTTTTTGAGACGGAGTCTCTCTCTGTCACCCAGGCTGGAGTGCAGTGGCCAGATCTCAGCTCACTGAAAGCTCCGCCTCCCGGGTTTATGCTATTCTCCTGTCTCAGCCTCCCGAGTAGCCGGGACCACAGGCGCCCGCCACCTCGTCCGGTTAGTTTTTCGTATTTTTAGTAGAGACGGGGTTTCACCGTGTTAGCCAGGATGGTCTCAATCTCCTGACCTCGTGATCCGCCCGTCTCGGCCTCCCAAAGTGCTGGGATTACAGGCTTGAGCCACCGCGCCCGGCCCATAATGAAGTTTTTAAAAAGAAAACTCTCCTTGGTAAAATAGTGGTATTCATCATCTGTAAAATGGCTATAGTGACTTTCGCATGAACAGTATTTAAGAAACCAGCAACTTAGACGCTAAACTTGTCCTATACTCAGCCACTGGTTCAGAGGATATCTGGTAGCTGAGGCTGTCGGTTACGAGTGTTGTTACTGAAATAATGTTACTCATGTGTCCGAAGAATTTTTCATGCTACTGCTCAAAGTGATTTACCAATTCAACATAATCTCTATCAAAAAACCCATTGCACTCTTCACAAAAATAGAAAAAGCAATCCTAAAATTTCTATGGTGTTGCAAAAGACCTCAAATAGCTAAGAAAATCCTGAGCAAAAAGAACAGAGCTGGAGACATCACACTACCTGATTTCAAATTTACTATAATGCTATAGTAATAAAAACACGGTGGTTCTAGCATAAAAACAGGAACATAGGCCGGGCGCGGTGGCTCAAGCCTGTAATCCCAGCACTTTGGGAGGCCGAGATGGGCGGATCACGAGGTCAGGAGATCGAGACCATCCTGGCTAACACGGTGAAACCCCGTCTCTACTAAAAAATACAAAAAAAACTAGCCGGGCGAGGTGGCGGGCGCCTGTAGTCCCAGCTACTCGGGAGGCTGAGGCAGGAGAATGGCGTAAACCCGGGAGGCGGAGCTTGCAGTGAGCTGAGATCTGGCCACTGCACTCCAGTCCGGGCGACAGAGCGAGACTCCGCCTCAAAAAAAAAAAAAAAAAAAAAAAAAAAAAAAAAAAAAAAAAAAAAAAAAAAAAACAGGAACATAGACCAATAGAACAGAATAGAGATTGCAGAAATAAATCCACATACAGCCACTTCATTTTCAACAAAGTTGCCAAGAACAATACATTAGGGAAGGACAGACTCCTTAATAAATGGTGCTGGGAAAAAGGTATCTCTGTGAAGAAGATAGAAACTACATCTCTTTCACCATATACAGAAATCAACTCAAAATTGATTTAATAGTTAAATGTAAAACCTGAGACTATGAAACTACGTGAAGAAAAAATTGGGGAGTGATACAGGACATTGGTCTGGGCAAAGATTTTTGTATGTGTAAAACCTAAAAAGCACAGGCAACAAATGCAAAAATAGACAAATTAGATTGCATCAAGCTAAAAAGCTTCTGCACAGGAAAGGAAACAAATACAGTAAAGAACCTGCATAAGGGGAGAAAATATTTGCAAACTATCCTTCTAACAAGCTATTCATAACCAAAATATATAAGGAACTCAACTCAGCAAATCAAATAATTCAATTCAACAATGGGCCAAGTCTGGACACGGTAACTCACTCCTGTAATCACAGCACTTTGGGAGGCCGAGGAGGGCAGATCATTTGAGGTCAGGAGTTCGAGATCAGCCTGACCAACATGGTGAAACTGTGTCTCTACTAAAAATCCAAACAAAAAATTAGCTTGGCGTGGTGGCGCATGCCTGTAATCCCAGCTACCAGGGAAGCTGAGGCAGGAGAGTCGCTTGAACCCGGGAGACGGAGGTTGTAATGAGCCGAGATCACACCACTGCACATCAGCCTGAGCAACAGAGTGACTCCGTCTCAAAAACAAAAACAAACAAGCAAACAAAAGACAAAAAGCCCCAACAGACATTTCTCAAAATAAGATATACAAATGGCCAACAGGTATATGAAAAAATGTTCAGCATCACTAATCATCAAGGAAATGTAAATCAAAACCACAATGAGATAACATCACTCAAGTTGGAATGACTGTTATCCAAAAAGACCAAAAAAAAAAAAAAAAGAAAAGAAAAGAAGAAGAAAGAAAGTGCTGGCAAGGATGTGGAGATAGGTGAATGCTTATACACTGTTAGTGGGAATGTAGACTAGTACAGCCACTAGGGAAAACAGTACGGAGAGTCCTCAAAAAACTAAAAGGAAAAATATCATATGACCCAGCAATCTCACTGCTGGGTATATATCCAAAAGAAAGGAAGGCCAGGCAAGGTGGCTCATGCCTGTATTCCCAGTACTTTGGGACACCGAGGCAGGAGGACTGCTTGAGGCCAGGAGTTTGAGACCAGCCTGAGCAACATGAGGAGACTCCATCTCTACCAAAAAAAAAAAAAAAAAAGATAACGAAGGAAACTAGTATATTAAAGAAATCTCTGCACTTCCATGATATTGGAATCAACCTAAGTGTTCATCAACTGACGAATGGACAAAGAAAATGTGGTGTATATATACACAATGGAATAGATTCACCCATTAAAAAACAATGAAATCCTGTTAAGTGTGGCAACAGGATGGAACTTGAGGTCATTAAATTAAATGAAATAAGCCAGGCACAGGAAGACAAATATTACATATTCTCACTCACATGTTGCAGTCAAAAAAATAAAAATGCAAGATATCTCATTCTCCCCTTATGCAGGTTGTCTCTTTACTGTTACCAGAGACTTGGGAGGGAAAGAGGGAGGTGGGAAGATAGTTTGCAAATGTTTTCTCCCTTTATGCAGGTTGTCTCTTTACTGTTACCAGAGGCTTGGGAGGGAAAGAGGGAGGTGGGAAGATAGTTTGCAAATGTTTTCTCCCTTTATGCAGGTTGTCTCTTTACTGTTACCAGAGGCTTGGGAGGGAAAGAGGGAGATGGGGAGATAAAGAGAAGTTGGTTAATGGGTATAAAATACAGCTAGATTAGGCCAGGCGCGGTGGCTCACACCTGTAATCCCAGCACTTTGGGAGGCCGAGGCGGGCGGATCATGAGGTCAGGAGATCGAGACCATTCTGGCTAATACAGTGAAACCCTGTCTCTACTAAAAACTTCAAAAAATTAGCTGGGCACAGTAGTGGGTGCCTGGAGTCCCAGCTAGTCGGGAGGCTGAGGCAGGAGAATAGCATGAACCCGGGAGGCGGAGTTTGCAGTGAGCCGAGATCGCGTCACTTCACTCCAGCCTGGGTGACAGAGCAAGACTCCGTCTCAAAAAAAAAAAAAAAGATACAAAAAAACTAGCCAAGTGTGGTGGCGGGCGCCTGTAGTCCCAGCTACTCGGGAGACTGAGCAGGAGAATGGCGTGAACCCGGAGCCGGAGCTTGCAGTGAGCCTAGATGATGCCACTGCACTCCAGCCCAGGTGACAGAGCAAGACTCCATCTCAAAAATAATAATAATAATTAAATTAGACTTGGAAGTTCTGCACAGAAAAATAAATAAAAATACAGTTAGAACGAATAAGTTATTTGGTAGTATAGTAGGGAAATCACAGTTAATAGAAATTTATGGTATGTTGACCTGGTGAAGGGACTCAGGCCTGTAATCCCAGCACTTTGGGAGGCCAAGGCGGGTGGATCCTGAGGTCAGGAGTTCGAGACCAGCCTGACCAATATGAGGAAACCCCGTCTCTACTAAAAATACAAAAATTAGCCGGGTGTGGTGGTGCATGCCTGTAATCCCAGCTACTCAGGAGGCTGAGGCAGAATTGCTTGCAGCCAGGAGACGGAAGTTGCAGTGAGCTGAGATCACGCCATTGCACTCCAGCCTGGGCAACAGAGTGAGAGAGAGCCTCTGTTTTTGTTTTTTGTTTTTTTAAAAAAAGAAATTTATGGTATATTTCAAAACAGTGAGAAGAATTGTGATGTTCCCAACACAGAAAAAAAGATAAATATTTGAGGTGATGGATATCCCAGTTACCCTGATTTGATCATTATACCTTGTATACATGTAACAAAATATCAAATGTACCTCCAAAATATGTACAACTATGATACATGAATTTTTTAAAAAATAACTCTTTGGGGGAAAAAAAAGAACTTTTTAGGTAAGATGATACCTTAGGTAAGATGGAGACTACCATCTTACCTCTCCTCATCTAAAATGAACAGAGTCAGGATTTCATAGAGAATTCAAAATAAGTTGTATAAAATGGTTAAGTGTCTGCTTGCTAATAATTGCTTATTAAATAAGCAACTGGGCCAGGCACAGTGGCTCACACCTATAATCTCAGCACTTTGGGAGGCCGAAGCAGGCGGATCACAAGGTCAGGAGTTCGAGACCAGCCCGACCAATATGGTGAAACTCCATCTCTACTAAAAATACAAAAATTAGCTGGCAGTAGTGGCAGGTGCTTGTAGTCCCAGCTACTTGGGAGGCTGAGGCAGGAGAATCGCTTGAACCCCGGAGATGGAGGTTGCAGTGAGCTGAGATGGAGCCACTGGACTCCAGCTTGGACACAGAGTAAGACTCTCTCTCAATAAATAAATAAATAAATAAATAAATAAATAAATAAATAAGCAACTGTGTTGATTTATTTCATGTGTCAACTTGACTGACCACAGGGTGCCCACATTAAACATTATTTCTGGGTGTACCTGAGAAGGTGTTTCTGGATGAGATTAGCATTTGAATCGGTGGATTCAGGTAGACTGCACTCCACAAAATGACTAAGTATCATCTGATCTATGGAAGGCCTAAATAAAGCAACAGGCAGAAGATAAAGAAATTCTTCCCTTTTCCTTCCTGTCTATTTGCTGATAGGGATACTTATCATCTTCTCTGGGTCGTGGGCTAGAGTTTACACCATTAGCTTCACTGGTTCTGTCAGGCCTTCGGACAGAATTACCACAAAAGCTTTCCAGGCTCTTCAGCTTGCGGAGGGCAGTCATGAGACCTCTCAGCTTTCATAACTGCATGAACCAATTCCTCATTTTACACACACACACACACACACACACACACACACACACACACACTCCCTACTGGTTCTGTTTTGCTAGAGTACTTTGACTAATACAGAATCCAAATCAGAACCTGGTCTAAGACTTATTATTTTGTAAGCTGACACTAATGCCATGAGGGAGTAATCTTCATACAAGTCAGTCTTTTGTGGTGGCCACTAATGCATGACAAAAAGAGCATATAAGTTGTGAAAACCAAATTGACTTAGGTCATTTCATAGACTCTTCCATTTATTTCTGGTACTCTCATCAGAATTTATATCCCCAGTCTTTTAAAGTTTTGTTTGTAAATCACAATGATAAATTTTGTTAATATTTTATGTTTTTACCCTTTCCAAAAATAGACTTGCATTTCCTTTTGGACCTTCTTAAGAATCTTAAATCTTTTTTTTTTTTTTTTTTTTTTTGAGACGGAGTCTCGCTCTGCCACCCAGGCTGGAGTGCAGTGGCCGGATCTCAGCTCACTGCAAGCTCCGCCTCCCGGGTTCACGCCATTCTCCTGTCTCAGCCTCCCGAGTAGCTGGGACTACAGGCGCCCGCCTCGTCGCCCGGCTAGTTTTTTGTATTTTTTAGTAGAGACGGGGTTTCACCGTATTAGCCAGGATGGTCTCGATCTCCTGACCTCGTGATCCGCCCGTCTCGGCCTCCCAAAGTGCTGGGATTACAGGCTTGAGCCACCGCGCCCGGCCAGAATCTTAAATCTTAAAGATTCCAATCCAGAGGTGGAATTTATACATAGTGGAAAATCCAGCATCCACAAGAAACCAGTAGGAAGGATGGTTTTGGTCTGAAAAAGCTTCTGAAGTCCTTAAATCACCTCATGATTATGATATTCTGCCTTCATATTGGGCAGTTGTAATTTGTTTTAAGTATCCACGTGAATATCTAAGAGAGTGAAAAGTCACTAGAGCCTTCCAAACACATCAAGCCCACTACATTTGTACTTCGCTTTTAAATCAGTAACCATCTGACACTAAAGTACTACTCAATTCCAGTTATTAATAACAAACAAACAAAAGGCTCTCTTAGAGATCTAATAGGGTTCTTAAATGTTGCCATTCTTAGAGCTATATAAGGGCTGAAATATTTCTAATACACATAGAACTTATAATTGCCATGATGCATGATTTCTTAGAGATAATGGTAGTGTTTATACTATCCTAAAGGAAAACGGTATTAAATTTGTTAGTGTCTACAAAGGACATGTACCAAATAAAGCTGTCCATAGGTACCTCATCCTGTGCACCAAAGCAGACTTAGACATACAACAGAAAGGCATTTTAACGACTTTGGTAAGTGGTGCTATAACCAAGCATTGTAAATATTTCATTTGGGAATTTTTATCTCAGCTGACTTTTGAAGCAATGCTGCTTTTTTTCTTTTTCTTTGGCATCAGTTCAACAAGTATGTAAATAATTTGCTCGTGCATTTGTAATTTTAACTACACATTTGTTCCTATTCTGGATAAAGCCTGCATAAAAAATTTGCACATAAGGTATCACCTCCACTTGCAAAATGTTCTCTATATTTTTCAAGTTTCCACTTTGCGTAGTATAATGCTGAACATAAAATGATGGCAAGCGGTCATCCTGAGGAGGTTAGTACTTGGCTAAGTGATTTTTTAGGTAATAAATAATATTCATTTCATCTGCCCTAACATAAACATATTGAAATACTTCCTTATTTGTTACATGATCTTCAAAAGATTAAAATTCTTAGCATAAGGCTGGGCGTGGTGGTTCACGCCTGTAATCCCAGCACTTTCGGAGGCCGAGGCGGGCGAATCACATGAGGTCAGAAGTTGGAGACTAACGTGGCCAACATAGTGAAACCCCGGTC
This sequence comes from Rhinopithecus roxellana, assembly GCF_007565055.1. Lineage (NCBI taxonomy): Eukaryota > Metazoa > Chordata > Mammalia > Primates > Cercopithecidae > Rhinopithecus > Rhinopithecus roxellana. The sequence goes on from NC_044552.1 coordinate 168,863,200, forward strand.
TCCACTAAAAACACAAAAATTAGCTAGGTGTGGTGGGACGTGCCTGTAGTCCTAGCTACTGGGGAGGCTGAGGCAGGAGAATCGCTTGAACCCAGGAGGTGGAGCTTGCAGTGAGCCGAGATCATGCCATTGCACTCCAGCCTGGACAACAAGAGCAAAACTCCATCTCAAAAAAAAAAAAAAAAAATTATTAGCATAAAGAGCCAAAATTTATTTTTAGACTGTCAGTACAAATGACCTGTTATTTCTCTCCCTATAAACAAGACTAATATACATGCAAAATCAAGAGTTGCAGATTCCAAACCTCTAGCCCTGATTCTGATCATTTTTTAAAGTGAACATACTATTGATAGAATTTTTTTTTTTTTTTTTTTTTTTTTTTTTTTGAGAGGGAGTCTCACTCTGTCGCCCAGGCTGGAGTACAGCAGCGCAATCTTGGCTCACTGCAACCTCCGCCTCCCAGGTTCAAGCGATTCTCATGCCTCAGCCTCCTGAGTAGCTGGGACTACAGGCATGCGCCACCACGCCCAGCTAATTTTTGTATTTTTAGTAGAGACAGGGTTTCACCATGTTGACCAGGATGGTCTCCATCTCTTGACCGTGTGATGCACCCTCCTTGGCCTTCCAAAGTGCTGGAATTATAGGCGTGAGCCACCAGGCCCGGCCTATATGTTTCTTTTTTAAAGAATCGAACTACTATTCTCTGTTTTCCTATCGTTATTTGCTTTTTCAAAATTCCCTTAGAGAAAACTCAAAGGCTAAAGTTGAATGAAGTTAAACTCTGATATTGGCTTTGTATTAACTGCATAACTAAAAAATGCTAATGTCTACCATAGTCCCTGAGACATAATAAATATTTACTGAATGAATGAATTCACAAGTGATCATAAAAAATTAACCAAGCTTCATTGAAAAGGTAAAATTAAACAAATAAACATGAAAGAGTAAATGATTTACCAGTTTCTTCTTGCAATGTTCATTTTCACTCTGCACAGAAGGTGGAGCCAAAGACATATTTATCCACTGGCTGGAATTCTTTCTCATTCAACAAAACAAAGCAAAACAAATTCTTCCCTTTACAAATACCTTTTTGTGTAGTTTGGTTTACAGTAAGATTCGCTTGGAGGTAAATGTGGGCCACAAAAGTGAGTTGAAATTTTACACAGGTCAAATCAATCTTTGATCCTTAAACATTTTTCAAGGATGATAGAATGCTAAGTAAATGGGAAAGACGTTTTCAGTTAAGTTGAATACTTCAGGGCTATGAAGCGAATTGACAGACCCCAGAAACTTATCTTTTGAAAAAGGGATGCCAGCACAAGTGATAATATGATGAGAAATCTTCACTGCTCTGAAAGAAATGTAATTGACCAACAGTCACATAAAGAACATATTTTCTGACTAGTTTTACCAATTTGGGTAGAGCATTTCTAAACTTGCAAATTTACGACCTCCAAATTAACTTTTACTTCTTTCTTGCTTTCCGGTAAACATTAGTTGAAATGGAAATTTGGTGCACGGAAAGGATTATTCTGATGCTAAGGAAAGGAGATCTGCAAGATAATGCCATGTTATTTCATTACAAAATCAACCTAGACCCACCTAGTCTCAGATAGTCTTTCTATTCTTCTACAAATGCCTTGAATTGCCCCAGAGGGATTGCAAATTTTCTAGTTCTTCTTCACTCACTTTCATCTCAGCCAGCTGATAACTTCACCTACTTTGAGAAACCTAGTTTCATGCAGCCCATACTGTCTGAAAACATTTTCTTTATGTTGCATTCATTCTCTTTTTAAAGCAGTAGCTGTCATTTCAAAGTTAACTACTCCTCCAGAGAACAAGTAATATTTTCCCACAAATAAGCCCACTTATAGCTATTTTAAATACCCTTCCCTTTCCCAGGTGTTACCTTGCCTCTTTTTTCATTCTTTTTGTCTGCATTAAATGAGGAAATCCACCAAGGCGGTGTGTGCGCTGTATTTTTGGTACACTGCCTATATCCCATCTCTTAGTAATTTCATCTGTACCTGTGGCTTCTAATTACAAATCTTGTTGGGTTTTTTTTTTTTTTTTTTTTTTTCTTTTCTTTTCAGATCCTCCCACCTCAGCCTTCTGAGTAGTTGGGACTACAGAGGCATGCCACCACACCTAAATTACCTTTTTATTTGTTGTAGATACAGGGTCTCCCTATGTTGCTCAAGCTGGTCTTGAACTCTTCGGTTCAAATTGTCACCCCACCTCAGCCTCCCAAGTGCTGGGATTACAGAGTTGAACCACTGTGCCTGGCCAATCACAAATCTTATAACAATTTTTTTTTCTTTTTTTTTTTTTTTTGAGACTGAGTCTCACTCTGTTGCCAAGTTGTAGTGCATTGGTGTGATCTCGGCTCACTGCAACCTCTACCTTTCAGGTTCAAGCAATTCTCGTGCCTCAGCCTCCCAGGAGGCTGGGACTACAGGTGTGTGCCACCACGTGCGGCTAATTTTTATATTTTTAGTAGAGATGGGATTTCACCATGTTGCCCAGGCTGGTTTCGAACGCCTGACCTCAGGTGATCTGCCTGCCTGGGCCACCCAAAGTGCTGGGATTACAGACATGCGCCACTGTGCCCAGCCATAACAATTTTAAAGTGAACTCCACAGCTCCTGTTTTAAATTGTCAGTCATCTGTCTTTACCTAGATATTTCAGTTATTCATGCCAAAATATTTCAAACAAATCTTTGTATGTCTTTCAGCAGGTCAGTCCCTCCCCCAGCTTCCTTTTTTTGTGTTAGTAATATTTTCCCAATCAAAACTCCAAAAATCGGTTTCCACAGCCTCCACTCCCTTGTCTTCCCATTCATCCATCATCAAGTTCTGATAATTCTACCTTCCTTTCCTTTCTTTCTGCTAGTTTTGCATTTCAAGTTCCTATAGCTCACTGCTCTCCCATTACAATACTCTTCTTACACGTCTAATCCGGAGTCACCAATTGTTTTTGAATGTTTATGCTACTCAGTGAGGTGAAAGTAATCCATCAGAGTTTGTGTGGGATAGGCATTTAAAGCCCTTAAAAATCACCCCATTCATTTCTTAAAATTTCAGAAATTCCTATTTTGAAACAAAGGTAAAAATCCAAAAAAAAAAAAAAAAGGAGTTGGTTCTCATATTAAGAAATATTTCTCACAATTCTGAAAAATACCGTACCCTCCATTGTGCCAATAATGTGCATTTTTCAAAATATATAGCTACATGGATAAAACAGAATCAAAGTCCTGGCAGGTGATTTGGCCTAAAGAAGCCCTGCAGAAGACAGAAGCTGTCAATAGCTCTTTCTAGTTCTCCAAAGAGCAGTGTTGCCTGGCCAGCAAATCAGGCTGCATCCATTTCTTCTACATAGACAAGGTCTGGCAATCAGAGAAGACACTGTTCTAGGACGTCAGTGTTTATATTAGATAAATGGCATTGACATTTCTGAGAATACGAGAAAAACATGTTTTTAAAAAAACGGTTCCACAATTTTTGCAAAACATTCCAATGGAGACAAGCTTCTAAGGTCAGATAAGTGAGATACTTTTGAACAATTGTATTATTGATAAAAATATAACTCACCAACACTGCTAGAATATGAGTTATAATATAAGTTGCTATGTGTCATTTAGAGACTCCGCTAGTTGTCCATGAGAGAAAACTGTGGGCCTTTTGCAAAACCTAGTTTCCCTTGCGCATGATTACTCATAGCATTGCATTTCAGTGCCATTATCCCAAAAGAAGAGAAGGTTCCTCAGAATGTCTTATCAATGATATTTTGATGATAAAAATGATTTTCTAAAATCATTTTTCCATGATCATAGAAAGAAAAGACATAGTACGTTCGTGTATTAAAAGAAGTAATTAATTACTGGCTTATGCTACTAGTAATCTTTTTGGCTCAGAAAATGGTTCAGGTGATATCCATGAATAATTTGTTATAAGGAAGTTCTTTAGTTCTATTTCCAATTGGTCACATAGGTAATAGCTTAAAAAGAAAAGAATACTTTAAAAGAATACTTAAACATCAATATCCATCTATAGACCTAACAAAACATAACAGAAATAAACACAATTTTTTTTTGCTTTAAAAACCCTATTATAAAACAGTCAATGACAACTTTTCTTTCATGCAACTTATTCTGAATTAGCATCATGGTAATGTTTTTATAATTGTACTTGAAAAATAATTTTATAAAAATAAATTGTTATGTAAATTAAATGAAGCATAGACTTTTTTATAAAGAAGAAATGTGTTTTCTTATGATAAAAAGAATAAATCATTTTCGTGAATGTGTTCTAAGTCCAATGAAATAATTTTTAGTTAAGACAAAGCAATAGATTTATTTAAAGAACAATATAAATACAAGACCAAAACAGTATTTATAGGTTGCTGAACCTGAAGACTCGAAAGTCAGATTACAATTTCTACTTCCAGAAGATTGTTTTTCCCCTTTCTTAATTTAAAGAAAAATGTACTCTTGGAAATAGGATAGCCAACAAGTAAAAACAAAATTGTTCCTTAAAATTGCAACATTTGGGCTAGGTGCGGTGGCTCACGCCTATAATCCCAGCACTTTGGGGAGGCTGAGGCATGATGAGAATCACTTCAAGCCGGAAGGCGGAGGTTGCCATGAGCAGAGATCGCGCCATTGCACTCTAGCTTGGGCAACAAGAGCAAAACTCCATCTCAGAAAACAAAACAAAACAAAACAAAACAAAATAAAACAAACAAAAACCCTGCAACATTTCAAAAGATGTTGTATTAGTCATTTCAGTGAAAGTTTAATTAGGGAACGGTGTCTACCAGGATATATTTGGCATCCTTCTTTTTTCTGGTATTTGCATGAGTGAGAAAAGTGTTCGGAATAGGAAGGCCAGATGAGTTTGCTTTGCCTCCAGAGAATACTAGCCAAGAGATTTCCTGTCCAATCTCAGGAGCATCACTGAAGCCTGTTTATGAGTAATTGTCCCACCACAACACTCTGCTATGGCATTTGGGGAGCCCTCAAAGGAGCTGCCTGCTCTAAGAATGAGGCCACATGACTCAGGCCATTATAAACCCTAATGCAGAGCCTTGAAGAGGGAGAGCATTGGAAGGAATAGGGAAGCACATAAAGATGGATATGCTCAGTTTTACTGTCATTGGGCAGAAAACTCTCTAGTGGGCTTGAGAGGAGGAACTGATTTTAAGGAGGGCTGAATAGTTTGGGAATCTACTTAATGCAACCATAGTCTGTATTTTTAAAATCCTGACACTTCACTACAGATTTGGGTTCTAGTGTCTTGGCATTAACAGGGCTGAAATACAAATTCTTAGTTTTCTGGAGATATGGCAGAGGTCAGATATCAAGATTTCATAGGCAAACAAAACATGCTATATATGTAAAAACTATACACACACACACACACACACACATACACACACAGCCTTTTGCTAAACTGAAAGAAAGTAAAAATTCAAAGCTGTCAAGGGGTGGAAAGGTGGATTGGGTATGGACTTTTCTTCCTATATGTCAATTTTTGAAATGTCTCTCTCCCATCCCCGCCATTCCCTGTGTTAATTGTCCTTACTTACATTTAAAGGAAGGGAATTAGATCATCAAACAGGTCACTCACACCTACCTCTAACTTCACACACCTTGGTCAATGTGAAACAAGCTTGAACTGGTTATATGCTTCCCCACCCTTTTTATTTATTGTAAACTACCTTAAAAATTTTAGACAATGTTATAATAAAAATATACACTTTCCCCCCCATTATCCCTGGTCTTCTGGTGAAGCAAGCACTATAATCAATGATTCTTACATATGAGGAGGAACTCCAAGTAGAGGCGTTCATGTCCCTAATGCTGTTTTATTTTTCCTCATTAGCAAATTTAAACTACAACTTCATCCTGATCCCCCTCCTGCTCTTTGCCTCTTCTGCCCCCGCCCTTCCACATTCACCAGCCTCCTCTCCACCTCCTCCCAGCCTTTCCCTTTGCCCTCCCCTTTCCTCTAGCCCCTCCTCCCAGTTGAGTCAGTGGCTTGAAACTTTTAAAAGCTCTGTGCTCCAAGTTACAAAAAAGCTTTTACGAGGTATCAGCACTTTTCTTTCATTAGGGGGAAGGCGTGAGGAAAGTACCAAACTGCAGTGGAGTTTTAAACTTTAAATAGACAGGTCTGAGTGCCTGAACTTGCCTTTTCATTTTACTTCATCCTCCAAGGAGTTCAATCACTTGGCGTGACTTCACTTCTTTTAAGAAAAAGAGTAAGTTTTTAAAAAATGAGAACACTTTACCTATTAGTTTCTTTTTCTACAAGTAAAACTTTCCTAAAGTTTTAAAATGTGTTAAATGTAGCTTGGAATTATGATACTGTAAATGGATTGATGGATTTGAAAGTGTTTCTATAGTTTTAAAGTTAAAATTTATTATACTGAATTTATATTTTGAGTGTTAAAAAAGTTTCTATTAACATTGCAACAGGTAAAAAGGTTCAAACCTTTCCGGTTAGAATAAAAGACTAGTTTACTGGATGTTTGGTTTTTCATTTTAGAGTGTAATTTTATTATTATTTTTTTGTAATCAGTAATAGTCTAGGTGCTATCATTTGTTGTGGGGGGGCGGTTAGGTGCCTGGGTTGGGGGATTTGACTGACTACATCGCAAAAATCAAAGTGTAAATTTGCTTAGCGTGCTTCCTATAGTATTGTACACTTCATAGAATAAAGTGCTTTTTTCACATGGAAATCTTGATTGATGTTCTATTGCTTTGCAAAGCCAACTTCTTTTGTGACAAAGTGCTTTGTTAAAACATCGTGGTTACTTGACTTCCACGTGGTTCCATCCTAGAATTTTCTCCATTAAACAAAAAGGTATAAAATTAAAGAGCATTAATGTTAGGTTTTAAAAATCAACAGTAAATTGTTACTTTAGATTAGCAACCGCTATGGAAAGATTTGAGACCGTCAGGAGAGACAACTTGTACTTGACCACGTTGGCAGTTTAGGAGATGAAATCTCCTAAAGTTTAGGTGGTGGTTAGTTACAGAGCATTAGAGATCAGACGTTTAAAAACGTGTACGCCAGCATGCTTTTCCAACACCGTCTCCTAAAACAGGAGCTCCTAGAAAGAGCAGGGAAAAAACTTTCTTAAACAGCACTTTGGGAGCTCCCCCCGCCAACACCCGCCGCCCCGCACCTTCCCTCTGCTCGAACCTGTAACCGAATTCAGAACTCTGGGGCAGTTCTTTGGAGCTGGAGCTCCTAGGGCAAAGATAACGCTAATGCGTTGCTTAAAAGGGTTCAATTTTTAAAATACTTCTATTGGTAACACCCATTATGTTCATCAGAAATGCAACCATGCATTTTTGTGCCCGGTAGGGATTTTCTGGTCTGTGTAAATCTACAGACTAAAATAATTAGTTTAGATTCTTGACGTGACCCTGCGGTGGAAGTATTTGCACCAGTGAATGCTGAAAAGCAAATAAAAATGAAAGCTTTACGGAGGCCGTGGGCCGGACGGGTACGGGGCGCCTCCTGCCATCTTACTGTCTGCCGGGCTCCTTCCCGCGCCTTCGCTTCCTGAAACAGCGCGGTTTGGGGACGTTTCCCCCAAATCCTCACAAGTCAAACCGAGCGCAGGTCCGAGTTCGTCACTGCAAAGGAACCCGGGGTGCGGGGTGGGAGGGATAGGAGGAGAGATGGGCTGGGTGCCAAATGGTAGAGGAACAAATGGTTGATTTAATTAAAGTTGTCAATCTAATTTCCCATCCCTCTCACATCAGCCCCCCCTCCTTTTTTTTTTTTTTTTTTTTTCCTCTTTTAAACTTGCTGAATTCCACTATCTCCGCGTTGGTAAGAAAACCTGAATACCTTGGGAATTGTGCTTAAATTGCACTTGCAACGCCCCTGGAAGTTCCTGAAACTTCCCGAGAATGAGGCGGGGCGGCGCAAGGGGAAAGGGCAGGGAGGAGAGACCCTCCGGGAGCTGATGACGCGTCCGGGGCAAGTCAGCCTGTTTCGGAGAAGCGCGCCTAGCGGTCGGAGCAGCGCTACGCCCACCCTGCCCCTTTAGTGACCCAGCCTGCCTTTGCTGGGGGTTTCTGATAACGCTCATCGATAAGCTCTCCTTGTTCCCCAAGGCGTGCTTCTCTTTCTCTCCAGGTACAAAGTAGGGGTGGGAAGGGGAGAGCTATACAATGTTGTAAAAAGAAGCGTGGCTTTATTTGGAAGTCGATTGAATTTCTTTTGCTTCCCCGACCCGGTTAGTAACGACAAGGAAGATACTGAATCTTGCCCTCCGAAAATTGGGCGCATTTGAACTCGGTGAATAGTGTCCCTGTGAGGAAGCCTAATATTTACTTTTGTGCAAGGATAGCTGGAAATTAAAGCGGCTAGTAATGCAGAGATTTCATTAAGCTAGCGCGTCTCCCCGCCCACCCTACCCCCCACCGCCAGGAATGAAATAGGCCAGTTAGACAGAAAACACCTTTGGGAGAAGAGTAATTACTTCTAGGTAGGCCGAATTGCCTGGAAATTATAGCGAGCAGAGGCAGTACATTCCGTTCCTTCCTGGCGATGTTGATTCTATATTATTGTTCCCCCAGTGTGGGGGTGTTTTGTACTTCCCAAAGTCAGGGTAGACTGGTTACCTGTCCTCTGCTGAGAAAATGCAGTGGTAGTGCTTTGCTCTACTTTCTTCACTGTTTAAACATGTTCCACATTTTTCTAATGCCTTCTGAGGATTCTAACCCCAGCCACCGAGTTTCTCACCCTTGGCGACTGTGATACCTGCAGTGCTCTCACTCTCCTTGGGAAACATGGTTCCAAAGATGCTCGGCAGGAGGCAGATTAAGGGCTGTGCTTTCAGATACTGAAGGTTGCTTTGTCACTTAGATGTTTCCATTTCCTGCATAGATAAGGGGGGAAAACACGGGGTGCATTCTTTCTTTTCTTTTCTCTACATCCAGGGGTGTAGCTTGGTTTGAGCCTTTATATACTATACCCGCAGGGAAGGGAATGATAGGACAGTCACCAGTGATTAATATCTTCCACTCCGCCTTTCCTGTTGTTCTGACTTATCTTCAGGATTCTCAGTTATTTGAAGAGATGTGTGGGAACTTATCCGCACACACCAGTTCAGCTCTGGAGAGAAAAAGTAATTATCTAGTGTTTATTATTAATGTAATATTCCACATGGATAATTCAAGTTTTAAAAATCTCCAGAGCATCTCTTCCATGGGCGATTAACATTTTTATAATTCTTAGCGTAATTGCCTAAATTCTCCATCTTAAAGTTACCCTTTAACTATGTATGTACAGTTTCTTTTACCAAATTTCAAACTGTGGTTAGCTCTTTTTTAAAAAAATATATCAGTGGCTTATACAATTTCATAAATTTCACATTCCAATTTTCCTATGCTTTTAAAATAATATTTTAAGAAAAATGTATATTCATCATCTGCTGGGCTTGATGTCTCACGCCTGTAATCCTAGCCCTTTGAGAGGCTGAGGTGGGAGGATCGCTTGAGGCCGGGAGTTTAAAACCAGCCTGAACAACATAGCAAAACCCCATCTCTATAAAAATTTTTTTAAAAAGAAAATGTATGTTTGTCAATCATTTCTTAGTTGCTGTTTTTCTAAAGAAAAGATGAAAAATTTAAAAACTAATGCTATATATATACAGGTCTTTTAAAGAGTAAGAACCAAACTTTACTGAGCTGTTACTAAGAGCTTCACAGGCATGAGTTATTTATTAAACTCTCATTGAAAAAAATAGACGTCTTAATCAATACACTTGTGAGGGCCCTAAGGATGTCTTTATATGATTATAAAATAACAAAGCTATTCACTAAAAATAGTCACTTTGGAGGTGGAAGTAAGAGTAGGGGCAGAGAAAATGCCAAGGACTGATAGAAATATATTAAGTTACATCACAATTGAAGAACATGGCTTTTAGCCTGCAGCTTCTGACTTAGGGTTTTCTCTCTGGTAGCCCTAAATTGATCTTGAAAAACTTGTTTTGGGGGAGAATTGAGTAGTAGCTGTTGAACTAGGGAGGGGATTGTCTTTTATGGGATGCACCATCCTCTCTTTGGATGGAATTCCTCACACCTCAATCTCCACCTCCTCTCATTAAGTGGATGCTAATATAAGTTGAGTGATGAGGAGGGGTAAGAGCTGGGGAAATAAAGGCTTCTTGGTGTTTTTTTGTTGTCCTCCCCTCTGCCCCCAAAATAAGCAGTTCACAACATCAAATACCTACACAAAAGTGCAATTCTTTATAAATAGATGTTTACATACAGTAAGTTTGATACACTACAGTTAGGCCATCTAGGTATAAATAAGGAAGTAAAGGTTGGGTATTATCTGATGAACTGGGAATCATGGTACTTCATTCTAATCACTGTACTGCCTGCATAGACTCAGACTGTAAAGATGTTATATTAACCAGGGTTATTATCAGCTGCTGCTCTTCTGCTTCAAAGCCCTAGCCTTCCCCGGTATTTATCATTCTTGAAATATACACGATTTTAAACGGGCTATTTCTTGTAATAATGTCCTTGGCTACAACAAAATTGTGTGGTGCAGTCGGAGTTAGAATATCATAGAACTAGGGGACAACTACACAGTTGTGTTATTTCTTTATTTTGTTGTTTTGTTTTTTAAATCTTAACCTGCAACAACCTAACAGTGAACTGAATGTACAACCATGATACCTGATGCAGTTCTACAAGAATCCTAACCCTCATTAGGATCTCATTTAACAAATTCAAGAAGCTCTTTGTTAAAAAGCCTTTTTTCTCTTTTTTTTTTTTTTTTTTTTTTAAGCCAGTCAAATTTAGCAGTGGGGGGTTGTAAAGAGCCTTTTTTCTTAATTTAGCTCTATTGCCTGCTCAGGAATCATTTGAAGCATGTTTCAACAAACAGCTCTCTGTTTCAGAAATTGTTACTTGAAAATTTAACAGTATGAGAATGTGAGATGATGACAATACTTTTGTACTGTGAAGTCTCCTTTTTAATTAATTTGAGACTTTAGAAAGTTGAGATACATAACTACAATTAAGAGAATCCCAAAGAGACAGTAAAAAACAAACAAACAAAAACTGTTTGGTTTTTTGTACAGTATCTTTTTATTTTTTGTGGAAGCCCCATTTAATTCCATCTAATTCTCTTTTTCTTTTTTTTTTTTTTTTTTTTGGAGACGGAGTTTCACTCTGTTACCAAGGCTGGAGTGCAGTGGTGCAATCTCGCTCACTGCAGCCTCCACCTCCCAGGTTCATGTCATTCTCCTGCCTCAGCCTCCCAAGTAGCTGAGATTACAGGCACCCGCCACCACACCTGGCTACTTTTTTGTATTTTTAGTAGAGACAGGATTTCACTATGTCAGTCAGGCTGATCTCAAACTCTTGACCTCAGATGTTCCTCCCACTTTGGCCTCCCAACGTGCTGGGATTACAGGTGTGAGCCACCACACCTGGCCACATCTCTTACTCTTTTAAGCACTGAGGATACAGCAGTGAACAAAGTAAACTCCCTCGTATAGCTCACATTTGAGTTGAGGAAGGTAAATAATAAATCCTTCTCATGGAAGGAGGTACATAATAATCAGGCAAATATTTACTATATCAAGTAGAGATAAAGTTTATTAAAATAATAATTTTTTTAAAAACCAGGGCAAAGGGAATAGGAAATGACAGGACTGGGGAAAGAATGTTGCTATGTCATACTTGGTGGTCAGGAAAGTTGGCTGATGAGGTGAGACCTGAAACAAGTGAGGATGTGAGCTGTGTGGATAGAGCAGAGCTCATGAAACCAAACTGATTGTTTGTTTATTTTCTCAAGATTGACTGATTACTCGGAGTATAGGTTGGCGATCAGGGTGACCAGGCTAATGACATGAAATCTAGCAAACTGATGATGGCTGAGGTCAAGCTAAGGGTGACTGTTTTAAGTGTGAAGGAATAGACAACTGAGTTCACTCAGTGACATTACTGGAGGGGCAGAGGATATTACAAAAGTGAAATAAAACATTAGAAGGGTTTGCATTTGAGTTTTGGGGCATGAATATTTTTGGGTGCTAGTACATTAGACACACATGATTTCCCTTTCCTCCCCAAAAAATCCATTAAATAATTTTATCAGGAACTTCCGTAGACATTTCCTTATGTAGGTTTAGACTCTGATTTTATTCTTTCAGATATTAATGACCTTCACCTTCTCTTTTCTCTCAATCATAAAAAGATGCTGGATATCAAATTTCACTTTAGTTTTCAATAATCCTATTTACCTTTATTTAAGTCTCCACTCTCAACTCATTACATTTCTCTTCTTCTTTTTTTTTTTTTTTTTTTTTTTTTTGGAGACAGAGTCTCGCTCTGTCGCCGGGCTGGAGTGCAGTGGCCGGTTCTCAGCTCACTGCAAGCTCCGCCTCCCGGGTTTAAGCCATTCTCCTGCCTCAGCCTCCCGAGTAGCTGGGACTACAGGCGCCCGCCACCTCGCCCGGCTAGTTTTTTGTATTTTTTAGTAGAGAAGGGGTTTCACCGTGTTAGCCAGGATGGTCTTGATCTCCTGACCTCGTGATCCGCCCGTCTCGGCCTCCCAAAGTGCTGGGATTACAGGCTTGAGCCACCGCGCCCGGCCTACATTTCTCTTCTTGAGAAAAACATTTAAACTTGAAAGTAAAATACTTAATTCTAATAACTATTAGGATATTAATGGCATGGAAAGACTTCACTGCAACTTCAGCACAGTGATTTGTTTCTAAGGCTCTAGCAAAAGGCATAGTCAAATGTAATTTAAAATCAAAGCTTTGTTTTATTTTCTTAATTAATTAATTTTTTTTTTTTTGAGGCAGTCTTGCTCTGTCTCCCAGGCTGGGGTGCAGTGGCGCCATCTCAGCTCACTGAAAGCTCCACCTCCCGGGTTCACGCCATTCTCCTGCCTCAACCTCCTGAGTAGCTGGGATTACAGGCACCCGCCACCATGCCCGGCTAAATTTTTGTATTTTTTCAGTAGAGACTGGTTTCACCTTGTTAGCCAGGATGGTCTCAATCTCCTGACCTCATGATCCGCCTGCCTCAGCCTCCTAAAGTGCTGGGATTACAGGCATGAGCCACTGAGCCCGGCCCCAAAGCTTTATTTTTAAGAGATTTCATTTGAATTAAAGAATCTTCCTAGGCCCCACCTAGCGCCCCACTTAGTGCCTGTAGCTTTGGATATCCATCCAGTCTAGGGGGACATGACGAGCAATGGAAATGTAATCTAACATGGCACATAGATGGCAAAAAGTGTGGTCCAGCTGCTAAGACTCTGCTCTTAACGAGAACTTTGCACAACTCCTTTTAGACCTTGGTCTACATGTGAAACACCAACTCAGTATCTTAGCGGTGAAGGCATGAATATATGTGATATGTCCAGCTGCATTGGTCTTCTCATGTATCAAATAAAAAATATACCTGTCTCCTCCTTGTGAATAAAAGTGCAGTTTATAGTCTGTAGATCAATGCCAAGGATTCTGTAAACATAAATATGCCCTTTTATTATAAAAGGATGTTAACTTATCATACAAGGTTTGGAAAAGCGAAAATACCAAATCAGTTTGGGAAGGGTGCAGCAGGGAGGAAAAACCAGTTGCCAAAATTTGATTAATGGCAAAGTGAGCAACCACCAAAAGAAAAGGAACAATTTTTGTTACCTCTTTTTGGGCAGCTGTCACATTAAATATTATTTGATGCTCTCTATGATAGTGGTAACCGACAGGTAGCTACATGTTACAGGATACTCGGTATCCAATTTGATAATTCGTATCTTATTAAGATGAAAGAGTATAACTCATTAAGGCAAATGGCAACTGCATGGGTGCTTAAAGAAAAGACAACTTTGCAATTAAGTTGCTAGTGTATTAAAAAAGAACTACTACCTAAACAGCTGCCTGATGACCTAGTTCACATACTATGGAACTGTGGAGTATTTTTGTAGAATCTCGAAATGATATGAAAGTTATGTGTCATACGATTTTTTTAATAGAATGTAAATAAACTTAGTGATGAATTACTATAAGCATCTACACAATCATATTTTACTTTGAGTAATGATGAAATCCTAGCTAAAATAACTTCTGTTGTGCCTGGTCATATTTCTAGATATATGATAGGTTTGTCTTCAGCGCTATCATTGCATGAATGTGATGAGACGTATGCAAACAGTTTATCCTTTTATACTTGATTGTTTTTTGCTATTTTTCCCGTAGCAATCAAAATATCTGAGCAAAAGCAGATGACACTGGCAAAATATTGTAATTTTTTACAAACAGAATTAGGGCCAATTTTACACATCACCACAGAAACTGTCTATTGATACAGCTCCAAAAATTCTGTTTGACCCTTATGGACTGTACTTCTTCATTTCCGGTCTAGTATTTTCTGCTAAATTACAGGGGGTTTTTTTTTGTTTTTTTTTTTCCTTTCACATTCTCTCACCATCAAACTGTCCATCACGGCTAAATTACTCCCTCACTTCAAGCCTTTCCTTAGCTATTTAACTGTCTTTGTCAGCCTTTCAAGCCTTTGTTCTTATTTGACTGCTGTTTTCATACATCAATTTTACTTTCTAACTTGTCACTTCAGAATCTAAAATGACCCTTCCAAAGTAGAAGGGAAGCTCCCTTTTTTATGACCACTGGGGGAGCCTTATTTCTGTGGCCTTCGCACCCACTCTCCACTCTTATTCAGCATTCTTTGGCACCAGTCCCTGGGCTGTCATCAAAGGTACCCATGGCATCTAATTTAGGTAGCTGGTGCATAGTTTAGCTTTATGGCTCAGCCATCTCTTATTTGTTCGGCCCAGGAAATCCCAGGTCAGGCGCCCATTTCATTTTTTCTTGTTCTCTATGGCCAGGAGACACAGTCATTAGACAGAAATGTAACGTTGCTTGCTGGGGAAGAAGATTCCCCTGATAATTTCATTTACTTCCTACAAGGAGATACAGCTCATAGTTCAACTCCAGATGAGAAACTCCTTTATATTCAGATAGCGAACATATTTCTAAGAAGCCTAAATAACCCTACCTTTGGTTACACTATTTAGAATTCATTACTATGCTCCTGCAAAGTCTTAGCTTTGCTTGTTTTTAATTATTAAACAATCTTTGACTAATTCGTCCTTTTCTAAACCCTCCAATTACTGCTGTCTGATGAAAATTAGCCTATATTCCCTATACCTGCCACATCATGTTACTTACTTCTTCCCAGCTTTCAGCCCTGGCTAAGGTTGTGTATATTAAAGCATGCAAGCATTTCTAGCTTTAGTGCAGCCTTACTATACTTTTAAAACCGGTGTGAGGCATTGAAAAGACTTGGCCTGGGGATTGTGAATCTTCTTTTGGCTCTATCTATAGCTAAATATTTCCTATACCCTGAGAACCTCAATTTTTATCAGCTAAATGGATAATCGGGAATTAGAGCATAAATTGAACTAGATAACTTTGGTGATTCTTATTGGTTTCTACCGACTTAGATCTTTTTCTTTTTACTGAGACGGAGTCTCTCCTTGTCGCCCAGGTTGGAGTGCAGTGGCGTAATTTCTGCAACTGGGTTCAAGCAATTCTCTTGCCTCAGCCTCCCGAGTAGCTGGGACTACAGGAGTGTGGCACCATGGCTAGCTAATTTCTTGTATTTTTTGTAGAGATGAGGTTTCACCATGTTAGCCAGGATCGTCTCCATCTCCTGCCCTCGTGATCCGCCTGCCTCCCTAAGTGCTTATAGGCCTGAGTGGATTATAAACGTGAGCCACCATACCCGGCCAGATCTTTTCTTATCCTCAGTAATGGAGAAGTCATAGGCTTTAGATAGCTAGATATTGATAAGAAGTTAAATTGGATGTATAACCTGAGGGTCCAAAGCCCAGTAAGGGAATTTTAAAGTATATAACAATGAAAAGATGAAAACCAATCTTTTCTGGCTGGAGAAAACACTCTGAAGTAGGTTTTCTTTGTTTTTTAATAAGGTTGTAAGTAGTATTGAGACAAAATGAACTTTTTACTTGAAGTGTAATGTGTATTTAGTCTTTGTTTTTGAAAGCAGGTTACTACATATGGTGACACATTGTAGCAAAAGAGTATATTCCCATATAGCCTACTTTCTCTCTGGACAGAAGACTGACTTCTGAGCTACATAAGTCACTGCTTAAGAAAGAAAACAGCCGGGCGCGGTGGCTCAAGCCTGTAATCCCAGCACTTTGGGAGGCCGAGACGGGCGGATCACGAGGTCAGGAGATCGAGACCATCCTGGCTAATACGGTGAAACCCCGTCTCTACTAAAAAATACAAAAAACTAGCCGGGCGACGAGGCGGGCGCCTGTAGTCCCAGCTACTCGGGAGGCTGAGGCAGGAGAATGGCGTGAACCCGGGAGGCGGAGCTTGCAGTGAGCTGAGATCCGGCCACTGCACTCCAGCCTGGGTGGCAGAGCAAGACTCCGTCTCAAAAAAAAAAAAAAAAAAAGAAAGAAAGAAAACAGTCACCATTGCTTGGGAGGCTAAGGCAGGAGGATTGCTTGAGCCCAGGAGCCTGGGCAACATAGTGAAATTCTGTCTGTAAAAAAAAAAGAAACAGAAAAGTGTAAATGACCATAATACAGAGTATGCACAAATTACACTTGAAAAATCTTTCCAGAGGCTCGACGCAGTGACCCACACCTGTAAAACCAGCACTTTGAGAGTCTGAGGTAGGCAGATCACCCGAAGTCAGGAGTTGGAGACCAGCCTGACCAACATGGAGAAACCCTATCTCTACTGAAAATACAAAATTAGCCAGGCGTGATGGCGCATGCCTGTAATCCCAGCTACTCAGGAGGCTGAGGCAGGACAATCGCTGGAACCTAAGAGGAGGAGGTTGCGGTGAGCTGAGATCATGCCATTGCACTCCAGCCTGGGCAACAAGAGTGAAACTCCATCTCAAAAAAAAAAAAAAAAAAAAAAAAAAAAAAAAACTTTCAGAGTGAAATTAGTAATAAAATGATATATAATAGCATTAAAGTTTTGGAAAGAAGGTTATGTATGTGTTCATAGGTGTTCTCACCTGTATTCTTAGATAGTTATGCTTTGAATAACACATCAGGATTTTGCTTGGCAAACACAGACCTACCAGGCAAATTGTCCTCATTTATCAGACAAATAAAATGAGCAGAGGCCTAGCACAGATGGCTTCTCAAGTCACACAGCAAGGCAGTGGTTGAGCAAGCGATACATCTTCCCAGGTTAAAGATTGCAACTCACAATCTGTTGCTTCTAAGACTTACTTTATCTCAACAAAACAAAACACGTGTTAGATCTTTACTTCGTTGGGGAAAATGGGGCAGGAAGAGTTTGCACTTGGTTTTTTGTGAAAGAATGTTAGAAATATATGAAACGCATAGTATTTTGACTATCAGCTGAAAGGTGCTAAATGTTAAACTAGTAATTTGCAATCTGTGATCCTTGAATTGTCTTTTTGTTTCTTTCAGGTGGTGCCCAGGCAACATGGGTGACTGGAGCGCCTTAGGCAAACTCCTTGACAAGGTTCAAGCCTACTCAACTGCTGGAGGGAAGGTGTGGCTGTCAGTACTTTTCATTTTCCGAATCCTGCTACTGGGGACAGCGGTTGAGTCAGCCTGGGGAGATGAGCAGTCTGCCTTTCGTTGTAACACTCAACAACCTGGTTGTGAAAACGTCTGCTATGACAAGTCTTTCCCAATCTCTCATGTGCGCTTCTGGGTCCTGCAGATCATATTTGTGTCTGTACCCACACTCTTGTACCTGGCTCATGTGTTCTATGTGATGCGAAAGGAAGAGAAACTGAACAAGAAAGAGGAGGAACTCAAGGTTGCCCAAACAGATGGTGTCAATGTGGAGATGCACTTGAAGCAGATTGAGATAAAGAAGTTCAAGTATGGTATTGAAGAGCATGGTAAGGTGAAAATGCGAGGGGGGATTGCTGCGGACCTACATCATCAGTATCCTCTTCAAGTCTATCTTTGAGGTGGCGTTCTTGCTGATCCAGTGGTACATCTATGGATTTAGCCTGAGTGCTGTTTACACTTGCAAAAGAGATCCCTGCCCACATCAGGTGGACTGTTTCCTCTCTCGCCCCACGGAGAAAACCATCTTCATCATCTTCATGCTGGTGGTGTCCTTGGTGTCCCTGGCCTTGAACATCATTGAACTCTTCTATGTTTTCTTCAAGGGCGTTAAGGATCGGGTTAAGGGAAAGAGCGACCCTTACCATGCGACCAGTGGCGCACTGAGCCCCACCAAAGACTGTGGGTCTCAAAAATATGCTTATTTCAATGGCTGCTCCTCACCAACTGCTCCCCTCTCACCTATGTCTCCTCCTGGGTACAAGCTGGTTACTGGCGACAGAAATAATTCTTCTTGCCGCAATTACAACAAGCAAGCAAGTGAGCAAAACTGGGCTAATTACAGTGCTGAACAAAATCGAATGGGGCAGGCGGGAAGCACCATCTCTAACTCCCATGCACAGCCTTTTGATTTCCCTGATGATAACCAGAATTCTAAAAAACTAGCTGCTGGACATGAACTACAGCCACTAGCCATTGTGGACCAGCGACCTTCAAGCAGAGCCAGCAGTCGTGCCAGCAGCAGACCTCGGCCTGATGACCTGGAGATCTAGATAGAAGCTTGAAAGCATCAAGATTCCACTCAATTGTGGAGAAGAAAAAAGGTGCTGTAGAAAGTGCACCAGGCGTTAATTTTGATCCAGTGGAGGTGGTACTCAACAGCCTTATTCATGAGGCTTAGAAAACACAAAGACATTAGAATACCTAGGTTCATTGGGGGTGTCAGGGGTAGATGGGTGGAGAGGGAGGGGATAAGAGAGGTGCATGTTGGTATTTAAAGTAGTGGAGTCAAAGAACTTAGATTTTATAAATAAGAGTTCCTTTAGGTGATACATAGATAAGGGCTTTTTCTCCCTGCAAACACCCCTAAGAATGGTTCTGTGTATGTGAATGAGTGGGTGGTAATTGTGGCTAAATATTGTTTTACCAAGAAACTGAAATAATTCTGGCCAGGAATAAATACTTCCTGAACCTCTTACGTCTTTTCAACAGGAAAAAGACAGAGGATTGTCCTTAAGTCCCTGCTAAAACATTCCATTGTTAAAATTTGCACTTTGAAGGTAAGCTTTCTAGGCCTGACCCTCCAGGTGTCAATGGACTTGTGCTACTATTTTTCCTATTCTTGGTATCAGTTTAAAATTCAGACAAGGCCCACAGAATAAGATTTTCCATGCATTTGCAAATCTCAGCGTTATACGTATATT
This sequence comes from Rhinopithecus roxellana, assembly GCF_007565055.1. Lineage (NCBI taxonomy): Eukaryota > Metazoa > Chordata > Mammalia > Primates > Cercopithecidae > Rhinopithecus > Rhinopithecus roxellana. Next base: position 168,882,510 of record NC_044552.1, read on the forward strand.
CTTTTTCCATCCACTTGCACCATATCATTACCATCACTTTTTCATCATTCCTCAGCTACTACTCACATTCATTTAATGGTTTCTGTAATAAACATTTTTAAGACAGTTGGGATGTCACTTAACTTTTTTTTTTAAGCTAGAGTCAGGGAATCAAGCCATGCTTAATATTTAACAATCACTTGTATGTGTGTGGAAGAGCTTCTTTTGTTTGTCATGTATTGGTACAAGCAGATACAGTATAAACTCACAAGCACAGATTTGAAAATAATGCACATACAGTGTTCAAATTTGAACCTTTCTCATGGATTTTTGTGGTGTGGGCCAATATGGTGTTTACATTATATAATTCCTGCTGTGGCAAGTAAAGCACACTTTGTTTTTCTCCTAAAATGTTTTTCCCTGTGTATCCTATTATGGATACTGGTTTTGTTAATTATGATTCTTTATTTTCTCTCTTTATTTTAGGATATAGCAGTAATGCTATTACTGAAATGAATGATTTCCTTTTTCTGAAATGTAATCATTGATGCTTGAATGATAGAATTTTAGTACTGTAAACAAGCTTTAGTCATTAATGTGAGAGACTTAGAAAAAATGCTTAGAGTGGACTATTAAATGTGCCTAAATGAATTTTGCAGTAACTGGCATTCTTGGGTTTGCCCTACTTAATACACAGTAATTCAAAACTTGTATTCTATTATGAGTTTGACAGTCTTTTGGAGTGACCAGCAACTTTGATGTTTGCACTAAGATTTTATTTGGAAGCAAGAGAGGTTGAAAGAGGATTCAGTAGTACGCATATAACTAATTTATTTGAACTATATGCTGAAGACATCTACCAGTTTCTCCAAATGCCTTCTTTAAAACTCATCACAGACGATTGGTGAAAATGCTGAGTATGACACTTCTTGCATGTCAGCTACATAAACAGTTTTGTACAATGAAAATTACTAATTTGTTTGACATTCCATGTTAAACTACAGTCATATTTCAGCTTCATTGCATGTAATGTAGACCTAGTCCATCAGATCATGTGTTCTGGAGAGTGTTCTTTATTCAATAAAGTTTTAATTTAGTATAAAGATAGCCGCTATATTCTGTGTGATTTGTTTCCCCTGCCGAGACGTAGTCTTGCCCTGTTACCCAGGCTGGAGTGCAGTGCCGCGATCTTGGCTCATTGCAACCCCTGCCTTCCAGGTTCAAGCAATTCTCCTGCCTCACCTTCCCGAATAGCTGGCGTTACAGGCACCCGCCACTGTACCTGACTAATTTTCATAATTTTAGTAGGGATGGGGCTTCACCACGTTGGCCAGGCTGGTCTGAAACTCCTGACCTCATGATCCACCCACCTCGGCCTCCTAAAATGTTGGGATTACAGGAGTGAGTCCACCGTGCCTGGACTATATTTAAAACTAATTGATGGCATATTTTAGATTAAATACATTTATACTGGTTATCAGAACTTAAGCAAATAACGTCACGTTTTCAGGGACAATATTTATCATTAGCTCTGTTCAGTGCAACATTAATTGTAAACATTTTTGGATATCTATTGAACCAAAAGGAAGATAAAGTGTTAAACTTGAAATATATCTTTAATGGGATGTGTGATAGAGTTTAAAATAAGGAAATATTGAGCTTGTAATCCCAGCACTTTGGGAGTCCAAGGTGGGTGGATCACCTGATGTTGGGGGTTCCAGATCAGCCTGACCAACATGGAGAAACCCTGTCTCTACTAAAAATACAAAAATAGCTGGATGTGGTGGCATATGCCTGTAATCCCAGCTACTCAGGAGGCGGAGGTTGCAGTGAGCTGAGATCGCCCCATTGCACTCCAGCACGGGCAACAAGGGAGAAACTCCATCTAAAAAAAAGAAAAACATTGAGTAATTTAGTAGACATGACACGAGTAAGCACAAAATCTTAATGATGATGAAATTTTAAAGCTGGAAAGGCTGAAGAAACAAGAATAAATAAGAAGGGGTCAGTTTGAGTGTAGTTACATGAAGCAGCAAAAGAATAAAATTTATTTCAGTTCACAATATTGTAAAAATACAAAAAACAAGATTTAAAAAATTCATGATACCCAAGAAAAAAATCAACCATTCAAAGGGAGTAGAACAATTCTGGGCAATTGATTATATTGTAGTTTTAAATATAAAATGTTAACACTTTAAATCACACTTCAAGGATTTTTTTCTATTATAACTTACTAAAGTTATTTACACGAAGATTTATTACCTACCACAAAGCAAACTGCTGAGTTACTGGAGCATAAAAACATCAGTAGGCTGGGCGTGGTGGCTCAAGCCTGTAATCCCAGCACTTTGGGAGGCCAAGGTGGGCGGATCACAAGGTCAGGAGATGGAGACCATCCTGACTAACACAGTGAACGTCCATCTCTACTAAAAATCCAAAAAAAAAAAAAAAAAAAAAAAAAGATTAGCCGGGCGTGGTGGCAGGCGCCTGTAGTCCCAGCTACTAGGGAGGCTGAGGCAGGAGAATGGCGTGAACCCAGGAGGCGGAGCTTGCAGTGAGCCAAGATCGCGCCACTGCACTCCAACCTGGGCAACAGAGCAAGACTCCATCTCAAAAAGTAATAATTAGTTCGGCTCAGTTGCTTCTCTATTATTTGTTTTTGGATGAAAAAAGGTTGTGACATTTGTCTAAAGTCAAAGGATTGTCTAAAAGCCAGTTTCCCATTCAATTTGATATAATTAGTAGGGTGAATACTTCTTCAAGTACTATTACTTGAGTGATTAAGAATTATATGGAAGAGGCAAATACTCTGCACTCGCCTCCCACTATGTGTCTGTGCATGTTTGCATTTAATATGGGGAATAGACATGATTTGAGTGTATGTGTGTATTCATATAGGGTAAGATGTGGATGGACAAATGATCACACAATGAAGTGGTAGGGCAGAAGTATAAAATAAATTTCTGAGGCTTGTGTATGGAGGAGGGAAAGCAAGTTCATCTTTCAGAAATAGTCATTTAGGTATTTAGGTCATCCTAAACATTTCCCAACTTTAAGATTTTACGATTTTAAAATATTTTATGTTCATCATATATACATTATACATATCATATATGTACACAACTTATGGAACTACAGTCTAAAATGGAGAGTTAGGTCTCTCACCACTTTCTATACCTCAACATACACCAGAAAAGTCCTAATTCTCAGCAGAAATCACTGTTAAAAATTTTAGACATCAACTAGGTATCGGGCACTTTGTTAAACAGTGGGTATTCATAGAATGACCACAGCTTTTGTTCCCACAAAGCTTACAATGTGAATTCTTCCAGTTTTATTTTTTATTTTTTTGGGACGGAGTTTCGTTCCTGTTACCCAAGCTGGAGTGCAATGGTGCGATCTCGTCTCACTGCAACCTCTGCCTCCCCGGTTCAAGTGATTCTCCTGCCTCAGCCTCCTGAGTAGCTGGGATTACAGGCCCCTGCCACCACGCCTGGCTTATTTCGTATTTTTAGTAGAGACGAGGTTTCTCCATGTTGATCAGGCTGGTCTCCAGCTCCCGACCGCAGGTGATCCGCCCGCCTCGGCTTCCCAAAGTGCTGGGGTTACAGGCGTGAGTCACCATGCCCAACAAATTCTTCCAGTTTAAAAAAAAAATTGTCCATTTTTCATCTTATCATAATTGGCTGCCTGCCTGATTTTACCTACTAAAAATTAAATTGAACTGTTTTTAACAAGTATTAGAAAGGTATGCAGTTTCTGCAAATATTTATTTGACACTCAGTTTTGGCATAAAATTTAAGTTTAAAATTTTGAGCCGGGTGCGGTGACTCATGCCTGTAATTCCAGCAACTTTGGGAGGCTGAGGCAGGTGGATAACTTGAGGTCCGGAGTTCGAGACCATCCTGGCCAACATGGCAAAACCCCATCTCTACTAAAAATACAAAAATTAGCCTGGTGTGGTGGCACACGCCTGTGATCCCAGCTACTCAGGAGGCTGAGACACCAGAATCACTTGAACCCTGGAGGCAGATGTTGCAGTGAGTCGAGAATGCACCACTGCACTCCAGCCTGGGTGACAGAGTGAGACTGTCTCAAAAAATAAAAAAAGAATTTAAAAAAAAAGAAAAGAAAAAAGAAACGTCCAGACCCAGAGCTGTTTTTTTTCCCTTATTGTATGAAAATGGCTGAACCTCTCAATTTGCCTAGGGTGCTAGTTCCCTGCCCACACATGGCCTCTTCTAAAAATTCCAAACTTCAGATTCCAGCATGCCAAAACATCTGTGCTTTGTACTTGGAGGGAGAGCAAAATAATGAAGTTTGGGGACTTATTAAAGTCTTAAAGTGAGTTCTTTATATAAACAGCACACCAACAGTGTAGAAACGTGTTTATAATCTTTACTGGCTCCAAGATTCTGTTTTTACCTTTTCTTGGTTGGGCAAATATAGCTTAGCCCTTGGCATGTCAGAATTGGCAGCTGGTAATTTTCAGAACTGAAGAGGAGATGTGGAAGAAACACCACAGAAACACTGCTTCAAGAAGAAAAAAGAAGACTATTGTGTAGAGAAGAAAGGTAATATCTTTTAACATTAAGGAGGGAAATTAAGCATTTGTTTCCTGGTCTTCAAAAGTGTTGAAATTTTAATTCATATTATTTCTTCTGGTCTCCGGATGTTTCTTTGCAATGACTAAATGCTTATTTGGGTTATGACGTGTAGTGTAATTTCAATGCCCACACACTTTCCTGTTGAATATAAAAACAGTCTCAACAGGCACCCACTTTAGAAGGTAAACCCTATGCCCAAGTCTTATTAAATGCAATGTGTCATCTGTCCCTATGCATATGGAACAAATTGGAGCCTGATCTGGCTTTCGTGCTGGAGTCTCTTGTCAGTCACTCTTTACAAAACTGTTCATCAGAATTAGTAGAGACAGTAAAATAGTTTCTAGTGGCTGCATTAGCAGAAACTGTAAGTGTTATTTTATAGTATTTTATTTATTTATTTTTGAGATGGAGTCTTGCTCTGCTGCCCAGGCTGGAGTGCAGTGGCACAATCTCAGCTCACTGCCACCTCTGCTTGCCGGCTTCAAGCAATTCTCTGCCCTAGTCTCCTGAGTAGCTGAGATTACAGGCGCCTGCCACCACTCCTGGCTAATTTTTTTTTGTCTTTTTTGTAGAGATGGGATTTCACCATGTTGGCCAGGCAGGTCTTGAACTCCTGACTTTGTGATCCACCCGCCTTGGCCTCCCAAAGTTCTGGGATTACAGGTGTGAGCCACCACACCCGGCCTGTTTTATTTTTATTGAGAAACTGGGTCTCACATTGTCACTCAGGCTGGAGTGCAATAACAGCGGAGGTGCAGTCACAGCTCACTATAGCCTCAAACTCCTGGACTCAAGGGATCCTCCTGGGTCAGCCTCCTGAGTAGGTGGGATTACTGAGTAGGTGGCACCACTGCACTCTGGTGGTAATTTTTAATTTTCTTTTTTGTTAGAGGCTGAGTTTTCCTTGGTTGCCCAGGCTGGTCTCCAACTCTGACCTCCAGCGATCTTCCACCTTGACATTCCAAAGTGCTGGGATTACAGGTGTGAGTGACCCTATTGGGCCGATTTTATTTTTATTTTTTATTTATTTTTTTGTTCAGCCTCTGTAGAGACTATCAAAAATTGTCAACGCCAGCTATATTTTTGGTCGTCATGGTGGAGTATTGGGAAAAATTTTCAATTAACAATAATCACACCCTGGATAAACCTCATTGACTACAATCATGCCACTGTGCAAAGCTTGGGTATTTTATTTTAAAAGTAAATAAAGAGAAGTGTAAGATTGCTTTCTGCTTTGAAAAACTCAGAGTTATACATTTCAGGTTTTCAGGAATATTTATTAACCCTAGACACAGTTAACTAATTTAGAAACTCTTCCCTACAAGAATTTAACCTTCAGGTCAAATTGTCAGAAAATGGCTGCAACTTAGGCTAACTCAAAGAACTCTAGTGAGTAAGCATAAAATAGTGAGATTTGTTAACACAGAACTTAAAGCTTTAACTCTCACCAGAGTCTCAGAAACTAAATTGGCCATTGCCTTGGAAGACTTTGATGTAGTTGTGGCTCAATTTCAAGTTTCCCTCAATTTAGAGCAACTGGAATTAAATGGACTTAATAATTCTCTAGCATATCAAATGCTAATCATCCAAGCTACTCACTACAGGACCTATTCAAAGATAGACACCACCAGACACCTGATTAAAGACAGTGCTTTTTCTGGGACAATTTTCTATATTTTTGCAAAGCTTGTCAATTACTGCCTTTTGGCCAGGGCGGGGGGACAGGTAATTTAAAAATCTTTGAGGGGAACCACCTAGCCTTCATGAGTTTCAAACTTCAGTGAGACTGAAGCAATCTGGAAATTAGATGTAACTACATCCAGCATCCTGTGATCTACAGTTAAATGTAAGTTAAAACTACAACAGAGGTTTGCTTGTTACATTATGTTCTGTATATTTGAAATACCTTATAATTTATAATTTTATAATTCATAATTTTAATGACTGCAGGCCGGGCGCGGTGGCTCAAGCCTGTAATCCCAGCACTTTGGGAGGCCGAGACAGGCGGATCACAAAGTCAGGAGATCGAGACCATCCTGGCGAACACAGTGAAACCACGTCTCTACTAAAAATACAAAAAACTTGCCGGGCGAGGTGGCGGGCGCCTGTAGTCCCAGCTACTTGGGAGGCTGAGGCAGGAGAATGGCGGGAACCCGGGAGGCGGAGCTTGCAGTGAGCTGAGATCCGGCCACTGCACTCCAGCCTGGGCGGCAGAGCAAGACTCCACCTCAAAAAAAAAAAAAAAAAAAAAAAAAAAAAAAAAAAAAAAGACTGCAGATATAAAAATTATAAAATGATTCAGGTTATTTATTTCAGTTTAGAGCTTTTAATTGTATATTTCTTCTCCATTTTCATACCCTTAGTTTCTTTTCTTTTTTTTTTTTTTTTTTGAAATGGAGTCTCGGCCGGGCACGGTGGCTCAAGCCTGTAATCCCAGCACTTTGGGAGGCCGAGATGGGCGGATCACGAGGTCAGGAGATGGAAACCATCCTGGCTCACACGGTGAAACCCCGTCTCTACTAAAAAATACAAAAAACTAGCCGGGCGAGGTGGCGGGCGCCTGTAGTCCCAGGTACTCGGGAGGCTGAGGCAGGAGAATGGCGTAAACTGGTGAGGCGGAGCTTGCAGTGAGCTGAGATCCGGCCACTGCACTCCAGCCTGGGCGACAGAGGGAGACTCTGTCTCAAAAAAAAAAAAAAAAAAAAAAAAAAAAAAAGACATGGATGTCTTTTTGTTGTTGTTGTTGTTTTGTTTTGTTTTGTTTTTTTGAGACAGAGTCTGGCTCTGTCGCCCAGGCTGGAGTGCAGTGGTGCAAGATCTTGGCTCACTGCAAGTTCCGCCTCCTGAATTCAGGTCATTCTCCTGCCTCAGCCTCCCTCGCAGGTGGGACCACAGGCGCCCGCCACCACACCCAGCTAATTTTTTATATTTTTAGTAGAGACAGGGTTTCACCGCGTTAGCCAGGATGGTTTGCATCTCCTGACCTCGTGATCCACCCTCCTCGGCCTCCCGAAGTTCTGGGATTACAGGCGTGAGCCACTGCGCCCGGCCCATACCCTTAGTTTCTTCAGTCTAGCCTCCCACTAGGATTTTTGGATTCATAACGTCTTAAAAAATATACTTTCCTCTCACATTTTGTTCAGAACTAAAGTTTCAACTCCGTCATTTTTTTCACCCTTAATCTACAGTTGAAGTCAAAACAGATAAAATGGTATAAAGCTTCTATCAAATTCCTTCCACCCTTGCTCTTACATTTAGAACAGTTTGTCAGATTTTTGTTTGCTAATGTGTGGTATCAAACACTTTTCTTTGTCATCTATACCGTGACATCTTATACCTTGCTCTCCTTTTAACAAACAAGTGCCAAGTTAAATACTTCAATAGTAACTCTGGAATAATGTAGCAGACGTTTAACTTTTGTAATTAAAGAGTGTCATTGGCCGAGCATGGTGGCTCATGCCTGTGATCCCAGCATTTCGGGAGGCCAAGGCGGGTGGGTCACGAGGTCAGGTGATTGAGACCATCCTGGCTAACACGGTGAAACCCCGTCTCTAGAGTGTCATTGAAAACCATTAAAATTTGTGTTTAATTTTCATCTTTTTTCTGGTCCTCACTTGTCTGAAGGACTTGCAGTATTTCATAAAGGGTATAAGAACTGTAGGTTATGGTTATCTAAAACTCCAAACATGGCAAATGTGGGCATGAGGGTACCACTTGGCATCTGACAAGTGATTTTTAGCAATATAACAAAGCTCTGCCTTCAAACTGATGATTCTACATGATAATTAGCTATTATGAGTGAGACAAAAGGAGCTAAAGAATGTATTACAAGTTATATATACCTAATTAGAGAAAAATTTTACTCTAGGAATCTTTATATTAAAGTATTGTCAACTTGTAAGAAGGAAAAAGCAGTTCTAATAAAAAAGAAAAATTAACAAATCAGAAGAATTTACAGTTTTTTCTTTGTTTGCCAACTGCATGTTTGCTTTGGAAATGAATTATTAAAAGAAAAAAAATCACTCTTTCAATTTGTTGTGAATCAGCCTCACAGTGCTAAGCATATGGTTTGTGGTGACAAAGATAACCTGATGATCACTTCAGGTTTTAGTCTGCATTTTGTTTTTCATTTAAAATATGTTTTGAACAATAACCCTCCCAATTTGTGACTAAATACAAGATGATCTTTACAAAACAGGCTCTATTTTTAAAAGCCACAGTAGGCTGGGCACGGTGGCTCAAGCCTGTAATCCCAGCACTTTGGGAGGCCGAGACGGGCGGATCACGAGGTCAGGAGATCGAGACCATTCTGGTTAACACGGTGAAACCCCGTCTCTACTAAAAAATACAAAAAACTAGCTGGGCGAGGTGGTGGGCGCCTGTAGTCCCAGCTACTTGGGAGGCTGAGGCAGGAGAAGGCATGAATCCGGGAGGCGGAGCTTGCAGTGAGCTGAGATCCGGCCACAGCACTCCAGCCTGGGCGGCAGAACGAGAGTCTGTCTCAAAAAAAAAAAAAAAAAAAAAAAAAAAAAAAAAGCCACAGTGCATTAAAGCTACGAATATTTTCAAGAATTAGAAACATAAGTGTCTTAAGATTTTCCAAAAATCTCAGGACTTCTGGGGAATATCCAACATTTGTAGGACGTAAACTCTGTTGCCTCACAAAACTTGGATAATCAATAAAAATATGCTTTATAGTGAAAAGATATTTCAAGCAAAAATGATGTAAATAGAATTAGATGAGTGATTTGCAAGAAATGTGTGTCTGAAAATATTCTTGCCATGTTAAATAAGATTTGGCCTTATGTTCATCCTTATACACTAAACATTTTAAAAAATGATACTTTAAACAAGTCTTGTGTCCTTTCTTGTTTATTTTAGTATCCCCCCAAAAACCATAAATACAACCATATATCAGGGCAAAGCTGTATTGAGGGTTTGGGCATAGTGCTCTTACTTTTATTTTTACTATTCATTTCTTTGTATAGCAAGTAATATGTATTTTTCATCAATGATCAAATTTTGTATATTTTTAGTTGCTTGTGGGCTAGAGGCTTAAGGAATAGAATACTTTTCCTTTCATGTTGTTCAATGACCACAACGTCAAACATGAATTTGGTGAAAGTCTATCCAGTGATATATATAGTTTTAATTTCAAATTTATGGTTCTAGAAATTTTTGAGGCTGGCAGAAGCACAGGTAAGCAGAAGCTGATTACTCAAGGAAATGTTTCTCGTTTATTAACTATATAATCTTGAACAAGATGCATAACCTTTGATGCTCAGTCTCAAACTACAAACAAAAATAAAAATTCATTCCTGAAAAGTTGTTGTGATGATTTAATAAGGTATGAGTAAAGCGCATAGAACATGTGGTAAATGAGAGGCATTAGCTAATGGTTACAGTTTCTTTCAAGGGAAATAAACAAAGGGAAAAGTAGCACTGTCAGAAAAAAAAAATCCAGTACACTGTCATATTCTGAAAGTCAAAATGTTACGTCGGTGTTTTCTGCTTCTACAGAGTGTTAATAAATAAAACAAGGATATGTCAATTTGTGTAATCACAAGACCACTGGAAACAAGTCGTAATGTCTTACACTACGTTAAATGTAGTATGTGAGGACTAGAAAATAACAGTGTAAATATAAAAAGTAAACAAGATGAGAAGAGCTTTACTTTTTTTTTCAGAGACAGAGTCTCATTCTGTCACCCAGGCTGCCATGCAGTGGCTCAAGGTACAATCACAGTTCGAACTCCTGGGCTTAAGCCATCCTCCCGCCACTTGAGTAGCTAAGTCTACAGGTGCACATGCCTGGCTAATTTTTCTTTTTTTAGAGACAGAATCTCGCTATGTTGCCCAGGTTGGTCTCAAACTCCTGGCCTCAAGAGATTCTCTTGCCTAGGCCTCCCAAAGTTCTGGGATTACAGGCGTCAGCTACCATGCCCATTCAAGAACTTTAAATTTAGTTCCTACAACAGATAGGCATGTATAGTAAGTCACCTTCAGAATTCTGAGAATTTGATAAGTAAAAAATCAACCTACAAAAAAAGGTTAGAATGTGGCCCACCATAAAGTAGCTGAAAGTATTATTATTATTGTTATTAGAGGCAGGGTCTTGCTATGCTAGAGTGTAGCAGTGGCTATTCACAGATGTAAACATAGTGCATTACAGCCTTGAACTCTTGGGGCTTGAGCTATCCTCCTGCCTTAGCCTCCTGAGTAGCTGAGTCTACAGGTGTGTGCCACTGCATCCAGCTAGAAGAAGTATTATTAACAGATCAAGGAAAAGAATAGAGAAGGGAAATAAAATTAATTTTCATTAGAAATGTATAATGGCTCCCTTTGTCTATTGAAATAATGACTGCAATACTTCAATAGGCCTCAAAGATGTTACATTTGCTGGATCCTGGCTCTTTTGCAGTCTCATCCATCATCATTCCCAGTTCTCTGAGCTATAACTGTTGTAGAGGTTTTCCAGTACCTGCAAAGCTCTGAGTTTCTTCCTACCCATGGTCTTTGCCCTCTGCCCAAATCACATTCCTCCCCATTCACCTAGGTAACTCTTGTTCTTCAATTCCCAGCTAAATCTTGCTTCCTCCTAAATCCTTTCTCTGATTCCCTGGGCTGCCCATTTTATGCTCCCATGGCATCTTGGTCTCTTCTTATGATTATGTGTACTGAATTGTTCAGTATATTTTATTTACCTAGTATATCATACTCACAATGAAAACAGAAGCCATTTCTGTCTTACTCTCTGCTGTGTCTCCAGAGTTGAACAGTTTGTGCAGTGTAATACTAACAACAATACCTACCAATGTCGCCTGCTAATTAATAAATGCAGTTGAAGCAGGTACAACTCTTTGTTTTTTTGTCAGCTATATCCCTGTTAAGGAAATAGATAAATAGGTTGAAATTAGTCATTCACATCATCAAAATTCCTTTCTCTTTTTCTGTGCTTGCCAAACTACCTCATTAGTATGTTAGTATTTGCTTTTCTACACAACAACCCTGCGACATAAGTACTGGTATCTTCACTTGATGAATAAACTGAGGGTAAGTAAGTTACCCAAAGTGGTCCAGTCAAGGTCTGCATACTCTTAACTACCCCACTCTCAGCTAATAATGACCTTATTGTAGTAGGGACTAGGACCATTAAAGAATGTGAGGCTCTCTTTCCTTTTTTTCTTCCTCCCTTCTTTTCTTTTCTTTTCCTTTCCCCCTCCCCTCCCCTCCCCTCCCCTCCCCTCCCCTCCCCTCCCCTCCACTCCTCTCCCCTCCTCTCCTCTGGAGGCAGAGTCTTGCTCTGTTGCCAAGCTGGAGTGCAATGGCGCTCTCGGCTCACTGCAACCTCCGCCTCCCAGGTTCAAGCGATTCTTCTGCCTCAGCCTCCTGAGTAGCTGGGCACACGCCACCACGCCCAGCTAATTTTTAGTATTTTTAGTTTCACCGTGTTGGCCACGATGGTCTTGATCGCCTGACGTTGTGATCCGCCTGCCTCAGCCTCCCAAAGTGCTGGGATTACAGGCGTGGGCCACCGCTCCCGGCCCTCCCTTCTTTTTTATTCTTCCTTCCCTTCTTGCCCTCCCTCCCACTCTTCCTCTTTCTTTTCTTTTTATTTTCCTCCCTTAGTTGTAAAAGCAAATCCTCTTATCACAAAAATGCAAACTAAAGTAGAGGTATGTGAAAAGCAAAAACTCTTTTCAATCCTCTCCCTAAAGGTACCCAGATTATACATAGATATACCTATAGCTTGTAAATTATTTTATTTATATTTATAATAATCTTTCATGTTAACATATATGGACCTTACTGGCCGGGCTCAGTGGCTTACGCCTTTAATCCCAGCACTTTGGGAGGCCGAGGTGGGCGGATCACCTAAGGTCAGTTCGAGAGCAGCCTGGCCAACATGGTGAAACCCTGTCTCTACGAAAAATACAAAATTAGCCGGACGTGGTGGTGCATGCCTGTAATCCCAGCTACTCGGGAAGCTGAGGCAGGAGAATCGCTTGAACCCAGGAGGCAGAGGTTGCAGTGAGCCGAGATTGTGCCACTGTACTCCAACTTGGGCAACAAGAGCAAAAACTCTGTCTCAAAAAAAAAAAATAAAAAATAAAAAATAATATATATATATATATATATGGACCTTACAAATGGGATTCCATTTGTAATCCCAGTACTTTGGGAGGCTGAGGTGGGAGGATTGCTTGAGCTCAGGAGTTTGAGACCAGCCTGGGCAACATAGTGAGATACTGTTTCTGTAAATTTAAAAAATAAATTAATAAAACAATTAACAAAAAAATGGAACTACTTCATTTTTAATGGCTGCATAATATGCCACAGGGTGATTATTCTGTAAACTTATTTATTTATTATTGGACATTTCAAGTTTTTCCTCAGTTTGACATTATTACAAATATTACTGACAATACTTGCACATAGACATGTCACTGCACTCCATAAACAGCATGTGGCTATTAACATATTGACATTATGTTTGGCTCATGATAGAAAAAATCATTAATATGATGACAGTGATTTGTTCAGAATAATATAAAATTTTGTCTTTCATGATGTCTAAGAATTTCGTTAAGGGAAAATTAAGAGCTCAGTCAGAGAGCTCTAATTCATCTGCACTTATCAATTCCTATTCACTTTCTGCCTCCCTAGTTACCAGCTTGATACAAAGATATGTTTTTTTTTTTTTTTTTGAGACGGAGTCTCGCTCTGTCACCCAGGCTGGAGTGCAGTGGCCGGATCTCAGCTCACTGCAAGCTCCGCCTCCCGGGTTTACGCCATTCTCCGGCCTCAGCCTCCCGAGTAGCTGGGACTACAGGCGCCCGCCACCTCGCCCGGCAAGTTTTTTGTATTTTTAGTAGAGACGGGGTTTCACCCTGTTAGCCAGGGTGGACTCAATCTCCTGATCCACCTGCCTCGGCCTCCCAAAGTGCTGGGATTACAGGCTTGAGCCACCGCGCCTGGCTTTTTTTTTTTTTGCTTTTTTTTTTTTTTTTTTTGAGACGGAGTCTTGCTCTGCCACCCAGGCTGGAGTGCAGTGGCCGGATCTCAGCTCACTACAAGCTCCGCCTCCCGGGTTTATGCCATTCTCCTGCCTCAGCCTCCCGAGTAGCTGGGACTACAGGCGCCCGCCTCGTCGCCCGGCTAGTTTTTTGTATTTTTAAGTAGAGACAGGGTTTCACCGTATTAGCCAGGATGGTCTCGATCTCCTGACCTCGTGATCCGCCCGTCTCGGCCTCCCAAAGTGCTGGGATTACAGGCTTGAGCCACCGCGCCCGGCTTTTTTTTTCTTTTTAACTTTGAGTTTCACTCTCGTTGCCCAGGCTGGAGTGCCGTGGCGCGATCTCGGCTGACCGCAAACTCTGCCTCCCAGGTTCAAGCGATTCTCCTGCCTCAGCCTCCTGAGTAGCTGGGATTACAGGCATACGCCACCACGCCTGGCTTTTTGTATTTCTAGTAGAGACGGGATTTGTCCATATTGGTCAGGCTGGTCTCGAACTCCAGACTTCAGGTGATCCGCCCACCTCGGCCTCCCAAAGTGCTGGGATTACAGGCGTAAGCCACCACGCCCGGACCAAAGCACTGTAATTTAATGACAAGATAAATTTTAATATGACAAATTGTATTAGCATGAACATCAAGAAGTAGCTCAGATAGCCTAACTTCTATTTTACTCTATTTTATTCTTTCATAATAAACATGAATCATTCAATTTGTGAATATAGCCTATACATATGTCAAATATAGCATATATATGTGTATATATATATATTTTAGACAAGAGTCTCACTCTATTGCCCAAGCAGAAGTGCAGTGGTGTGATCTCGGCTGACTGCAGCTTCAACCTCCTGGACTCAAGCGATCCTCCCACTTTAGCCCCCTGAGTAGCTGGGACTACAGGTGTGCACCACTTCACCCAGCCAATTTTTAAAGTCTTTTTAGAAACAGAGTCTCACTATGTTACCCAGGCTGGTTTCAAACTCCTGGCTCAAGTGATCCTCCCACTTCAGCCTCCCATAGTGCTGGGATGACAGGTGTGAGCTATAATATAATGCTCAGCTAGCATATACCTTTTATTTTAAACAAAATTTTCTTTTCTGGTGAGGAGTGGGAGCAGGGAAGGGCAGGAGGGGGAATTGCATGAGCATATAAGTTTTCTAAATAAATTTAGCTAAATTATAAATGTAATAAATATCTATTATAGAAAACTTCAAAGAAACTTAAATGTTAACAAAAGACAAGAAAAAAACTCCTTTAATCTGAACAGCCAAAGGAAAAAATGACTATACAGTTTTTGTTTCAATATTCTTGAATCTATGAATTGTTTTGCCTTTAAATTGAAAATATTAGTGATAGTTTTTATATGAAAATCGACTTAATATTTAACATAAGCATTTTTGCATTAACATAAGCGTTATTTATTTATTTATTTATTTATGAGACAGAATCTTGCTCTGTTTCCCAGATTGGAGTGCAGTGACACAGTCTCGGCTCACTGCAACCTTTGCCTCCCGGGTTCAAGCAATTCTCCTGCCTCAGTCTCCTGAAGAGCTGGGATTATAGATGTGCGCCACCACGCCCAGCAAATTTTTGTACTTCAGTAGAGATGGGGTTTTCTATGTTGGTCAAGGGGCTCTCAAACTCCTGAACTCAAGCGATCTGCCCACCTCCGCCTCCCGAAATGCTGGGATTACAGGCGTGAGCCACCACGCCCGGCCAACACAAGAAACTTTTTTTTCTTTTCTGAGACAGGGTCTCACTCCGTCACCCAGGCAGGAGTGCAGTGGTGCGATATTGGCTTACTGCAACCTCCACGTCCTGGGTTCAAGGGATTCTCCTGCCTCAGCCTCCAGAGTAGCTGGGATTACAGGCATGTGCCACCACACCCGGCTAATTTTTGTATTTTTAATGGAGACTGGGTTTCACCATGTTGTCCAGGCTGGTTTTGAACTCCTGGTCTCAAGTGATCCACCCTCCTCGGCCTCCCAAAGTGCTGGGATTACAGGCGTGAGCCACCACGCCTAGCCTTTTTTTTTTTTTTTTTTTTAATGGAGTTTCTCTCTTGTTGCCCATACTGGGGTGTGATGGCGATCTCGGCTCACTGCAACCTCCGCCTTCCGGGTTCAAGCGATTCTCCTGTCTCAGTCACCCGAGTCACAGAGATTACAGGCATGCGCCACCAAGCCTGGCTATTTTTGTATTTTTATTAGAGACGGGGTTTCTCCATGTTGGTCAGGCTGGTCTCGAACTCCCGACCTCAGGCAATCTGCTCGCCTTGGCCTCCTAAAGTGCTGGAATTACAGGCGTGAGCCACTGCACCCGACCAACATAAGCATTTTTTTAAATGTCACTTGGAGCAACAAAGCAAGACCCTAACTACAGAAATTTAAAAAAAAAAAAAAATTTAGGTGCAGGTGGCATGCCTCTAGTACCAGCTACTCAGGAGGCTGAGGCAGGAGGATCCCTTGAGCCCAGGTGTTCGACGTTGCAATCAATGACCTTTGAACATGCCCTTGTACTCCAGCCAGGGTGACAGAGCAAGACCCCATCTCGAGAAAATAAATAAATAAATAAAAATGTCATTGGGCATTTGTGCCATTATTTATCCAATCATTCTATTGTTAAATATTTAGTTTGTTTTGAATTTTTTGCTATTATAGGTGACACTTGATGAACAACTTTGTTCATTTTTTTAATTTAATTTTTTTAGGTTAAATTCTAAGAATTAGAATCAAAGTTTTGAACAGTTTAAAGACTCTTTTGAACCTAACAAGAATTATATTTAGTACTCTAAAAAAAAAAAATTCCTGTTTTGTATGTGAAAACTCTCATATTTAAATTTACATTTATTTAATTAATAGTTGTATTAATATGTATGTAAACGTGTATGTGCTATTTTTTCACTTAAAACGCCTGTGACCATTGCCTCTTATTCTTTTGTGGTGTTGATGACTTTGCGAGCTCTTTTTTATAATAAAAATGTTAACTATCTTTTTTTTTTTTTTTGCTATGACTCTTTTTCTAGCTTATTATGTGATTTTAAATTTTAAAATATTTGCTTTTTTGATACGAAATTTCTGAAATTTCTGTAGCCAAAATTCTTGATCTTTACCTTCAAAATTACGAGTTTTCATCTTTCTTTCGCCCAGGGATTTGATATTTAACCACAATATTTTAGTTGTTCATTATATGCTTTTGTTTTTATTTCACATTTGACTTTTTGTTACCTTTGTGTCTTCAGAGTACAGTGTACGTTAAGACATATATAGATTTTCTTCTCAGTAGTTGACTAATTACCCCAATACTTTTTTCTTTCCTACAATAGTTCTTTATTAAGATGAAAACTGACCAGGCGCAGTGGCTCCAGCCTGTAATCCCAGCACTTTGGGAGGCCCAGGCGGGCGGATCACGAGGTTGGGAGATCGAGACCACCCTGGCTAACACAGTGAAACCCCGTCTCTACTAAAAAAATGCAAAAAACTAGCCGGGCGAGGTGGCGGACGCCTGTAGTCCCAGCTACTCGGGAGACTGAGGCAGGAGAATGGCGTAAAACCCGGGAGGCGGAGCTTGCAGTGAGCTGAGATCCGGCCACTGCACTCCAGCCTGGGCGACAGGGGGAGACTCCGTCTCAAAAAAAAAAAAAAAAAAAAAAAAAAAAAGATGAAAACTACCCTGGTTAGTTCTATGGTGAGTATTCTGCATACAAAGGATACAAATGGAATGATGAGTAACATATTTACCAAGTTGTCAGGCCCCAAGAGCAAGGGAGGGTTGAAGCCGGTATTGTGTACATGAGGCCCCTACCTGGGAAGGTGAAGAGGGGATAGTGCAGGAAGGTGAGTACAGCATGCGTTCACAAAGAGGTCAGTTGTGGAATGGGAACGGTCAACTCTGAAGCTATGGGGCTTGGAGAGAGCCTCAGCTGTTGCATGAAAGAGTGAAAGCAGATGCAGCAGTTTTCAAATCAAGTTCCATGGAGGCATTTTAGGGGCTTTCCTGGGAAAGCATGAAGAGCTGGAAGAGGTTTACAGCCCTCTCCTCTCTTTCCACCAGAAATATAAATGCTTTTTCTTTCTGTTTCAACATGAGATTTTATTTGAAAACATGATTTCAGTGTTTTTGTAATAACTTATTTATTGCAGACATTTTTAAGTACATGAAAGTAGCAAGAATAATAATACATTCTCATTCTTCACCAATGATAATTTTACCTTTCTTATTTCTTCTCTTTCCGTTTTTCTATTTTATTTTATTTTATTTTATTTTATTACGATAGATGGGCAGTACAGCAGAGAAGGGGCTGTCTGCCTGTTTTTCCTTTTTAATCTGGAATATTTTAACACAAATCCCAGACATCTAGTCATTTCACTTGTAAATAATCTAGTATGTTTCTTTGCCTGAAAAAGACATCTTGTTTTTAAAAATATAATTTCCATGCCTTTATCTCACCTAACAAAATTTACAATAATTATTATTATTAACAATAATTCCCAGCCCAGGCACGTTGACTCATGCCTGTAATCCCGGCACTTTGGGAGGTCAAGATGACAGAGTAGCTTAAACTCAGGAATTCAAGATCAGCCTGGGCAACATAGCAAGACCCTGTCTCTCCAAAAAGTTAAAAAATTAGCTGGGCATGGTGACGAGTACCTACAGTCCCACCTACTCAGGAGGCTGAGGTGAGGGATTGCTTGAGCCTGGGAGGTTGAGGCTGCAGTGAGCTGTGATTGTGCCACTGCACTCCAGCCTAGGCAATGAAGTTTGTTTGTTTTTGTTTTTAAAAATGTTTTGTTTTGTTTCTAAACAAAAACAAAAATAAACCTAAATTCTTTAATATCACCTAAGTCCATATAAAGATTTTTCTGATAGCTCAGGAGTATCTGTGATGCTTCCTATAGTATAATTTACATATAATAGAGTCAGTTCTGGTCCATCAAATCTGTTTCATTGAACTGTGTCTAGTATTATGTTACAATGGCCTCATAAAAGTTATTTAGTTTCAGTGGAGATGGGGGCGACAGAGCGAGACTCCATCTCAAAAAAAAAAAAACAAAAAAACAGTTATTTTAATTTCAGAATAGGTTTCGTTATCTAGAAGGGAAGAGGAGGTTTCAGTATTTATTTATTATCTAGATAGGTTTATTATCTAGAAGGGCATTAATCTACCATTTTAACATCAGTTTGTAAAGATGTTCTTATTTGTTCTTCTAGATGCTCCCTTAGGTTCTTTTCACCTTCTTTTTTTTTTTTTTTTTTATTGAGACGGAGTCTCGCTCTGTCACCCAGGCTGGAGTGCAGCGGCCAGATCTCAGCTCACTGCAAGCTCCGCCTCCCGGGTTTATGCCATTCTCCTGGCTCAGCCTCCGAGTAGCTGGGACTACAGGCCCCCGCCACCTCGCCCGGCTAGTTTTTTGTATTTTTAGTAGAGACGGGGTTTCACCATATTAGCCAGGATGGTCTCGATCTCCTGACCTCGTGATCCGCCCGTCTCGGCCTCCCAAAGTGCTGGGATTACAGGCTTGAGCCACCGCGCCCGGCCTTTTCACCTTCTAAGAAGAAAAATAATGTTTCTAAATCCAAATTTTGGAGTCACAGGCTCTCGTCAAACATAAAAGACTTAGGCAAACCAGTTATTTCTGGAGTAATGTATTATTTCCCTGCCTTCTCCACATCAAAATTTCTAAAAGCAAATCCAGAAGCCAAATCTACTCAATACTTTCACTTATGTCAAAAGTTAATTCAAGGAAAGAAATCACTTTATAGTAAACCACTGGGACATAAAGCAAAATAAAATAAATAACTGTGAAGGAGAATTGCACTTCTGTGATTTGAGCAACAGATGAGAACACTTTCCTCTGCTGGCTTTTGAATCGAATCCAGGGGAAAAGTGAGAAGATGTGAAGCTAGAGATAAAAATCCTTATGAAATCAAGGTAAGAGTTCAAAAACATATTATTGATTTAGAAATCTTGATCAAGAAGGAACAGAATTGGAAGGAAAGGTGAAGAGTTAATCTTATGCATTTTCATTCATGCCATAAAAAATTATTTCCTCTGAGATTCAGCCCCATTGCAGAAAGAACTTGAGATGACCAATGATTTTAATTTCATGCTCTACCTTGACATGCTAAGTTCATGATTTATTGAAATTTGTACATACCATGTGGATGAAATTTCTAGCTTTTGCAATTTGCTTAACTTGTTTATAGTAAGAGGTATAACAGGTTTTGACATCTCAGGTTGTTTAGGGGTAACTGGCTGATTTCTCAACTCAGGGTAGAACACTGTGTATCAAGGTGAAAAGGAAATTAAAGACAAATTAGCTGGATTTTCTGGGGATAGTGAAATGTGGGAGTCCAAGGTATAGGCCTCAAAAAACACAACTAACAATCTTCTACTGGCAAACATCTTGCATGTTAGGTCAACTGAATAACGAAGACTAACAGGACATCAGATCATTAGATACATTCTGGAGTTATTTTTTAATTTGTTTTTTATTTTTATTATCATTTAGAAATAATTTTTTGTAGAGAGGGGCTGTCACTATGTTGTTCAGGCTGATCTGGGCCATCCTCCTTTGCCTCCCAAAGTGCTGAGATTGCAGGTGTGCACCAACATGCCTGGTTGGAGCTGTCTATGCAGCAAAGAGTGAGAACTTCCTGGATAGGGTCATATTATAAAAGCTAGCACCATCATTTTGCTCAGTTGCTGATAAAGGCTTGTGTTTTCTCACACTTTACGAAAGTATTGGCAGCTCTCAGTTTACAAATGTGCTAATACAAGCATCTTCTGCGTGGTCTGATTACACACCATCTCCTCAGGCCACCCATTGTTCTAGAATCAAACACCTGGAGGATGGTGCCTCCTGACATCTTGGTGGGAAGTGGTGGTGGTGATAGTGGTTAGGCGCTGACTCTTTTCTATCAACTCTTTTCTTCCTCCTAACTTTACCTCTTGTGTTCTCTTTATAACAATGCTGCTGATTTTTGGTCCAACATAATTCCACTTTGCAGTTCAACGATTAACCCTCTACTTAAGAATTGCCCAGGCCAGCATGGTGGTTCACGCCTGTAATCCCAGCATTTTGGAAAGCCCAGGTGGGTGGATCACGAGGTCAGGAGTTCGAGACCATCCTGGCTAACATGGTGAAACCTCGTCTCTACTAAAAATACAAAAAATTACCCGGGCATGGTGGCAGGCACCTGTAGTCCCAGCTACTCAGGAGGCTGAAGCAGGAGAATGGCGTGAACCCCGGAGGTGGAGCTTGCAGTGAGCCGAGATGCGCCACTGCACTCCAGCCTGGGTGACAAAGTGAGACTCCATCTCAAAGAAAAAGAAAGAAAAAAAAAAAAAAAGAATAATTGCCCTTGTATATTTGATAGATTGAGGTGCAGGTCCAGACAGGGGTCACAGTGTAAAAAGAACAAAGGAGCCTTCTGGAAAAGAAATTATTCTAAGGGTGCTAGCATAGCCCTGAAAATGTCAGGCTCTGTCAACTCCATATTTCTGCATGTGTTGTCCACACTGTCTACAACACATTTCTTCATGTAGGTAACCCCTTCTCATCTTTCAAGACTCACCTCGGTCACACACCTTTTCTAGATCATTCCTGTCATCTACCCTGTGTTTTTATAATCATCTGTAATTGTCTCTGCCATAGCATTTATTATACTATATTTCAATTAGGTTTTTTTTTTTTTTTTTTTTTTTTTTTTTTGAGACAGGGTCTCTCTCTGTGGCCCAGACTGGAGTGCAGTGGTGTGATCTCAGCTTACTGCAACCTCCATCTCCTGGGTTCAAGAGATTCACCCACCTCAGCCTCCTGAGTAGCTGGGATTACAGGTGCCTGTCACCACAGGCTGGCTCACTTTTGTGTGAGTGTTTTTAGTAGAGGTGGGGGTTTCACCATACTGGTCAGGCTGGTCTTGAACTCCTAACCTCAGGTGATCCACTCACCTCAACCTCGCAAAGTACTGGGATTACAAGCATGAACCACCGTGCTTGGTCTAATTAGTTATTTTTGTTCTCTACCTTCACTATTAGAATGTAAACTTATTGAGGGCAGGAACTGAGTTATATTCACTATTGGTCAGCAGTACCTCCCACCATGTGCAGAACACATAATATCTTCTCAGAGTAAATGAATAGAGTTTGATTTAATGACATTATCTCAGCAAGAGAAGGAAGGGGCAGTGATTCAGACTACAGTGATGTGTCTGTCATACAGATGATCCTTTGCTCCGGTTTCCACAGGTTTATACCTTTATCCTAGAGAGAAGGTTTGGGGAATAGGAAAGGGGTATCTCACTGAAACTCCTATAAGAGTTTAGAAGCTCAAGGCAACTCTGATTTAAGGTATATATCACTGAATGTGTATCTATAACCAAATGTGTACATTCTTTCCATTCTTCTGATAACCAGAAACAGCAGGAACAATTTCTAAATATTAGAATCCTTGGCAATAGGTGACCAGAATGATCCAAACAAAAGAAATAAAAATTGTAGCCACCTTGGCCGGGCGCAGTGGCTCACGCTTGTAATCCCAGCACTTTGGGAGGCCGAGGCGGGCGGATCACGAGGTCAGGAGATCAAGACCATCCTAACACGGTGAAACCCCGTCTCTACTAAAAATACAAAAAAAATTAGCCGGGCGTGGTGGCAGGCCCCTGTAGTCCCAGCTACTCGGGAGGCTGAGGCAGGAGAATGGTGTGAACCCGGGAGGCAGAGCTTGCAGTGAGCCGAGATCACGTCACTGCACTCCAGCCTGGGTGACAGAGCGAGACTCCGTCTCGGAAAAAAAAAAAAAAAAAAAAGAAAGGAAAAATTGTTGCCACCACCATGGTAATAGTCCCATGTTTCTGAGCACATGGGAAACAAATATCAAGCATATCACACCTATTTACTATCATTGCAGTTGTTCTTTTTTCTTCCACTCTTTTTCTGTCACCTCTCGCTTTAATTGAGCATTTTATTTAATTCAATTTTCTCTCTTCTCTTAGCATATCAATTATACTTCTCCTTAAACAACTTTTAGTGGTTGCTCTAGAGTTTGCAATATACATTTACAACTAACCTAAATCCATCTTCAAGTAACACTGTAACAGTTGGGCATGGTGGCTCGCGCCTAAAATCCCAGCACTTTGGGAGGCCAAAGCAGGAATATATTGCTTCAGGCCAGGAGTTCAAGGCCTGCCTGGGCAAAACAGCCAGGTCCCATGTCTACAAAAAATAAAAAATAAATGAATAAAAATTAGCCAAGTGTGGTGGTGTGCGCCTGTTGTCCTAGCTACTCGAGAGGTAGAGGTGGGAGGATTGCTTGAGCCCAGGAGTTCAAGGTTGCAGTAAGCCGTGATCATGCCACTGCACTTCTAGCCTGGGCAACAGAGCAAGACCTTTGCTGCTAAAAAAAAAAAAAAAAAAAAAAAAAAAAAAAAAAAAAAAAAAAAAACGGCCGGGAGCAGTGCCTCACGCCTGTTATGCCAGCACTTTTGGAGGCTAAAGAGGGCAGATCACAAGGTCAGGAGATCGAGACCATCCTGGCTAACACAGAGAAACCTCGTCTCTACTAAAAATACAAAAAATTAGCCGACATGGTGGCAGGCACCTGTAGTCCCAGCTACTCGGGAGGCTGTGGCAGGAGAATGGCGTGAACCCTGGAGGTTGAGGTTGCAGTGAGCTGAGTCGCACCACTGCACTCCAGCCTGGTTGACGGCAAAAATCCATCTCAAAAAAAAAAAAAAAAAAATTGATTTCCTTTCTCAAAAATTATTTTGCAATGATAATATGTTGACTCTATAATAAGAAAAATTTAGCCAGGCATGGTGGCTTATGCCTGTAATCCCAGCACTTTAGGAGGTTGAGGCGGGCCAATTGTTTGAGCTTAGGAGTTTGAGACCATTCTGGACAACATAGTGAGACCTCATCTCTACAAAAAATAAGCAAAAAATTGTAGTTATGTACAGTGGTGCACACCTGTAGTCCCAGCTACTTGGGAGGCTGAGGTGGGAGTTTCACTGGAGCCCAGGAGGTGAAGGCTTCAGTGAGCTGAGATTGTGCCATTGCACTCCAGCCAGTGCAACAGAGCGAGACCCTGTCTCAAAAAACAAACCAAAAAACAAGGAAAAGAGAAAAATCATTAGTTTAAATTTTGTTGAATTTTATTTTGAAATAACTTGAAACCTCGGAAAAGTTGCAAATACAAATAATTTCAATATACCTCATATCCCAGTTCACCAACTGTTAACATTTGCCATGTTTCTTTTATCATTTTCTCTGGAACAGCAGAACAATTTATATACGCACAAACACGGGTATATTGTGTGTGTATTTTTTTCTGAAACGTGAGAGTAAGTTAATATCATGTCCTTTTACTTCATATTTAAAGTGGATCTGTTTGCTTATTTGTTTGCTTATTTATTGAGAGAATGCCACATTACTTAGGTGTCCTTTCACACTATCTTGAGGAGTATACGGTATCAGCATAACTTATCACTGGGTGCTGTTAACCTTGATCGCTTGCTAAATACAGTGTCTGCCAGGTCTCTCTCTATTGTAAAGCTACTGTTTTTTTCCTTTTCCATACTCTGTTCTTTGACACTGAATCACTAAGTCCAGTCCACACTCAAGGAGAGAAGTGATTAATTTCCATCTCCTGGAGGGATAATAGCTGCATATATTATTTGGAATTTTTAAAAAAATTTTCATTGTAACTATAATAAATCTGATTTGAAGGAGAAGATTCATTAAATTTTTGGAAATTTGCAATTGTTCTTTAAACATTATTTTTCTTGGTTGCTAATTTTATGTAAGAAAGATTCGTCTCTGACTTGTCAAATCAATCACAGCAAATAACAAGTGCCTTACAAGACTTAAGACCATATGTAATTACAAGTTAAGCATCCCAAATCTGAAAATTCAAAATGTAAAATTTCCAAAATCAGAAACTTTGTTTGTTGTTTTCTTTTGTTTTTGAGACGGAGTCTTGCTCTTGTCCCCCAGGTTGGAGTGCAATGGCACGATCTTGGCTCACTGCAACCTCCACCTCCCAAGTTCAAGCAATTCTCCTGCCTTAGCCTCCGGAGTAGCTGGGGTTACAGACGCCCACCACCACGCCCAGCTAATTTTTGTATTTTTAGTAGAGACGGGGTTTCACCATGTTGGCCAGGCTGGTCTCAAACTCCTGACCTCATGATCCGCCCACCTCGGCCTCCCAAAATGCTGGGATTACAGGCGTGAGGCACCACGCACGGCCTCAAAATTGGAAACTTTAAAAAATAAAACATGTAATGTACTAGTCTTTTAGATGCATGACCTCTGTATTACAACTGAGTCATTAATCTTGTAGATTCATCAGTATTAACTGGTTTGCTTTTATGACACTCCCTCAGTCCCTTCTGCAGAGGTTCAAGTGAAAGACCTTTTGAGAAGTGTGCAAGTTTTTTTAATATATGTATGAAAACTTTATTCACTCTGTTAACTTTTTCATCATTCGCAATGTTTATCTTCTTAAGATTAGCAGTAACTGGACCAGACAGGGTGGCTCAAGCCTGTAATCTCAGCAATTTGGGAGGCCCAGGTGGGTGGACCACAAGGTCAGGAGTTCAAGACCAGCCTGGCCAACATGGTGAAGCCCCGTCTCTATTAAAAAAAAATACAAAAATTAGCTGGGCACAGTGGTACATTCTGTAGTCCCAGCTACTCGGGAGGCTGAGGCAGGAGAATCGCATGAACCTGGCAAGTGGAGGTTGCAGTGAACCGAGGTCGTGCCACTGCACTCCAGTCTGGGCAACAGAGTGAGACTCTGCCTCAAAAAAAAAAAAAAGATTAGTGCTAACTGGTTTTACTTTATTTTCAACCTTAAAGTTTTTTTTTTTTTTTTTTTTTTTGGCTGTCTATGTGAATACAGTGAATACATTCCTATACTTCTGCCCACTTCATTTGTTCTTGGCCGTTATCTTTGATACTCATGTATAGCCGCCCAAACTCCAGATGACACCATCTACACACACTGGAAATATGAAACTTTTTGAGGGCCAACATGTTGCTCAAAGGAAATGCTCACTGGAGCATTTTGAATTTCAATTTTCAGATTAGGGATACTGAACCGATAAGTATAATACAAATATTCCAAAATCTGAAAATATTTGAAATCCCAAACACTTCTGGTCCAAAGTATTTCAGATGAGGGATACTGAACCTGTATAAGCTGTTCATCTAAGATATATTAGATACGCCTTCTTCTTATCAAATTGCTCCATTAAACTATAATAAGGATAAATCAATGGCATACTATGAATTTCTTCAGGCTTATTTGATTTTGTTTTAAACAAAGATTGCAATTTTTATTCTGTATAATATAAAACCACATACAGGCCAGGCACGGTGGCTCGCACCAGTAATCCCAGCACTTGGGGAGGTCCAGGTGGGCGGATCAGCTGAGGTCTGGAGTTTGATACCAGCCTGGCCAACAGGGTGAAACCCTGTCTCTAATAAAAATAGAAAAATTAGCCAGGCATGGTGACAGGCACCTATAATCCCAGCTACTCAGGAGGCTCAGGCATGAGAATTGCTTGAATCTGGGAAGCGGAGTTTGCAGTGAGCTGAGATCGCGCCATTGCACTACAGCCTGGGCGACAGAGTGAGATTCTCTTTCAAAATAAATAAATACATGAATAAATAAATAAATAAACCCATATACATAGATTTGACATATAGGTTTTGTCTCACACGTCCATGTGAAGAGACCACCAAACAGGCTTTGTGTGAGCAACAAGGCTGTTTATTTCACCTGGGTGCAGGTGGGCTGAGTCCGAAAAAGGAGTCAGCAAAAGGTGCTGGGATTATCATTCATTCTTACAGGTTTTGGGATAGGCAGCGGATCTCACAAAGTACATTCTCAAGGGCGGGGAGAATTACAAAGGACCTTCTTAAGAGTGGGGGAGATTACAAAGTACATTGATCAGTTAGGGTGGGGCAGAAACAAATCACAATGGTGGAATGTCATCAGTTAAGGCTGTTTTCACTTCTGTAGATATTCAGTTGCTTCAGGTCATCTGGATGTGTACCTGCAGGTCACTGGGGATATGACGGCTTAGCTTGGGCTCAGAGGCTTGACATTCCTGTCTTTTTATATTAATAATAAAACAAAATAGTGGTGAAGTGTTGGGGCAGCGAAAATTTTTTGGGGTGGTGTGGAGAGATAATGGGCGACGTTTCTCAGGGCTGCTTCGAGTGGGATTGGGGTGGCATTGGAACATACAGTGGGAGAGATTCAACTGAAGAAGGATTTTGGGGTAAGGGGTGATATCGTGGGGCTGTTAGAAGGAGCATTTGTCATATAGAATTATTGGTGATGGCCTGGATGCAGTTTTGTATGAATTGAGAAACTAAACGAAAGACACAAGGTCTGAATAAAAAGAGGAGAAAAATAGGTATTAAAGGACTAAGAATTGGGAGGACCCAGGAGGGAGGACCCAGGACATCCAATTAAAGAGCGCCCAAGGGGGTTCAACATTATTGTTTGTTTAGTTGGCGAGTTTTTGGGCTCTATCCTTGAGTTTTTTTTATGTCGTCATACACCAGGCCAGATTGATTTAGGTAAAAACAACACTCCTCATTTGAAAATATACAAAGTCATCCTTTTTCAGCAGTGAGTAAATCGAGGCCTTGGCAATTCTGGAGGACAACTGCAGCTAAAGCGTCAACCTGGGCTTGGAGAACAGATAAAGTCTATGATATATCTGTAATGCTAGCAGAGAAGTCATTAGAGAGGCTGTGGAATGTTGTGGCAGCGGTTGATATGCCTGCTATTCCAGTTCCAAGTTCAATAGTGGAGGCAGAAAGTCCTAGACACACAAGTAAAAGGATTAGTGGGATGACTCTTTTTTGTCGTGTTGGTGTCATGAGGGGGGACAGGCAGTCGTTCATTCCCATCTGCAAACTGGATTTTGGGGGTAAGGAAGACTAGAGTACATGTGCCCATACAGTTGGCAGGTAGGCACATGTAGGTGGAGGACCCACATAAAAAGAAGAGGCCTTTTGTCAGGCAGAATTGGAAATGTAAAGTGAAAAGGTGAGAAGGTGTACTGAAAGAGGATCCTACACCCAAAATCCTAGAGATCCAGCAAGGGCAGCAGCCATTAGAGATTGTAATGGGGATTGATGGTACAACTGCATAGTGGGAGGGGTTTGTCTTTCATGGTGTATGAGAAAGTGCATAGTGTCTACAAGTAACCTTTCACTGCTATTCATGGGGCAGGGTATAAGCAAGCAAGAAGAGGGGCCAGGAGGAGATTCAGATGAGCAGGGGGAGGGTAGCCAAGGATGGAGTGAGATGCAGGGCAGGTGTCTTCCTAAACAATAGTGACTGCCAATGTTTTTTAGTTTGTCAGTAATGATAGAGGGTTTATCCGTAATGCGAAGCTGGCATGTCCCCGTCTGTTTGGTAATGTGTGTGGCTGGGTTCTGGAGATAAAGAGTAAAGGAACATTTGGACAGTGGAAGGTTGCCTAAAGGGATTCCGGTAGGCTGTTGTTGGGAGATGCATAAAGGAGCGGCAACAGGGATAGTTGTTTGTGTGGTTAGGGGTCCAAATATGGGGGGGAGGGGTGGAATTGACATAGGGAGAAAGGTGCCGTAGTTAGATGCGGAGAAGTGTGGCAGCTTATTGGTGTGAAATGCCTGACCAAATCTGTCTAGACAGTAAAGAAGTTCCTCAGGTGGGTAAAGATGAGGGCTATTAAAGGAGGTTCTGAGGTGCAGGGAGATGGGAGAGGTAGCCCAGTCAGCCTGTAGAGCGGGGATGGCTGTGTTAAAGCAGGGAGAAAGGGAAACGCATAACCAATTCTTTGCTAGAGAAGGATTGGAGGCAGTGAGGAGAGAGTGGGTGAGATTGATAGTATGCTGGAGGTAACTAGGGAGAGGTAGAGGGTGGCATAAGAATGGGAATGAGGATAAGAGTGAGTATAAAAGTAAAGAGTAGCACTACAACAGAGTGGAAGTATTGGAGGGTGCCCTGCCATCAAAGATCATCTATCCACTCCAAGAGGGAGTCAAAAGTGGCAGTTTGGGGACGGCACCAGGAGATATCAGCTGTGATGTCTTGGAGAAACAATGTAAACCAGTGGTGTAAACAAGAGCAGGTCATTTATGAGTAGTTGAGAACGGTGAATAGGAGTATGACTAGGCAGAAGATAGTAGGGATGACAAGTTTTTGGGGCACAGTCCAAGTAGTAGGGGTGACAGCATAAAGCCCTGTTGCAAAGAGTAGGGTAAGGATGGATAGACCTAATAGAATGAAGGGATGTATTGGGCTCATAAGGGTTGTTACTGTTCTTCAGAAATGCGAGTGAGTTTAAAGGAAGTAGGAGAGAGTACTTGCAACTTCCAGGAGGAAGAGGAGATATCAGGCTGGCTGTCCGACGGACACAGCTTTATCCTGTAACAGTGAACCCAATGGGGAGGGTCCTGCAGGCAGACTGCGGTTGGAGTATACTATAGATGACTAAGTAGGGTCTGGTTCATTGAGGTTGTAGAGTTTGAAGGATCAGATTCTTTTTTTGTTTGTTTGTTTTTTGGTTTTTTGAGGCAGAGTCTCGCTCTGTCACCCAGGCTGGAGTGCAGTGGCGCGATCTCAGCTCACTGCAATCTCCGCCTCCCAGGTTCAGGCCATTCTGCTGCCTCAGTCTCCCAAGTAGCTGGGACTACAGGCGCCCGCCACCACGCCCGGCTAATTTTTTCCTATGTTTAGTAGAGACGGGGTTTCATCATGTTAGCCAGGATGGTCTTGATCTCCTGACCTCATGATCCAGACACCTCAGCCTCCCAAAGTGCTGGGATTACAGGCGTGAGTCACCGTGCCCAGTCCGATGGGGTCAGCTTCTTAACAAGAACTGATCGTCCAGCTAGGGTGTCTTCATATGGCTGGGAATCTGGAGTAGGCAAGAGAAGATTAGTAGCCTGGCGAATTTCCTGTCTAGCCTGCTGGAGGATTGGAAGATAGTCGCTTAGAGGGCTGGTATCTGGGACGAGGTTGGGGCCGAGTAAGAAAGTGCGACCATATAAAAGTTCAAATGGACTGTACCCTGTAGCATCTCGAAGACAGGCTTTAATTCTGAGAAGGGTAAGAGGTAAAAGTACTATGCAGTCCTTTTTAAGTTGGATGCTGAGCTTGGTGAGGTGTCTCTTTAAAAGATCATTACTCCGTTCTACCTTTCCTGAAGACTGAGGACGGTAAAGGGTATGAAGGTTCCACTGAATACCAAGAGCCTGAGAAACTTCTTGGGTGATTTGACTAGTAAAGGCCGGTCCATTATCAGACTGCATAGAGGTTGAAGGCCAAACCAAGGAATTATGTCTGACCAAAGGGAAGAAATGACGCGGTGGCCTTCTCAGACCCTGTGGGAAAGGCCTCTACCCATCCAGTGAAAAGTGTCTACCCAGACCAAGAGGTATTTTAGTTTTCTGACTCCGGGGCATGTGAGTAAAGTCAATTTGCCTTTGATCCTTGGGAAGCACGTGTCGGTAAAACAGTTGCCTTGCCTCCTTTGGGCCCAGAACCCTCTCCTGGAAAATACTTGAATATCTCACAGGAATGTGAAACATAATCATGTTCAGGATGAAACTAACCATATTCCCCCCAAAATCTGCTTCTTAGCAGGGGTCCTTTAGGAAAGGCGCCACTATCTACTTAATGGGTGAGTACAATTTTAGTCCTTAATATTTGCCTTGTCATTACTTCATAACATGTAAATGTACGGTTTTGAGGATACAAATATATTTTGTGGAGTAGAATGTAAAAAACAGCATATTTTTATTAATTAAATGAGACAAAATTTATACTTTTTTTAAAACAAATTCTACTCGAAAGGTTAATGTAGGACCAAAAATAAAGTTTGTAAGTGGTACCTGGAAAAAAATGTGTGCTACTCCAAACACGTGGAAATTAGAGAAATAAGATGCACCTGAGAGAAAAACTAATAAAATCCACAATATTGAATGAGTTTAGTTATTATCTGTGGGAGTAACCCAAACACAGCTTACATTTCTAATTAAGGAAGTTGGAAACACCCAAAACTCTTAACAAAGCATTCTGAGTGTCTCAGAATGTTTATTAAATTCAAACCTAACTGATCGTAAAATGTAGGGAAAGGATCAAACTGAAAAGAGATATTTAGCTAGAAAACAAAAAACTAAATTGCAGTGAGTCAGGTATTGACATGTATATCCGTGAAAGTCTTGAGGCAGGTGTCTCATCCCTTTGGTGCAAATGTAGGCTTCAGACTCTTGGAACTTAGTGTCATTAAATATTTCAATCATATAATTGACTTCCCATTTATGATCCATAGTCTAATCATAAACTAAATTTCGATGGAGACCAGCCAACATGAAGAGTATAGCTATGCCCCATGAATTTATTGTTTCCAAAATATAAATAAATACACCAATACACTGGCCTTGAAGTTATAGCTTAGTCTCTTTGAGTTTCCTTAACTTGAGTATAGTCATCTATGACTTCTGAATTTCCAATTCATCTGTAACTTCTAAGATTTAACTCTAGAATATGAAGGTCTAATTAATGGAATGCTACTCCTTTGTAGAGAGATTTCCTTTACTTAGAAATCCTTATATTTTGTGTCATTGATAAACTTTCAACCAGTTTTTTGCTGGCAACTCTGGAAATAAATATTTGCAATTACATATTACTGAATTGATTTTTTCTTTGCCATTTCTATAAGAACAGCACCTTTCATGTTTAACTTCTATGAGTATTAAAGCTTAACACTATATCAGGATAGTAACTGTATTTATGCTCTCAGCATTATTACTCATCTGGTAACTATGCCAATTCATCTCGCCCCACCATTGTGCTTTACCGGGATGATCTCATTCCATTCCAACATTCAACATGAATTTCAGGATGAGAATGAAGCCCAAACATGATTTCAAACACATCCTTCTGTCGGATTCTAGTCTCTTGACTCTTTTTGATATTTCATCTTATATTTTTCATTATTGATTTTTCAAAATTGGAAAACAAATTTAAATTTTTCTTCTTAAATATATTAACCTTTAATAATCACACCTATCAAAGCCATAATCAAAATCACTATTTTTATTTTTTTATTTATTAATTTTTCTATTTTTTTGAGACAATCTCACTCTGTGAGTCAGGCTGGAGTACCATGGCATGATCTGGGCTCATGGCAACCTCCGCCTTCCAGGCTCAAGCAATTCTCCTGCCTCAGCCTCCCGAGTAGCTGGGATTACAGGCACCTGCCACTAAGCTCAGGTAATTTTTGTGTTTTTAGTAGACACAGGGGTTCACCATGTTGGCCAGCCTGGTCTCAAACTCCTGACCTCAAGTCATCTGCCTGCCTCAGCCTCCCAAAGTACTGAGATTACAGTTATGAGCCACTGTGCCCAGCCTCATTCTTACTTTTTATATTCCCAACTGTCAGCATACCTGTCAGTTTGAATTCCTTTTTTGAACTGTTTTCCCTCTCCTAGTGATGTATACAGTATTAATTAATTTTTTCCTAAAATTTTTTGTTGCCTTTTCTTCTAAGTCACTTCCAATATTCAAGAAGAAGAATATTATCCTGGTTGCTGAAGATGCAATTTCCGATTTGTTCTTTGGCACATAAAGACAGTTTTGTTCTCTGTAAGTTAGATTAAATTGAGGACAAGCAGTGTGTTTTTTAAGTTTTCAGTGCCCAGTACTTTAAAACAAAGTGGGACCCAGAGATAAATATCAATCATATAATAACGAGCCCCACAACAAAATATATTTTTATTTTTGTTTACATTTAATAATTTTAAAACAGTATGGGTGTATGTAGGTGGTGTCATGAAGATAAGACCTATGAAGCCCCTTTAAAGGCTGAAAGTGTTGCCCTGTTTGTGTTTCTTGTGATTTGTGCATTCATTCTCGTGTTCTCTAGCAATAACTCATCTCCTATTTTTTCCATCATACTTTTAAAAGGGCCAGAATTTGGATCACGATTTAAGTAATCCAAAGGACAATCTTATTACCACATAATGTAGAATTTTGTGTGTGTGATTTCTTAAGAAAGATACTTGAAAAAAAATTGATTCGTCTGCCTTTTACTTCCTGCCGTGTCTTCCCATAGACCAAAATTGTAGTAGCTGTTGGTAATATATTTTGATTTTTTGTTCTGTACCATGCACTGTTCTAAGAGTATGTGTGTATATATACATAATTTTACATATTTAATCTCAAAACAACCACAGTCCTTATTCTCATATTTTTCAGGGAAAAAAAGGTCAGAAATTTTCTTTGTTGAGCATCATACAAAGCCATTTTTTAAAAAAAATATGACATAGTACATTTTTTTTTATTATTATACTTTAAGTTCTTGGATACATGTGCAGAATGTGCAGATTTGTTACACAGGTATACACGTGCCATAGTAGTTTGCTCCACTCATCAGCCCCTCGTCTACATTAAGTATTTCTGCTAATGCTATCCCTCACCTACCCCACCACCCTCCGACAGGCCCCAGTGTGTCATGTTCCCCTCGCTGTGTCCGTGTGTTCTTATTGTTCAGTTCCCACTTAATGAGTGAGAACATGCAGTGACAAAGCCATTTTTTCATTACTGCCTTTTGTATGCTAGAGGCTCCATACTTCTATAGCACATATAGTGTATAGCACTTCTAGCACTTCTAGCATCCTTGTTAAATTATCCTCCTGATTTGGTTGCTCTTACCTGCTCTAACATTCTTTTTTAGTTGGTCTTTTTTTGTTTTTTCCACAGAGTCTCACTCTGTTGCCCAGGCTGGAGTGCAATGGCGCAATCTTGGCTCACTGCAACCTCCATCTCCTGGGTTCAAGCCATTCTCCTGCCTCAGCTTCCCAGGTAGCTGGGATTACAGCCACCTGCCACCATGCCCAGTTAATTTTTTTTTTTTTTTTTTTTTTTTTTTTGTATTTTTAGTAGAGACGGGGTTTCACCATGTTGGTCAACCTGGTCTTGGACTCCTGACCTCAGGTGATCCACCCTCCTCGACCTCTCAAAGTGCTGGGATTACAGCTGTGAGCCACCATGCCTAGTCTTCTAAACCTTATTAATTACGATTTTTGCTATCTTTGTAAGTCATTTCTGGGGCTACTACCAAATATAAAAATACAATATAAAATACTTTTAACATCTACTGACATGTTTTTACACTAGCCATGGAATGGCAGTGCACTGACATGGTGTCTTTATTCTATTGAGAAGATAGATGTTTTATTTGCTCACTATAATTCCTCATTGAGTGGTCAAACACTTACTAGGATAGAGATGAAGTAGATTGAGATTAAGTTTAATTATTTCTTGTTTCTGAATAATTTTATACTGTTCGCAGCTGCATACCGTTATTCGTGCATATCTTCTGTTCTAAAGTAGTATCATAACTAATTTTTATTTATCTGCCCAGTTTTCTAGAGATATGATGTGGCGTATATAATCTATTTTAAGAACTTAAAAGTGGAATTTTTTTTTTCTACTTTTAAAAAACTAAATAATAGGTGGAATAAGAGTCATTGCAAAATCTAGAATATTTTAGTACATTTTTATCACATCTTCTATTCTGCTCTCCCATTTCACTTCAGTTGCTTAGGTTCATTTTAATTCTACATAATTACTAATTATAATAATTGATTATTATACATACATATATAGTTTTTAAGACAGCAATTTAATACATTTCAGAAGAATTTTCGTAGTCCCTTGGCTAACCAATTCTTTCTTAAAATCCTGGCTCATTCTCTGGTTTTTACAATGAAGTAATTCCTGTTTGGAAGTTAATTATGGGAATGAGGGCAGAATTGATGTTGGCCTTTTTGAGAAGCAGTGGTCTATGATTAGAAGAACCTAGGGAAAAGCGGTGATGGTGGGGGAGATAAGCACGTCTATTGAGAAAGTGTTAATTATGTTAATTAACATTGAGGCAACCTGGTTAGTTTTCATAAAGGAAGATTTTTATAATGAGGCAGATGCTTAATCTTGTCAGAGAGAGTGGGTGTAGTCAGGTGTGGTCTTGTCTCAAAATCTGGAAGAGAGTTTTATCTCCTTGCTTTTTAAAGCACACTGTGTTTGGTAGATGTGAGTCAATCCGAGGATTACTTGTGATAGCTCTTCAATGACATTCTTGCATTGTCAGATTTGTTTACACAACTCCTCCTAGAGCCTCTTAGGGGATTAAATGATAATAAACAGCCTTTTATTTTTCTTCAATTTAGGTCTTTAAAAAGTCTGTCCATTGCTCCGGGTCAATAAAAGGAATATGTTTTGAACCAGTAGCTGTGTAAACTTTTTTTGCAGTAGATAGCAGTAGGAAAAAGTGAAGACTTTTTGCTTGTAAAAACATTTACTGTCTCCTAGCAATCTCCAGTGATGCTATGCAAGTCTGACAATAGATAAATGTTTTCCGATGTCATAAAACTTTACAGTAATACAGGAAGGTTGCTTAACTGTTTGCCTCAGAAGTTGATGCTCTGATTCTGGAGTTTCAGAAACTCTTGACTACAAACTAACTTCATAGAATTATCAGTTATTAACAGCAACAGAGATTTTAAACCGTAGTTGTTTTTCCAACCTTATATTTTTCATACAAGAAAACAGATTCTTATTTATTTGTTTTTCACCATTCTTATTTACGTGTTTATAGGTGTATATGTATGTATTTATTTACTTTTCAGAGACACAGTTTCGCTATGTTGCCAAGCTGGCCTTGAACTCCTGGTCTCAAGTGATCCTCCTGCCTTAGCCTTTCAAGTCTGGGACTGTAGGCTTGTGTCCCTGTACCCAGCTTCACCTTTCTTGTTTAAACTCCACTGTTTTTTTCTCCATGGCATGTTATCTCACTTGAAAAGTGTAGGGCTGAGGCTGACTTGAATGATAGGGTGAAGAAAATAAGAACTATAGAGTATCTGAGAAATAACTTGTTCTGTTTTTTTTGTTTGTTTGTTTGTTTGAGACGGAGTCTCACTGTGTCACCCGGGCTGGAGTACAGTGGCACAATCTTGGCTCACTGCAACCTCTGCCTCCTGGGTTCAAGCAATTCTCCTGCCTCAGCCTCCCAAGTAGCTGGGATCACAGGCATGTGCCACCACATCCAACTAACTTCTGTATTTTTAGTAGAGAGGGAGTTCTGCCATGTTGGCCAGGCTGATCTTGAACTCCTGATCTCGAGCGATCTGCCCACCTCAGCCTCCCAAAGTGCTGGGATTATAGGCATGAGCCACCATGTGCAGTCAATATTTTTAGGGCATATAAAATGGAACCTGGCAGGACACGGTGGCTCATGCATATAATCTCAGCACTCTGGGAGGCCGAGGCAGATGGATCACTTGAGGTCAGGAGTTCGAGACCAGCCTGGCCAATATGGTGAAAAACCCCATCTCTACTAAAAATACAAAAACAAAAAACAAAAAAATATTAGCCAGCATTGTGGCGTGCACCTGTAATCCCAGCTACTCAGGAGGCTGTACTTGAACCTGAGAGGTGGAGGTTGCAGTAAGCCGAGATTGTGCCACTGCACTCCAGCCTGGGTGACAGAGCAAGAGTCCATCTCAAAAAAATTAAAATTAAAAATAAATAAATAAAATGGAATCTTACAATGTATAGTCAGTACAGATATGCTATTCTAATAAAATTACCTGCTTCTCAACTAGAATTAGACCTGGTCAACATACAGATGCCACAGCTCCTGGGAGTTAGCGACTAAATAGTTTGTAAACAAAAAGAGTGGGTAAGACCAGAATGGAAAAACTCTGGCTTACAGGATCCAAGAATCAAGAAAGGGCCAGGTAGTAACTGCATGGAATTGGAGAGCAAATCATCATCTAGCAAAGGGACAGTACATACTCAGCTCCAGCTGATATAATGCAAGAATGCGAGCCCAATCTTGCCAGATCTTTCTATTAAAAAAAAAAAAAAAAAAAGTCGATATCTGGGTTCTTTTTAAAAACAATATGTGTACTAGATAAAATCAGGCTACAAGTGGGTTGCCAGGCCCAGCAAATAAAAACACACAATTTCCAGTTAAATGTTAATTTGTTTATCTGTATTTTACCTAACAAAGCTAACTACAGCTACCCATCAGTTTGCATACTCTAGTTTTTTTTTTAATTATTATTATACTTTATGTTCTAGGGTACATGTGCACAATGTGCAGGTTTGTTACATATGTATACATGTGCCATGTTGGTGTGCTGCACCCATTAACTCGTCATTTATATTAAGCATATCTCCTAATGCTATTCCTTCCCCCTCTCCCGACCCACAACAAGCCCTGGTGTGTGATGTTCCCCTTCCTGTGTCCAAGTGTTCTCATTGTTCAATTACCACCTATGAGTGAGAACATGCGGTGTTTGGTTTTCTGTTCTTGCGATAGTTTGCTGAGAATGATGGTTTCCAGCTGTATCCATGTCCCTACAAAGGACATGAACTCATCCTTTTTTATGGCATCTGACAAAGTGCTAATATCCAGAACCTACACAGAACTCAAACAAATTTACAAGAAAAAAGCAAACGACCCCATCAAAAAGTGGGCAAAGGATATGAACAGACACTTCTCAAAAGAAGACATTTATGCAGCCAACAGACACATGAAAAAATGCTCATCATCACTAGCCATCAGAGAAATGCAAATCAAAACCACAATAAGATACCATCCCACACCAGTTAGAATGCATATTCTAGCATAAGAAAATAGAAGGTGGCCGAGCGCGGTGGCTCACGCCTGTAATCCCAGCACTTTGGGAGGCTGAGGCAGGTGGATCATGAGGTCAGGAGATCGAGACCATCCTGGCTAACACGATGAAACACTGTCCCTACTAAAAAAATACAAAAGATTAGCCGGGCATGGTGGCGGGCGCCTGTAGTCCCAGCTACTCAGGAGGCTGAGGCAGGAGCATTGCTTGAACCCGGCAGGCGGAGGTTGCAGTCAGCTGAGATCACGCCACTGCATTCCAGCCTGGTAACAGACAGAGACCCCGTCTCAAAAAAAAAAAAAAAAAAGCAGAAGGTATGTTGACTCTTGTGGTCTGTCTCTGTCTCTCTGAGGCTTACCAATGACCTTCACTTAGCTTTAGAAGTGGCTGCCCTCCTTTTACACAACAGTAGTTATTTGATTATATTTTTGAGTTGACAAATTTTACATTAATATATAGGAACAAAATATATGAGTTCCTTTTAGTTACCTAAAGAATATATATCAGAATTGAATAGAGACAATTTTATTGTTAGCTTCTAGTAAAGGATAATGTTTTCAGTGAAATAAATATTTATATGAAAGTTTTCTGGGAAGAAAAAAATTTCTATGTATTATTACAGACAAACATAATAATAGAGTTAGAATGCTCAGTCTCCTTGAAGCTTTTGCTCCTGTCTGTTCATAAAATCAGATAGGCTGAGAACAAGCTGCAACACATCCACCAAAGTTATAATTAACATTAACTTGAGAAAGAGTCCTACCTCCGCTTCATGTTAAATTCCGTTTGATCTTAATTGAAAGGAGGCACAGAGTTACAGGAAACAGACCCCTGCATTGAAAATGCCATGGCAATATGTTTAGAATTTCCCAAGAAACAGAAGATCTTTAGAGTGCAGACATTTGGAAGCAGAGAAATTAAGCCCTTAACACCTCACAGCAGCAAAACTCTTCCATCATGCTTTGAAGGCCTTGGCTTTGGCATTTAATTTCGGCTTATCTAGGACAGGTCTAGAAACTGAATTTTGCTTTGGAAGCTTATAATTCTTTATAGCACTTTGTCAATTTGTTTTCAATTACCTTCCTTCTAATGCTTAGTTGCATCACATAGGTGACCCATCTCTTTGGCTTTTTCTTTATAGTTAAGCTTTTTTAGAGAAAGCAGTGAAATAGAAACAGGCAAAATCAAGCTGTTTTTAAAAATTAGTCAATTTATCAAATGTTTATTTAAGTTTCCCAAGCACTATGCACCATACTGTGTTCCTGCTCTCAAGGAACACATAATTCGAAGAGACAGACAGGGACACAGTAGGGACCACAGTACAGGACCCCATTATCCATGGGGGATATATTCCATGACCCCCAGTGGATGCCTGAAACCAAAGATTGTACTGAACTCAATATGTGCTATGTGCTATGCCATTTTGTGGCATTCATGATGAGCTCAGGTCTGTTGTTTTGTAGATTGAGCCTTAATTTTGATTTGTCTGGTTGGTTTCCTCATGATTCTATTCTGGTTAAATGTTTTGGAAACTCTAGTGCATGCACCATTGATTTGTAGCAGGGTCACATAATGTAAGTTTGTTCAGTTATTGTTACTGGTGATGCTAAGTTTGACTACTTGCTCAAGTTGATCTATAACAGGCTTCTCCATGGTAAACATGCCTTTTCCCTTTTGCAATTAATAAGTAATTCATGCGGTGATATATTAAAATGTGATGCCCATAGTGCCTCACAACTTTTCAGCCAATGCTTTGAATCCATTAGTGATTCTTTTTTTTTTTTTTTTTTGAGATGGAGTCTCCCTCTGTTGCCCAGGCTAGAGTCCAGTGGCACAGTCTTGGCTCACTGTAACCTTCTCTTCTAGGTTCAAGCGATTCTTGTGCCTCAGCTTCCCAAGTAGCTGCGATTACAGGCATGCACCACCTCTCCTGGCTAAGTTTTATATTTTTAGGAGAGATGTGGTTTTGCCAGGCTGATCTAGAACCCTGACCTCAGGTGAGCCATCTGCCTCAGCCTCCCAAACTGTTGGGATTACAGGTGTGAGCTACCACGCCTGGCCTCCACTGGTGATTCTTGACTGGCTGTACAATGTTTTAAAAATTAGGAAATTTGGGCATGGCGACTCACGCCTGTAATCCGAACACTTTGGGAGGCGGAGGCAGAGGTGGCCGGATCACCTGAGGTCAGGAGTTTGAGACCAGCCTGGCCAACATGTTGAAACCCTGTCTCTACTAAAAAATTAAAAAATGAATAAATAAATAAATAAAAATTAGTCAGACGTGGTGTTTTGCACCTGTAATTTCAGCTACTCGGGAGGCTGAGGCAGGAGAATCGCTTGAAACTAGGAGCGAGAGGTTGCAGTGAGCTGAGATGGTGCCACTATACTCTAGACTGGGTGACAGAATGAGACTCCATCTCAAAAAAATACAGGAAATCACTCTCAAACATCTGGACTCTAAGTTCTTGTAAAAATGGAAATATAGGCTGGTGGCTCACACCTGTAATCCCAGCACTTTGGGAGGCCGAGACGGGTGGATCATCTGAGGTCGGGAGTTCGAGACCAGTCTGACCAACATGGAGAAACCCCGTCTCCACTAAAAATACAAAAGTAACCGGGTGTGGTGGCGCATGCCTGTAATCCCAGCTACTCAGGAAGGCTGAGGCAGGAGAATCGCTTGAACCTGGGAGGCGGAGGTTGCAGTGAGCCGAGATTGCACCATTGCACTCCAGCCTGGGCAACAAGAGCAAACCTCAGTCTCAAAAAAAAAAAAAAAAAAAAAAAAAAAAAAAAAAAAAAAAAAAAATTAAAGCTATAGCCAATACTGAGTCTGTGTTCCTGAGTTGCAGTAACTGGTAGGAATTGAGTAGTGATTGTCTCCTAAAAATGAAGCTAAGATTTTCAGTTGACCACAGGTGTCATCATTCCCTGTTGTTTATTACTGCCCTGCTTCACTCACTTATGAATTCTTTTTCTCCTCTGTAACCATTTGAGCTCACTATCCTTGTATTATGGTTTCTAATTAAGGAATTTGCATAGCTGATGATGATGAGGTATATGGAAGACAGGAGAAGGAGCTTAGTAGAAAATATTAAAATTTTGGGGTTTAGATGTTTGATACACATTGGCAATTCTTGTCGTTGAGTCAGAGGAGAGCTCGGAACTGGAGGTAAGATTTGGAATTCTAAGGTGCTAGTTGAATGCACAGATGTAATCATCTCTTCAATATATTGTATTATGACAACAATAGTTTGTAATATAATCATTTACTTACTATTTATCTTACCAGCTTATCATTAATTTTTTATTTCCTGCACCTAATATAATAAAAATTCAATACATTTTATTGAATGAATAAATAAATGAATGATTCATATGAATAAAGACGTTCATTGGTCAAGAGGCATTTGAAGAGGAAAATATTCATGAGTCAAGAAACGTGAACCGCAAAGGATAGAGAAGTTAAGGGAAGGTCGATATGATCTTTAGAGACTATAGAAAAAGTGATGTGGTAAAATGAGCTGCCTCTGCTCCAGGTAGCCTGTGGTGGATGAGAAGCCATCAGAGGAAAAGCATTTCAATGAAGACAGGATGGTGACCAGAGCGATATATGAATGAGAGATTCGCGGGATGGGCCATAGCAGTGAGGTTAGTAGGCAAGAAATAGTTTCGTTAGGTCAGGATTTTGTGACTCATAGTAACAGGGAAAAGCAGAATGTTGGGTTCCATCAGCTTTTGTTCTGGCTGGTATAGGCTGACATTCTAGGTAGCGGCAGAAATCTGATAAGGTAGAAGTTGATAGGGTTTGTTCCGGATTCCACAGACAATGCTAGCAGAAGATTATTCTGTAGGGACTTCACTAAAGTGTTTGGGGTTGGGATTAACTTGATCCACAGATTCAAGCATTCCAAGGGAAATACCAACAGCCTTCAGTAATGTGAAGATCTACACTTAGGTCGTAATCTGAAACTACATTTAGGTGGTTAAAGTTGAGACAGTCTGCAGCAATTAGAGAGTCAGACCCCAGAAACAAAGGAGGCAGTTAGAGGAAGGTGTTTGGTCAGGTTACTACAGTGATTCTCCAATTTTTCTGTGCATCAGAATCACTGAGGGAGTTTGTCAAATGTACAGATTCCTGAGCACAATCTCAGAAGAGTCTGATCTGCCAGGTCTGCAAGGCCCAAAAATCTGCCTAACAAGCAAGTCAGCTAATTACAAGGGCCACACTTAGAAAACAATGTTTTAAATTTTAGAAGATGCTCTCCTCTTGATGAAGAATTACTGCTTCTGAAGGAGCTTCTGGTTGAAACAATCAGGAATGGCACCGTTCAGCTCTGTTAATAGCCAATTTTCTCATGGTATTTGTACTTGAAAACAGTAGCTTGCTAGAAATGAAGTACAACTTTGTATACTTGGCTACATAGTTACATTTCTATCAAAATATTATTATTATTATTATTATTATTATTATTATTATTTGAGACAAAGTCTTGCTCTGTCGCCCAGGCCAGAGTGCAATGGCGCAATCTCCACTCACTACTACCTCTGCCTCCTGGGTTGAAGCAATTCTCTGGCCTCAGCCTCCTGAGTAGCTGGGATTACAGGCATGCGCCACCCCATACCTGGCTAATTTTTGTATTTTCAGTAGAGACAGAGTTTCAGCATGTTGGCCAGACTGGTTTCAAACTCCTGACCTCAAGTAATCTACCCACCTTGGCATCCCAAAGTGCTGGGATTATAGGCATGAGTCACCACGCCTGGCCTCAAAATATTATATCATTCCCCAAATAACATTAAGTTGTACCTTTTAGGGAAAATAATGTTGTTAAATTAATGACCAACTAGGAAACATTCCATTGTTATCAAAAGGAAAAGATTCCTTTCAGGGTATGTGTGTTTGTGCGTTTCTACATTCTTCACATGTCTCTTTTTCATTATCTTGCTGTTTTTGAACAGCTAACTATTTTGCTTAAAGAGACTATAATGTGCAAGCTACTTAAGACTATTGAGCAACACATTGCCTGGGTCTATTTTTGAATTTAGCAAACTTTTGTAGGACGTCAAATCAATAGATTCTTTCAGTTCATCTCAGCTGTCACTGAGTACCTGCCTCAAAAATTTCAAGGCTGTGAGTTGCGTTGGGACTATGGGGATAAATAAGATGCAGAACCTGTCTTTAGAAAACTCAAATTCTAGAAGAGGAAATCAAGAGGTAAATAATGATGAACAGTATATAGTGCCAAAAAGTGCAACAAGAAAAGTGTGTATAAGAGGTATAGGTAGCTTAGTAATCAACCTCTCTTCACCTTGGGAAGTGGCATAAGTGGTATAGAGAGGATAAGAGAACGCCCCTGAATTAGACAGCAGTAGGCTCAAATTTTTTTTTTTTTTTTTTTTTTTTTTTGAGACAGAGTCTTGCTCTGTCAACCAGGCTGGAGTGCAGTGGCGTAATATTGGCTCACTGCAACCTCCACTTCCTGGGTTCAAGTGATTCTCCTGCCTCAGGCTCCCCAGTAGCTGGGATTACAGGCATGCTCCACCAAACCCGGATAATTTTTGTATTTTTAGTAGAGATGGAGTTTCACCATGCTGGCCAGGCTGGTCTTGAACTCCTGACCTCATGATCTGCCTGCCTTGGTCTCCCACAGTGCTGGGATTACAAGCATGAGCCACTGTGCTCGGCCAAGCTCAAATCTTTAAAACTACCTCTTACTAGCTGTATAGTTCAGCTCTTCAAGCTTCAGATTCTTGTTCTGTAAAGTGGGCATAACCCTCAGGCAGCTATTATAAGGTGTAATGAAATAACATTTAAACAGCACATAGCATGTTAGTGCTTGGCATTGAGAGCTAAGCTCTGATTTTTTAAAATTTTGCCCAAATTCCTATCTAAGGGGTCTGGAGGGTCATGCTCTACACACCATAAATTTTAACCAGATGGATTTTATTTAACCCTATACGTCGTGACTTACTTTCCAATCTGACTCTGGCATAACATTATGTGACAAAGAAGAAAGTCAAAATATTTTACCCCGAAACATGCTGCTTTGTCATATATTGAAAAGCTGTCCTTTGTTCTGCAAAGCTGTCCTTTGTGGGGGAAAATTTGCACCTGTAAATAATCTCTGTTAACATAGCTAGATATTTTTCTTCTAGGCCATCCCAATTGTGAAGAGATTAACTAAAAGTCTAGCACCGGCCGGGCGCGGTGGCTCAAGCCTGTAATCCCAGCACTTCAGGAGGCCGAGACGGGCGGATCGCGAGGTCAGGAGATCGAGACCATCCTGGCTAACACGGTGAAACCCCGTCTCTACTAAAAAATACAAAAAACTAGCCGGGCGAGGTGGCGGGCGCCTGTAGTCCCAGCTGCTCGGGAGGCTGAGGCAGGGGAATGGCGTGAACCCGGGAGGCGGAGCTTGCAGTGAGCTGAGATCCGGCCACTGCACTCCAGCCTGGGCGACAGAGCGAGACTCCGTCTCAAAAAAAAAAAAAGAAAAGAAAAAAAAGTGTAGCACCTTTTAAAGATCTGAATAGGAAACATCTAATCTCTCTAAGGGCAGCCACTATGAAACTTCAAAAGAATCTTGGTCTCCACAATCTTTTACGTTAATCTGAACTTTTCCAACATTTCCTTTCTATCAATCCCAGGTCTTTAGACAAACAATCAATTGTCAGCCAGAAAATCAGAAAATGTTTAAATTTACCTGTAAGCCTAGAAGCACTCCTATCCCCTGAGTTGTCCCTCCCGCCTTTCTGGACCAAACCAATGTATTTTCTTAAATGTATTTGATTGATGTCTCATGCC
The DNA here is from genome assembly GCF_007565055.1 of Rhinopithecus roxellana. NCBI lineage: Eukaryota > Metazoa > Chordata > Mammalia > Primates > Cercopithecidae > Rhinopithecus > Rhinopithecus roxellana. Next base: position 168,926,632 of record NC_044552.1, read on the forward strand.
TCTCTAAAATGTATAAAACCAAGCTGTGCCCCAACCACCTTGGACACATGTTTTCAGGACCTCCTGAGGACTGTGTCACAGGTCATGGTCACTCATATTTGACTCAGAATAAATCTCTTCAAATATTTTACGGAGTTTGACTCTTTTGTTGACAGCATTTAGTAAGGAGATGACACTTTCATCAAAGACATCCTCCTATTTGCATTCTAGAGCAGAGGTAGGGGCATGGGGCACTGGGACTTGATACTTTTAGGATCTCATTTTACTTTTAGAGCATTATATAACTTAGAGTGTCTTAGCACAAATAAATAATTTCCTTTTGTATTTATTTATTTATTTAGAGACAGAATCTCACTCTGTCACTCAGGCTGGAGACAGCAATGGCACGATCATGGCTTACTGCAATCTTGACTTCCTGGATTCCAGTGATCCTCCCACCTCAGTCTCTTGGCTAATTTTTGTATTTTTGGTAGAGACGGGGTTTTGCCATTTTGCCCAGGTCTCAAACTCCTGAGCTCAAGGAATCCACCCACCTACATCTCCCAAAGGGTTGAAATTACAGGCTTAAGTCACCATGCTCTCCTTTCTTTTGTCTTTTAAATGACCACTCATTTTTGTACACTTTGAGGGGCTTTTCTTTTGTTAACTAAGCTATTTAATGAGAAAATTTATGATGTATGTAAGAGAGTTTACATTTTTTGGATACAAGAAGCATTTTTTTACCTGCTAGGAAGAGAGTCTCTTGAGCTTTTCCTTGTTCTGGGGTAAGGACATTAATCAGCAGTGTTTATTTAAAATACCTAGTAAATTTCCTTGAACTTCTCATTTTGAATAGACACAGGAGACATAACACAAATGGGTTGTTTTGATACCTTGGCTGTTTACATCTTTAAAATACAGACTCTGAGTAGAAAAAGTATGTAGTTCCTTTTTATGACTGCCACATGGGCATTCTGTTTTAAAGTTATTCCTCACTGTAATGTTCCATATCATCATCATTTTCTCAGATTTTCACCTGAAGATTGATCTGTGGATCTAAAGGTCATGTTGCTTTTTAGATAGCATCATTATAAATATAATATTTGTAAGTTCTGAACACAGCAGAGACCAGGAAAAATTGCAGCACTGACAACTGAAGTTCTGTTTTTGCAAACAATGTAACCTCAAATCATAGATATGAGATACTTGGTTAGCTCAAAATGACCAAGTCACTCCCTAGTTGGACATTCTGTGCTTCGCAAAATGTAATCTCTTTCAGAACTTTAGAAATAATGCAACATTTTAGAAGGATGATTTTACCTTCTTTGGTGCCTGATACTAGTCTGGACCAAGCAATGGGTAAGCTAGAGTCATAAAAAGTAAATGATGATCGATGAACGACATATGTATGCATGTATATGAGAGTTTAGAAAGTATAAAGCTAACATAAATATTATAAAAGAAAAGCTAAACCCTAGGAATTGCTATTATTTTCTGTGTCCCATTAATTAGATTGGCTATTTTTCTGAGTAAATGTAATGTAAGTCTTATCTCATTGATGTATTAAGAATCTTTTATGTGCCTAGAAACAGGTTAGGTAATTTGAGAATTTAATAACTATAATAGCAAGCATGCAAGTGAGTCAATAAAGTTGCCTTAAATTATTTCAAAACATGAGGGGGTGGAAATAAATAGAAAATAAAACAAATAAGGATCCTTATCTGTGACCTATGATATTCTTCAAAAGATTTGGACTGGGCGTGGTGGCTCACACCTGTAATCTCAGCACTTTGGGAGGCCAAGGTGGGTGAATCACGAGGTTTGAGACCAGCTTGGTCAACATGGTGAAACCCTGGCTCCAGTAAAAATACAAAAAATTAACTGCGCAGAGTGACAGGCGCCTGTAATCTCAGCTACTTGGGAGGCTGAGGCAGGAGAATCACTTGAACCTGGGAAGTGGAGGTTGTAGTGAGCCGAGATCGCACCATTGCACTCCAGCCTGGGTGGCAGAGCAAGACTCCATCTCAAAAAAAAAAAAGATTTGGTCTTCAAGGATCTCTAAGTTGAGTTAATAACAGTTAACTAAAACCAACATTCACCCATCTATTTTTTTAAAGTGGATTTTATCATCAAAATATTAATAAATTATTTTGATATTGATATCAAATGTTTAACTTGATAAACAGTAGATATGATATGATATATCAACTGTTTGATATTGATATATCTAATGTTTAATTATGTTAAACTAATATTTCTTTTTCAAATGGAGGCTAGAAAAGAAAAAATAATTTTAAGCTGTACCAGAGAAGGCTTTTAAGTTAGAATTTAGGTGTACCGTTTAAATGATAGCTCATCTTTTGATTTTTTCGTTAAACAAATTTTGCTTTTTCTTTTTTAAAAAGAGTCTTGCTCTGTCGCCCAGGTTGGAGTGTAGTGGCAAGATCTCAGCTCACTGCAACCTTGGCCTCCCGTCATCAAGCGATTCTCGTGCCTCAGCCTCCCAAGTAGCTGGGATTACAGGCATGTGCCACTATGTCTAGTTAATTTTTGTACTTTTAGTAGAGACCGGGTTTTGCCATGTTGCTCAGGCTGGTCTCAAACTCCTGACCTCAAGTGATCTATCTGCCTGCCTCAGCCTCCCAAAGTGCTGGGATTGGAGCCACCGCATCTGGCCTGAACAAATATTTAATAAGAACTTAACTGTATACCTGGCACCCTGAAACGTACTAGCATTTAAGATATTGAGCAAAATAGACAAAGACACTATTGTCATCAGCTTAGTTGGGGAGAAAAGAATAATTAAGTAGACATAATGTTGAACAAGATTATTTCAGGTTTTTTTTTTTTTTTTTTGAGATGGAGTCTCGCTTTGTCACCCAGGCTGGAGTGCAGTGCACTCCAGTGCACGATCTCAGCTCACTACAACCTCCGCCCCCTGGGTTCCAGCTATTCTCCTGCCTCAGACTCTGGGTAGCTGGGACTACAGGACTACAGGCAACGGCCACCACGCCCAGCTAATTTTGTATTTTCGGTAGAGACAGAGTGTCACCATGTTGGCCAGGCTAGTCTACATCTCCTGACCTCGTGATCCACCTACCTTGGCCTCCCAAAGTGCTGGGATTACAGGGATGAGCCACCACGCCTGGGCCTGGCCTATTTCAGATTTTTTTTTTTTTTTTGAAACAGTGTTTCACTCTTGTTGCCCAAGCTGGAGTGCAATGGCGTGATCTTGGCTCACTGCAACCTCCGTCTCCCGGCTTCAAGCGATTCTCCTGCCTCAGCCTCCTAAGTAGGTGGGATTACAGGCCAGCCACCACTCCCTGTTAATTTGTATTTTTAGTAGAGATAGGGTTTCACCATGTTGGTCAGGTTGGTCTCGAACTCCTAACCTCAGCTGATACACCCGCCTCAGCCTCCCAAAGTGCTGGGATTACAGGCGTGAGCCACAGTGCCCAGCCTTTTCTTTTGAGACAGAGTCTTGTTCTGTTGCCCAGGCTGCAGTGTAGTGGCGTGATCTCGGCTCACTACAACCTCCACCTCCTGGGTTCAAGCGATTCTCCTGTCTTAGCCTCCTGAGTAGCTTGGATCACAGTTGCACACTGCCACACGCAGCTAGTTTTTGTATTTTTGAAAGAGACCGGGTTTCACCATGTTGGCCAGGCTGGTCTTGAACTCCTGACCTCAGGTGATCCGCCCGCCTTGGCGTCCCAAAGTGCTGGGATTATAGGTGTGAGCCACCGCACCCAGCCTTATTTCAGATTCGTAACACGCTATGTGCATCTGAAGCAACATTAAAGAACCTTTTGCCTTGGTTTATTGCTCTTTTTCCCTGGACTGCTTTCAATTTTAATTTATTGGCTACATGAACTTGCTCCTAAAACTGTAGGTAAGAGAAAAAAAAAATGTAAAAATTAAAATGTCATTAATCTGGCTTTAAGAGCAAAAGGAAATGGATACTTGGCTGAAGATTAAGTAGGAAAACAGTGGAGAAATTTTCAACAGTTACAGATTTAGCCAGCAGTTATGCCTCGACTGGGACTGTAAACAATTTGTACTTTTAAGTTCTCCAAATTCTGTCATATTCATTAATCATATTTTACAATTAAAGCATTGCCAAATTTATGCACTTGAAAGTTTTTCTAAGCTTTCCCCCCCTTTTTCCCTTCTTCCCTCATAATTATTTAAATTTTATTACATTCTGAAGCTTCTATTTTATAATTCTATTCCCCTATGAATCCAATTTGG